>NC_064819.1:204466443-204769473 GCF_024166365.1 Elephas maximus indicus | reverse complement strand
GTGCTCCTTGAAAACTCTATGGGGCAGTTCTACTCTGTCCCATAGGGTCGCTATGAGTCAGAATCAACTGGACTAGACAGGTTTGGTTCTTTTTGGTTTTGGGTATCACAAAAAGGACAAAGATGTCAGACACTTTGGACTGACTTCTGCCACTAAGTCACATTTAATGTTTTCCCGAATAGCATTCCTTGAAATGGTTCGGAATGAATATTTCTCTAGATTCAAGCATGTGGATTAATACAGATTATACATTTCTGTGGTGTGTTATCTGTTCATGCAAATGGCATATTTTAGTTTAATTCATTGCTGACATGCTGTTGCTATAATCTTCCCTTAAAGCACTCAAACACTACATTGACACAAGAAATCAATAAAAAAATAAAATTTAATCTTCTCTTTTCAATTATTGTGCTTATATTTGTGGCCACTGTAGCAATGTCATATATAACTACCATTTGGGACTGAATAGTTAAATACAGTGGCTGTCTACCACAAAGTACTGTGCAATGCTTAAAAGCAACGATTAGAGCTACATAGAGCAGAGTGCACCGATCTTATAGGTAACTTTAAAGTTTACATAAAGAGACATGCAAAAACCCAAAATACATATCTTGAAAGAATACATACAAACAACTGGAGGGACAGGAGGAAGGGAAGTGAGAATGAAGAGAAAAGTGAGGTGCTAGGAAGGAAAGGTCAATTTTTTTCCTCGGGTTACAAAAAATGTTCTCTTTTCCTGAGCTCCTAATTAATATGGAATTGATTTTATAAAAGCATAATTAAATATCTTAAAATACTATGTTAAAATAATCTTATGCTTGCATTTACTATGCCTCCTGTGTAAAAGTCAAGTTCTGATCTTTCGTAATATAATACTTAAGTCGATTCAAAATTGCCAAAGTCTGTTCAGGAGATTCTAATACTAAGAATTATTGGCTTAATGTATTTTCCACTTGAAAACTGACTGTTTTACTAGCTCTTCCACATGGCTCATTACTTTATGCATGTTTGGGTCTTCCTTCAGGGCCAGATATTTATAACAAGATGAATCAGCTTCTGCCAGGTCAAAATAACAGAAATTTACCAAGAAACAAATAAAATTGACTGAAATATCTGATTTCTAGAAAGAACATTATTTCAGGGGTATGTAAGCCCTGCAGCTCAGGGTGTATGGACAGCAGGACAACTGGAACACTTGGTAAAGCTCCCTAAACCTCCTAGCATAGACAAACACCAAGCTAGAGTAGCCACTATGTGGGGGAGAGACTGTGTGGGGGAGAGACTGTGTAGGGGAGCCACTGTGTGGAGAGCACTGTATGGAGAGTACTGTGTGGGGGAATCACTGTGTGAAGAGCACTGTGTGGAGAGCACTGTGTGGAGAGTACTGAGTGGAGAGCACTGTGTGGAGAGCACTGTGTGGAGAGCACTGTGTGGAGAGCACTGTGTGAAGAGTACTGTGTTGAGAGCACTGTGTGGGCAAGACATGTGTGAAGAGTACTATGTGGGGGAGCACTGTGGAGAGCACTGTGTGAAGAGCAGTGTGGGGGAGCCACTGTATGGAGAGCACTGTATGAAGAGCACTGTGTGAAGAGTACTGTGTTGACAGCATTGTGTGGGGGAGACATGTGTGGAGAGTACTATGTAAGGGAGACACTGTGGGGGGGAGCACTGTGTGGGGGAGCCACTGTGTGGGGGAGACACTGTGGAGAGCACCATGTAGGGGTAGCACTGTGTGGAGAGCACTGTGTGGGGGAATACTGTGTCGGGGAGACACTATGGAGAGCACTGTGTGAAGAGCACTCTGTGGGGGAGCACTGTGTGGAGAGCACTGTGTGGGGGAGACACTGTGTGAAGAGCAGTGTGTTGGTGAGCCACTATGGAGAGCACTGTGTGGGGGAGCCACTGTATGGAGAGCACTGTGTGGGGAGCCACTGTATGGAGAGCACTGTGTGGGGAGCCACTGTATGGAGAGCACTGTGTGAAGAGCACTGTGTGGAGAGCACTGTGTGAGGGAGTCACTGTGTGGGGGAGACACTGTGGGGAGGAGATATTATGGGGGGAGCCACTGTTTTGGGGAACCATTGTGTGGAATAGCCACTATGTGGAGAGCACTGTGTGGGGGAGCCACCGTGTGTGGGAACAAGAAGACAAGCATGAGTGGGCAGCCCCCCTTCTGTGATACTAGAACACAAAGCAAGCAGTTCTTACAAGATGCCAACAGTGAATGAAAAAAATTGATCAGAGCAGACCCATAGCCTTGGCGTGACAGTAAGAGAAGAGCATGAGGTTGAGCACGCAGGTAAAAAAAGAAAGGCTCAGGTCCAACAGCTGAAATGGCAGCTGCCTCTCTTTTGCTATTTCATTCTCTCTCCTTACCTTGGAGCCCTGGGGCCCTAGGCCAACTTTTCAAGCAGAAGGAATAGTATTGACAAAGGAGGATTAAATGTCTTTGTCCTGGAAGAGTACTTTTTAATGCTGTCATAGATATCTTTGTGCATCCTCTTTATTTCCTCTTTATAAATTTTAGTTTCATTTATACAAGAGAATTGATAAGAATTATGTATTTCTGCATATGAATTCTTGTTAAGTTACTAACCCATGGTGCTATTCCAGACATGTCACTCTGCCCTAATTCATTCCAACATTAATAATCCTGCCTGCACATCCTCCTCGTGCCAGCCAAGTCATCTTGCTTATCCTGTAATGTGCCTTTAATTGCCTCTGGGCATAAGTGAAGTGTAAACAGTCTGTCAAAATTTTAGCTGGGATATCCTGTTGAAGCACTTTAAATAAATACTTGGATCCTTTGTCGAAAACAGAAGAAATAAAACGAGACAAGACCATGTCCACAGGTGGTTTTCTGTCAGAATTAGATTTTCTTTGCGTTTCCATTTAGGATATGAATAGCTTTTTTCATCATACTGAACAACTACCACTATTATTATTATATTGATATTGCAACTTCACACAATAGCTGCTGAGATCAAAAGCCTGGGCGGGCTATGTGTTTCACAATCTGCAGACCTAACAGAAAAATTTTTAAATTCATTAAGAAAAAAAGATTTTATAAAATTAAAACAACTCTTGAGATGGTATTACATTGTTTCTCTTTTTAAATAAGAAGCAAGTATGAACAGTGTCCAAAAGAGTAAGAAACAAGGATTATCTTATTCTTCAATTTAACCCCTGTGAAGAAAAGATCTACTCTGGACTGAAATTCTAAAAGTCAGAGTTTCCTCCCAAAGGGATATCTTTTAAAAGTGTGTCAGTTATAAGAGGGAATGCAGAAACCTCTAATTGTATCCTGAAGGTCAGGGGTGAATCTTGAGATGAAATTTTGCTGAGGTAAGGTCAACGGCTATCAAAGCTTTCTCGCATGTAAATGTTTCCCTATGCCTGCACAAACCAATGAATTGCTCCAATTTCAGGGCTGCTGATTTTTCTTTGAAAAGAACCTTACAATCTAGGGATTAAAGGTACACAGAGTGACCGGAAGTTGTTCCATCAGGTTCTATATGTGCCTCCTGCTCCACCCAAGCCTAAGTTAACAATTGCTAATGGAGATGAACCTCTCCCAAATTTGAAGTTTGTCCCGGATGTCTCTATGGGTGTCTTTATCTTGCATGTTTATACTTCCCAACTGTTTCTATCACATAGTCTAGGGTATCACAATCCTTTGGAAGAGTAGCTCTTCCCTTCCTGTTAAATCCATTGCCATCAAGTCAATTCCGACTCATAGACACTCTGTAGGACAAAGTAGAACTGCCCCATACAGTTCCCAAGGAGCACCTTGTAGATTCCAACTGCTAACCTGTTGGTTAGCAGCCGTAGCTCTTAACCACTGTGCCGTCAGGGTGTCCAGCCTTTTCCTTAGTCATACGTTAGTTCCAGACTAGTTAAAATTAACACAAGCACCAAATTGCTCTAAAGCAATTCTATCTTTGTATGCCTGAGGAAGATTCAATCTCTGAATATTTATTTTCTCTAAGTGTCATCAACAACAAAATCCACACCTTGTAATGTCTGGGGCAGGGCACTCTGACCTTAGCTCTATATACCTTCCCCATTTATTTAGCCTTTCTGAATTCTGCCCAAAAGCTGTACACAGCAAACTTGCTCAAGTCATAACGTCTATCGAAAGCAGGTCACTACTGATAACTACGTGAATTTTTGCCAGGGTAAGTGGAAAAAAATGACCAAAAGGGAGAACCAAATGAGTACAGAGACATACAGGGGAGGGGGTGAACAATGATACACTACAATAAGAAATGCCCGGAAAGATCTATGCCCCATGTAGATTGTTTCCATGCCTGTTTACATGCCAACACAGGCAGCAAAAAAAAAAAAAAAAAATAGAGAAAACCAGTAAATCAGTTGTTTCATCTCCATAGCACAAAAGAGATATGACTATCTTTATTTCAAGGAATCAGTTGAATCAGCCAACTCTTTTGGTGACCCACTGACATAGTTCTGCAAGGGTGGAACAGGGAATGAGAGAGAGACCGCGCTAGAGGAAAAAATACACCACAGTGCAAGACGACCTGGCCACTGGGGAGGCCTCCATGCCTGTGTTTCTAAGGACAGGAACTGTGTACAGCTCTACCTAGTAATTTCACCAATTATACCTGACTGAAGAAAATGAAAATCCTCACAACTGGACCAACAAACAACATCATGATAAACGAAGAAGAAATAAAGTTTTCAATGATTTCATTCTACTTGGATCAATAATCAACATCCTTGGAAGCAGCACTCAAGAAACCAAATGACATATCGCACTGGGCAAGTCTGCTACAAAAGACCTCTTTAAAGTTTTGAAAAGCAAAGATGCCACTTTGATGACTAAGGTGTGCCTGACCTAGGCCATGGTCTTTTCAATCACCTCATATGCATGTGAAAGCTGAACAATGAAAAAGGAAGAGAGAAGAACTGATGCATTTTAATTGTTGTGTTGGTGAAGAACATTGAATATACTGTGGACTGCCAAAAAAAAAAAGAACAAATTTTTAGAAGTGAGGATGGTAATACTTTAGCTCACTTACTTTGGACCCATCATCAGGAAAGTCCAACTGCTAGAAAAGGATGTCATGCTTGTGATGTATTGACACAGAAGCCACAAGGGTGGACTCAAACATACCAATGATCATAAAGGTGGCGCAAGACTGGGTAATGGCGACTAACAACAACAAACACGTGCTAGCGTGCTGCCATTTGGAAGGTAATATTATATCCATTTGATTCTCACCCTGTGTGATGAATGGAGCATATACTATGTATGGGCCCCGATTTACAGATGAGAGCATTTTATTCCAAAGAGGTTAGTTTACTGTCATGCAATTAGAAAATGGTGAAGCCTAGACTAGAATCCAGGTTCCTGTCTCCTCATGTTGGTTTATTACACACCTCTGCAAAACCTATCATGTGAAAAGATTTTGCCCTATTTTTTTTTTAACAGAAAGTTTCATAAACAACTCATATAAAGATAGGAGCGATCCAAAACACACTGAATTAAAAGGCTGAGGGGGAAAAAGTGAGTTTCAATTTCCAGCAATAATATTTTAAAAGTTTTTGACACTGTGCAAATGTGTTTAAATAGTAATGGCTGAAACATTTACTTCAATTAAAGTCACTGTTTTTTAAAAAAAAGTAAGGCCACGACAAGCGGAGTGAAGAAATGAAAATTTAAGGCTGTCATTCTGTGATCACAAGAAAGAGGAGAGTGAGTGAGTAAAAAGCATATGAACACATCATTGACACTAGGGTTTTAAATAGGAATAAAAGGAAATTAGAATTTAAGAGAAAAATACAGAAGTCCTGAAGGCTTATAACTTAAGCATAGTTTCAGATCTACCTGTAAAGATGTAAAGGTGTCTACCTTAAGAAATGTTTATTAGTATAATGTATTTATTTCAAAATGTAAAGCACATTGAGAGCATACTGAGGAAAACAGGCACCTCTTTTCTCCTTGCTAAGGAGGAAGCTCTGTGTGTGTGTGCCTGCCTCTGCGTATGGGCCCTAATTCCTTCCCCAATCCTTTGATGACGGAGGAAAGGGGCAATGAAAGATACAAATTCACCCAAATGGCTCTCTCTCAGTGTAACTTTTGAATGGCAGACTCCAGTAACGTTCTTCAGTGAATCTGCCTTGCCTGTCTCAAACTGCAAATTTTCTACACTGAATGTGCTATTTGCTCATTTGTGATCATTTTATAAGCTCCTATACTTCACCTCTACCCACATACAACGTGGGGAAAAAGGCTGAGTACTGACAATGGTGCAATATGAATATCTCACATCTTCTGAGTCACATGAAAGACACAAAATCGAAACTATCTTAGAACATTTTTATTATAAAAGTACCCTATTTGCTTTTACAATTTAAAATTATTTTGTTTTTAAAGAAACCTAGCAATTATAAGATTATACAGCTGCCTCCTCAAATTCCTTTTGGAAAAAGATGAAGCATAAATAAAACCCAAATATAGTATTATTTGTACATGATGGCTAATAAAAGCCTCTATTGAAACACCCTAGTTTATAAATTGGGGGATAGGGCAAATTGTTTCTCAACGACAACCCACGCAATGATGGGCATACTTAGCACCCTGATTTTGGTCTCTACACACCATTTCCCACTAACAGCACTCATAGCTCCTTGAAGAAAGGGCTGATTCCAGAAAGAAAAGTAGGAAGTGTGACTATTTAAATTTAAATTAACATGAATTAAATAAAATGAAAAATTCTCTGCCTTAGTGGCACATTTCAAGTGCTCAATAGCTACATATGACTAAAACCAAAAAAACCTGCTACTGTCAGGTCGATTCTGACTCATGGAGACCCTGTAGAACAGAGTAGAACTGTTCTGTGAAGTTCCCAAGGAGCGGCTGGTGGATTCGAACTGCTGCCCTTTTAGTTATCAGCCTGAGCTCTTAACCACTGTGCCACCAGGCCTCCTACATATGACTAGTGGTCATCATATTGGACAAAAGCATATGCACATTTCCATCATTACAGAAAGTTCTATTGAACAGCACTGGTCCAGCTATTAAAAGAGATTTAAGAGACTTAACAGTCATAGTGGTTAAGTGCTATGGCTGCTAACCAAAGGGTTGGCAGTTCGAATCCACCAGGCGCTCCTTGGAAACTCTATGGGGCAGTTCTACTCTGTCCTATAGGGTCGCTATGAGTCGGAATCGACTTGACGGCACTGGGTTTTTGTTTGTTAACAGTCAAATACAATGTGTGAACTTGTTTCAATCTTGAGAGAATAAATAAACAAAAAGATTCTTTTTTGGATTAAAGGGAAAATTTGAATATAGTTTGGGAATTAGAGTATTAAGGAATTATTGCAAATTATAGTGTGCGACAAGGTATTGTGTTATATATGAAAATGTTATTTTTGGAGATATAGCTAGAAGTATGTAAGAATGAAATATTACCTGAAATTTGCTTTAAAAATACTTCATAAAATAGATGAAACAGATATGGCAAAATGTTCATAACTGAAATCTAGATCATGGTATTTTTCTTCTACGTATGTTTGAAATTTATCATAACAAAATGTCATAAACGTATAGCTTCTTGCATTTCTAATATAAAAATATCAAATGTAATCTACACATATTGATGTGTAAGCATGTGCATTTATATGTACAATAAAAGCCAAATCATAAAGGTCTGTGGGCCTCAAAAACAATAATAACTGCTCTGCCTAAAACATTATTGCCATAATAAAGCCATGGATGATTAAAACTGAAAAGGCAAAACAACACAGGGTTATGCAGTCTCTACTGTTTTCAATATCAAATATAACAACTTTATTATTTTATTGCTAAAATTGTTCTTGTACATAAGTAAATTTATTTAGATAATTGGATAGCTAGACAATCAGCTGCACCTTACAAGTGGCAAATATTCTAAGTTTTAGAAGTATCTAAATTTTAAAATACTTAGGGGTAATTATATTTCATTGTTTTAATTAAAAGTACTATGACAAAAATGTCTAGATGGTTTGCCTAAAAATCCCATTTAATGTCTGATATATTTGTAGGTACAAATCAATAAAGTTATAGATTATATAAAGTACTCTTAAATTGAATAACCAGACCATTTAATAATAATGTATTCAATAACACTATTGTGAGAAATCTGCCTAATTTAGGTCAAATCGGATTATCAATGGAAATATCCGAAACATTATGTTTTAAACAAATTTATCACACTGCATAAAAACATATAAATACTGTTGAATAAGGATTAAATGCATAATATGATTCGATTCTAGGCAATATAATGCATTTTTCAATATTTATCATAATAGTTTGAAACATTTTAGAAATCACACATTTCTACACAATCAGAAGCTAGATATCCATGGCACAAAGTGAAGGAGAGAATTGGTGTGTGCCATTCATTCATTTATTGAGTATTTCTTTAAATGAATTAGTTATCTATTACAGCATATTATTAAAATGTTTGATCTGTGTAAATTAGTAAACAATACAGTGTAGATAAAACCACTGATTCTAAAATTAATTTTTAAGCTTCAGTTATCCAGTTTGGTGGAATTAAGAAATAATATCTTCACAATGTGCCATGTATAAATGAGTTCAGTATATAAATGTCAGAATCGGTGAAGTGCCAAATATGCTAGAAAATATAGATTAATAAAACAGAGCTACTATTTAATTTTGAGTTTCAAAGATAATCAGTATTTCTATTAAGTAAAGTAGAAATATATTGACTTAATAAAGTTCCATACTGATAATTTAAAAAATGCAACAGCATTATAAACTTTAAAAAAAAAAAATTAGATAGCCTATTTTTCATAAATACTGACATCTTGCAAAATTTTATATAATGTATATTTTTTATTAGCAAGATGTTCAGCTCTAAATGGTTTTAGCTAAACAGTATTTGGTTAGGCCAAAAGCTATTAGGGTTTGAGTTTAGAAAAATAACCAGAGGTTTTCAATTTATACAATGATCACTGTCCCAAAATATATTAACATGTTTTTCCTTAGAAACTTAAAATGAACTTTTCCTATACATTATAAATACAGGTTAGGTCCCAAACTAGTTTATAAAATATACTTAAAATTTAATCTAGCTTAATTAAAGTACTGGTAAACCAAAGAAGCAAACCAGCTGCCATCAAATCAAATCCAACTCATGGCGACCGCATGTGTGTCAGAGTAGAACCGTGCTCCATAGGGTTTTCAATAGATGAATTTTCAGAAGTAGGTTGCCAGGCCTTTCTTCCGAGGAGCCTCTCAGTGGATCTGAACTGCCAACCTTCTATTTGTACCACCTAGGGACTCCAAGGTTCTGATAAAACCGTAAACCAAGCCCACTGCTATTGAGTCAATTCTGACTCATGGTGATCCCATGTGTTACAGAGTACAAATGCTCCATAGGGTTTTCTTGGCTGTAATCTTTCTAAAAGCAGATTGTCAGGCCTTTCTTCCATGGTGCTGCTAGGTGAGTTTGAACTGCCAACTTTAGGTCAGTAGATGAGTGCAAACCATTTGCACCCCCCAGGGACATTTCCAAAGTACTAGTAAAAAAAATTTAGTCAAATTCTATCTTCTAGAAACCAAGGGCCAGGTAATTCAGGAAGGAAAATAGAAGGAAAAACAAAGGGTTTCCCTTCTGGATCCAGGACTACCTCTCCATAAGATTTTGAAATGGCTGACTTTTGCCCGACATCCTGCTCACGCCTTTGTGTGTCCCTCGTATGCCCTGGTGGAGTGCTGTCTCCTCCTCATCTCCCAGTCTTTGAGATACTCTGAGTCTTCTGCATGTGGGCCCTATTCGGGCCGAACTGGTTCAGCAACTCCCCAGATTCTCCACAAAGTACTAACTCCCTATTTCACACTCCGGGCAACAGTTATCTTTTTCAAAGCAGTTGAATCAGATAGAGCCCACTCGGAAAGCAATCTGATTGAATTCATAAACAAAATATGCCTACAACCCTTTCAGCTCTATATGTATTACTTAAAAATAATACTAAGTGTAAAAGCCCTGTTAGCACAATGGTTAAGTACTCGGCTGCTAACAAAAATATTGCTGGTTCAAACCTAGTAGCTGCTTCATGAGAGAAGGATGTGGCAGTCTGCTTCTGTAAAGATTTATAGCCCTGGGAATCCCTATGGCACAGAATTAACTTGATGGCAACAGGTTTAGTTTTCTGTTTATACTAAGCATCACAAGGAGCCCTGATGGCACAGTGGTTAAGAGCTATAGCTGCTAACCAAAAGGCTGGCAGTTCAAATTCTCCAGCTGTTCCTTGGTAACCCTACAGGACAGTTCTATTTTGTCCTGTAGGGTCGCTAGAAGTCAGAACCTGCTCAACGGCACCTAACAACAAGTATCAGAAATAGATTTCTAATTGGTGCAATTTCAGGTACCATTAAAAACAGGAATTTTTAAGATTCTCACAACTTAAAGGGAGAAGGCCTACTGCAGTGATAGCAAAGCCCTCTAAGTGAGTGAGCAAGCTTCTCCAAGTATACCATCTTAACCAAGTGTCTTTAACTTACAGAATGAAATATAACTTTCCACCTCTGAGGACTTGCCCCGGTTCTCTGTATGCTCCAGGGTTTATGAAGTTTCCCTCAGTGCCGCACAGGGGATCGAGGGAGTGCCCTGCAGGTGGCTGGGTACTGGGCTATTTACTGTTGGGAACTGCTTTAAATAATTTGGGAGAGCAAATTTGCATCCTTATTTACATTTGGCTCAGAAGCAATATGAAATTTATTGTATTTCATCAGCATACACCCACTTCAGAGTTACAAGGAAAATCTCTTTTGATATTAAAACCTGACAGCAGATGGTCAACTACAGATTATCCCCACAACACTGGCTTTCCTATCCTGATAGTCAAATCCAGCTCTAGTTGCCTCCAATGCATGGTGAACGCATGTGTGTCAGCCTAGAGCTATGCACCATAGGGTATTCAATGGCTGACTTTTTGGAAGTAGACTGCCAGGCCTTTCTTCTGAGGTGTCTCTGGGTGAACTTGAACCTCCAACCTTTTGGTTAGTAGCCAAGGGCGTTAACCATTTGCACCCCCTGGGGATGCTGATAGTCAAGTAAACCGCAATTATTTTCTATCTAGCTAATTTCAAACTTCTCTTTTAAATCTAAACAAATACCTGAGCTTTAATTGCTTGGTGATAGAGAGTAAAAAATAAAAGTTTTAGAACAAAAAATAAACTAGATAGAATTTTATAAGATATTTACATGCAGAGGAAGGAAGTACTGACATAGAGGTAATACATGGTCTTAGTGTCTGTCAGCTGTCATCAGGTATGTTTCACTCCGTTATGCTATCATAAAATTTTCCAGCATGTCTCATGACAGCAACAAGAAAACTTTAGAGTTTTAGGCATCAAGAAGTTGTTTAATACCTGGCTACCACCACTGACTGCTCTGACAGGGGTTACAATAGAGGGTTCTGGACAAAGCAGGAGAAAAATGTAGAATAAAATTCAAATTCGCAAAAAAGACCAGACTTACTGGTCTGACAGAGACTGGAGGTACCCCCGGAATGATGGCCTCTGGACCCCCTGCTAACTCAGAACTGAAGCCACTCTGGAAATTTACCTTTCAGCCGAAGATTAGACAGGCCTATAAAACAAGCAGAAACCCTGGTGGCATAGTGGTTTAGTGCTACGGCTGCTAACCAAAGGGTCGGCAGTTCGAATCTGCTAGGCGCTTCTTGGAAACTCTATGGGGCAGTTCTACCCTGTCCTATAGGGTCGCATTGAGTCAGAATCGATTTGACGGCACTGGGTTTGGTTTTTTTGGTTTATAAAACAAACAGTAACACAACGTGAAAACTGTGCGTCTTAGTTCAATCAAGTATATGAGACCATATAGGCAACTCCCGCCCAAAAGCAAGACGAGCAGGCAGGAAGGGACAGGAAAACTGAACGAATGGACACAGGGAACCCTGGGTGGAAAGGGGCAGAGTGCTGACACACTGTGGGGACTGCAACCAATGTCAGAAAACAATGCGTATATAAATTTTTGAATGAGAAACTAATTTGTCCTGTAAGCTTTCACCAAAAGCGCAATAAAATTAAAAAAAAAAAAAAAAGAATAGAATCTTAGAAGGAGGATTACTGGGCCAAAAAGAATGTTAATTTTAATTGTTAATTGAGCTGCCAAACTGTTTTCCAAAAGACTGTAACAATTCACATTTGCGCTAGCAATGTATGAAAATATATTTTTCTCCACAAAAAAAAGAGGTTGTTTAAAAGCATCACTCCCCCATGTCTAAAATGTTAAAAAAAAATTGCAAAAAGATCAGTTTTTCAATGAATGAATTCTAAGATACCAATGCTGGAATAGTAATTACCTGCAAGGGACTCGCCAGGGACCTGTTTTTAGGAGCTGTAAATGCTTTGAGAACATTGTCTTCATCTTCTGATACTGGCGTCATTAAAACGGAACTTGTGAGAATGTTCTAAAGGTAAAGAGAAACATTTGAAATTTAACTGAGGTTGGAAAATATGCATGCCAACACAATTCCAACACCTCAGGGAATAGAGTACTATGAGGTGATATAGATTAGTGTGAAAAAATGCAGGTATCTGCCAGAAATTCTGTTGCCTACGAGCTAAAAGGAGGACTCAGCTATGTACTCACCCTAATCTCACTGTGGCAAATACTGCCATAGTTTTGGGTATGCAGTAGGCACTTAATAAACATTTGTTAAATTAATGAACACATGTTTTTTAAATGAAAGATTTACTAAGCTGTATTGGTTGAATCAACTCAAAGGCAATGGGTTTGGTTTTATTGAGAAAACTATTTCAAATATTGGTACAGAAATATTTTAGAGCTACAAATGAATGACAATACAGTATAATGGTTAAAAGAACTCAGACTTCCTGAGTTCTAACCCAGCATTACCACATATTAGTTATATAACCTCGTGCAAATGACTCAGCCTCCTTGTGCCTCAGGTTCCCAGCTGGCATAATGGGCATGATAATATCACCAACCTTATAGGGTTGTGGTGAGGATTAAATAAGTTGATACATCTAAAGTCCTCAGAATAGTACTTGGCACTTAGTATATGTCTAAAAAATATAATAGTTATTAGCTCTGATTCTCTATGAGAAAAGCACAACCATTCATACATTACAAACTTAAAAAGTCAGGCTAACAACTGATGACTGCCCTGACAGGGAACACGACAAAGAGCCCCTGAGGGAGCAGAAGAGCAGTAGGATGCAGACCCCAAATTCTCGTAAAAAGATCAGACTTAATGGTCAGACTGGGACTAGAAGGACCCTGGAGGCCATGGTCCCCGGACCTTCTGTTAGCCCAAGACAGGAACGATTCCCAAAGCCAACTCTTCAGACAGGGACTAGAAGGACCCCAGGGGTCATGGTCCCCAGACCTTCTGTTAGTCCAAGAGAGCAACCATTCCCAAAGCCAACTCTTCAGACAGGGATTGGATGGGAATATGGAATGGAAAATGATACTGGTGAGGAATGAGCTCCTTGGATCAAGTAGACACATGAAACTATGTTGGCATCTCTTGACTAGAGGGGAGATGAGAGGGGAGAGGGGGCCAGAAACTGCCCAAATGGACATGAGGAGCGAGAGTGGACGGAAGAACTGTGCTGTCTCATTAGGGGGAGAGCAATTAGGAGTGTATAGCAAGGTGTATGTAAATTTTTGTATGAGAGACTGACTTGATTTGTGAACTTTCATTTAAAGCACAGTAAAAAAAAAAAAAAAAAAAATTTTTTTTTTTTTTAAAGATTAATTAAAAAAAAAAAAAAAGTCAGGCTACCTGTGATGGTTAAGATTGTGTGTCAGGATGGCTGGGCCATGATTCTCAGGGTTTATATGCAATCATTCCCATGATGAGATCTCCTGAGAGTAGTCAATCAGTTGAAAGGGCGTTTCCTTGGGGGTGTGGCTTATATCCAAATATAAGCAATCTTTCTGGTTTTTTGCTCACTCTGGATCCTGTGGCTGCCTCCTGTTCGTCTGACCTCTGGTTCTTGGGATTTGAGCTATCAGTTTATCTGCAGGTCTTGGGATTCGTTGATCTTCACAGCCCGTAAGCGGAGCCCTGCTCTCCAACCTGCCGATCTTGTGTTCGCCAGCTCCTGCAGCTATGTGAATCAGGAGAAGCCTTGCCGTCTTGCCTGCCAGTCTTGGGATTCACTGATATTCACAGCCTGTGAGCAAGAGCCCTGCTTTCCAATCTGCAGATCTTGAGTTCGCCAGCCCCCGTGGCTATGTAAGTCCGGAGAAACCTCTATCCTAATCCACGGACTTGTGACGTTCCAGTCTCTACAATTGTGTGAACCATTTCTTTGATATAAATCTCTCTTTGTATATATTTATACACTTTACTGGTTTTGTTTCTCTAGAGAACCCCGTCTAAGACACTACTACCTGAATGCCAAAGCTTTTTTAATAGTGGTAACCAAAGCCATGTAATATTGTATACAATTCTGGGCATCTACTGTGTACCGTGGTTGGCACTATGCTAGATGCTACATAACACCAAAGAAGACACAGTTTAACAAGAAGGCAATGCCAAATTTAGGAGATAAATAAATCAACTAAAGAAATTACAAAACTTTCGTTTTCATAGAAATAAGTACATTCTCACAGCAGATTTTTTAAGTGAGAAGAATTCTTAAATCATAAGAAAATAAATTATGAACAATTCTGCAATAGAGCAAAATCCGTTTATATTACATCAACAAAATTTCCACTTTATATTTAACACTTTCATAATCACATAAAAAATAATCATGTGTGTGAGAGAAAAGTTAGAAATAGGAGGCATTTGATGCCTTAGAGGGTGCTGAAATCGCAGTAGCCCTTCAAGCCACACACCAAATTCTGCAACACACCAACACAATGTGGGGGCTCGTGCGCATATACTTACTGGCACATCTGCCCCAGGTGATGACTGCGTAAATAACTGAGCGTTCAGACTCTCCCCTTCCCAATGGTTTGAGCAGAAGAAGTTTCCCGCTTTATCAGTTGGAGATTCCACCTAAAAGCAAATAGGAAGTCCTTAGTTGTTCCTAGAACTTCTCATGAACATTTATACTCTAGAGTACATTTCTGGCCAGTCTGAAACATTTACCCTAATGAGCAAATAAGCTCAAGAGCTTTTGTATCTAACCTGTTAGAAATGCCACTTGCCACCAAGCTAAAATTTTGATCTTTGCAAGCTAGATTCTCCCACTTTTACACACACACACACACACACCCACGTAAAGAGTCCCTGGGTGGGACGAACGGTTAAGTGCTCAACTGCTAACCGAAAGGTGGGTGGTTCAAACACATCCCGAAGTACTTCAGAAGAAAGGCCTGGCGATCTGCTTCCAAAAGGTGATAGTCATGAAAACCCTACGGAGAGCAGTTCGACTCTGCAACACGTGGGCTTGCCATGAGTCAAAACAGACTCGACACCAATTTTTTTTTTTTTTTTTATATTTACTTAAATCCGCGATTAAAAGTCTAGTGAAAAGCTGCCTGGCTTCTTTCTTTCTTTCTTCTTTTTCCTCTCTAGCATGTTCTCTGTCCAAACCTAAAATAGACAGAGGTAGCTTGACTTCCCAAATGAAAGGTCAAAGGCCTACAGTCTGGCAGTGCCTTTTAACTCCATCTTGTATGAAAATCCTGTCAGTGGTGCTGTTACACAGCACAGAGGCCAGAGGCATTCAGCAAACTGAGCAAGGAGCAAAGCAAGCAGGGTGTACAGCTCGTTCCTTCCCAAGGATCTCGTGTTTACCTCTTGTTTGATTTTCTTCAGTAAAGGCAGTCCGTTTTCTTGAAATTCAGCAACCATTCCAGATTCATCAGATTCCTGTTTGATCACATCCTGTATGTCTTCCACTAGATGAGATGGTGTCTGAGGCTGAAGGAAAGAGTGCATATTTTTACATCAGAGGACAATTTCTGTCTGTGCAAATCAACCAACCAAACTCAGTGACTTTTCTAAAACTTACTAGCATCTTCAGGGGGCCATATTTAATTTCTTGAGCTGCAAGTGCATGTTTGAACGGTGTAGGAGTTCTTGGAGAGCTTTCTAGGATTGACCTTTTGATAGCTGGAGTTCTAAAACTTTAAAAAGAAAAAAAAGTTGTTCAGTATAAGAAAGCCCATGTCTCTTACATTGTTCTACCTATTAAATTTAATAATTTTCTTTTCAACACAAGAAATTGTAAGGCAAGTGAGTATGCTGATTAATCACATATATTACGAAAAAGATAATGCGTACATCACATATTTTCAAATATTTCAAAATATTAGAACTAAGAGCATTAAAATATTTTTCATCTTTAATAGTTCTGAAGTCAAGTGTCATGACCTAGGTCTTTAGAATGACCACAGCCATTGTGAAAATCTGATGCCATTTGCCAATCAATTTTATCTATTCATTAACACAGAGCCCACATTAAAAAGACATTATGTTAACTTTTAAAATTATCTTCTTGTACTTCAAAATAATAAGATTGCATTTATTTGAAAGTTTTTTTTTATAATTCATACTGCCTCTCTCCACCATTTGTTTAAAATGGTAAAGCCTTTAAACCAAAAACCAAACCTGTTCCTGCTGAGTCAATTCCAACTCATAGCGACCCCATAAGACAAAGCGGAACTGCCCCATAGGGTTGCCAAGGAGTAGCTGGTGGATTCAAACCGCCAACCTTTTGGTTAGCAGCTGAACTCTTAACCACTGTGCCACCAGGGCTCCTTTACTGGATATAAATGACGGCTTCATCAGCTCTTGGTTTCTAATCATATAACATTCTTGGGGGTGTTAGAAAAGGTTCTATGTATACACAAACTTCAAAGAGAAAAAGTAAGATTTTAAAAACATGAACCATGCTCACTCTTACTTTGAAGCTTATCATTGAGATGAAATCAAAGATTGAAAATCTTGTTTTCAGCAAAGAAGAAAAGATTTTACTGAATGGAAAGAAAACCATATGAAAACAACCTCCACATATATAGGAAATTTTGGAATGAATGACAAAGGATAATTTTAATTTATCCCTCTACCTCCTACCTCTTGGTAGTGGTAACATGCCCAGGACAGATACATTCAATGTAGGAATATGCATGATTATATACATACATGTGAATTAGTAATGTGGACTAAGATATTTGGACACTATATTCCCTTAGTTAAATAAGATAAAGAATTTTATTCTTGAACCAAGGACTTACATAGTATTTTCCTTTTGAGTTTTCACAGTCTGGTCTCTATGAAATGGCGTTGTAACAGTCAATTTGTGACCATTGAGAGGGGTGGAAGCTAAAGAAGGCATTTCCAAGTCTAAGTTTTCATGGTTACTGGAAGTGTTTAAAAACTAAATATGGGGGGGAGGGGGTGGAAGAAAAAAATTACATTAGATTAAACAAATTCTTTAGCCCAGTTTTAAAAAAAGCCACACTTTGATAAAAAGCATGTTTTACTGACCCATTATATAAGATAATAAAAATATAATAGGATAATAAATAAAAATACCCAACAATGAAGTGTTGGATATGGTAATATTTAATTCAATTGAGCGCACACAAGATTTGGAGTGTCATTTCCAAGAAATAAAATCTAGCGTCAGTACTGAAAGACTTGCAAAATCCTAAGAAGAAATTCTCACTAAATGACACCTGCCATTAATGAGAATGAGGTGTACATTTGATTAATGTTGAAAAGGTAAAAGGGTTTTTTTAGAAAGTAATCATCATCTTCTTTCAAACTGTTTTCTCTCTTTAATGATTTTATGAACTAAAACTATTATTACAGTAGTTTTACATTCTGGGAAAAAAAATAGGTGCTCCTGAAACACATGATTCTAAGGTCAAGTACTGGGAAAGACAGCATATCATAATTGCCTCCTGGAAACTGACAGTGTGCATCAGTATATAAAAAAAACTCTGAGCCATCCTGTAGTGACGAAATTAGTTTTTAAATGTGTTTGATTCTTTGTTTCCCAAACTCATATTCCTACATATTTAGATGTTTTTCTGGAATATCTATTAAAGTCTTGCAGAATGAATATTCTGCAGAACATAGTTTGGAAAACACAGCCCAAAAAACAAGACAATTCTTTGGTGGGGTACCATTTGCTCATACTGAAAGCTGTGCTTGAAACAAACTCAACATACATAATTGGAAAAATGTTTTAAAGTGCCACATTAGCTATTGATTTCAATTATCTTAATAATTTAGGAACACAGGTCTCTGATAAGAATTATAATTTCCATGCCATAAAAATTTAAAAAAGAAAAAAAAAAAAGAGACAAGAATACTCTTTGGCAAAACTGTGCTAATAAAATATTATAGCACAATTCAAAAGAGCCAATATTGAGAAATTAAAATTAGAACAAGTTATTTTCCTTAAGCATTTGTTCCTCATCCTCTTCTGAAACATTTCCATTCATAGATGGATTGGAACCTCTGTACTGTCTAGCTTTTAGTTAAAACCCAAATGTTACCAAAACATGGTTCAGTCCCCCCCTCCCTTTGGTCAGTGAATCACATAATAAGGGAACAAAGATGCAGAAAAATGTTAAAATGTTAAAAGGGAAGGAAGGGATGAGAGAAGAAGAAGGGACAGAAATATTAAACTCTAGTGTTGTAGGAAATAAAAGCACATGCCATGCAACTAACCATTTTCCAAACCAACAAACAGTAAGCAAAATCATTAAAACACAATCACCAATCAACCTGCAAGCAGCCTACACTTCGGGAGGTAGTCTGACTTAGCAGCAGCTAGCTTCGACAATGGAGTGAAATCAGCAGGGCAACAGGAATTAGTCATTTGTTCCAAAGGATTAGTTTCTAGATTATTCAGGCTCAGGTGTCTGTTGAAAATTAGTAACATCTGTGCAGAAATTTTGATCTACCTGCGAGGGAGAGAAGGGTAGGCTTTTGACAGGGGAACGCTTGGGACTTGAACTGCTGACGTCAGCAAATATGAAGGAGCTAGAGTCTCCGGCGGCTAAGGGGCTGGCCTGCCCCCGCCTTTTTCGAAGGATGACCAGTGGAACTGTGCTGTGTCTTGTAGGAGGGAAGGGCTTGGGTAGGTCAAGTGAACCCTCGCTCAACATGCGTTTGTTCAACCTCGTGCTAGGCTCTCCTGCAGGTCTATTCACATTGCCCTCTCTTTGCTGAAGCTGTAGGGCTTTGCCTGCGTGGTGTTGGCTAGGTGAAAAATCTGCTTCTTCAAAGAATTCAAAACTGCTGAGATCACACCATGATGAAGAATCCTGAAACAATGTGGGAGGCGCAGAACTTTGAGACAGTGTGTGCATGATGTGTGCCATCACCTGAAACATAGCACTGAGAGAGAGATGCTATATGCAAAGAGAACCCCTTGCCCCGCTGACTTCTTGAGAACCAGCTTCAAGGTTAGCAATGGTCCTGTTACACTGCATTAGAGGGTCTACTATGCTGCCTCATGGTTGATCCTACACGTGCGTCGCAGGGACCTTCTGACATTCTGTCAGTTGCATGCATCTAAAGCAAAAAGTAACCTTTTCTAGGCATGTTATCGGCAAGATTCATCTCCTGTCCAACGGGTATGCAACAAATGCTTTTTAACCAACTGGGAAGCCAAAGGAATTAACCAAATATCTGCTTATGAGGTGCTGAACTCAAACTTGTTTCACTAAAGATGACCTGACTCAGTGGACCAGTTGGGACTGGTAATCAAGCATCAGTGTTTGGGGAGGAAGCCATACAGCACCACCAGTGAACTGACTACCACTTCAGATACACTGATTTAAGCTTTGAATAAACATGACTCTTTATATGCTATCCCAAAGCAAAGCGAAGTTCTAGAGAAGCACAAAATAATAAAGTAAAAAAAAAAGTTAAACATAACTCAAACATCATTCCCATAATCCAAACTCTGCTTATAAGTTATTATCTTCACTACTAAAAAATACATGCATTTTGAAGGAAAAGGGTGCAACCTTTTATCTGGGTCGCTTATGAAATCATAACTTTGAGAAAAACTGGATATACTAAGATTAAAATCATACTTTTACCTTCACATTAACACATGCTGATAACATGACTTGTGCTATAGAAAATGGCAATGTTTTAAGAAATGGGTTTCCTAATCCCCCTTCCAAAAACATTAACTTGCCTTAATCATTTTACTTACGGAATCTATAAATTGGAGTGTTTCTGCAAATTCTAAGAGGTTCTTAACATTGTCCAGAATGGTGCCCTGGTGGACGATCATGCACCTTGCTGGAGACGCGCTTTCTTCCGGTAGAGAGCCAGGATCCACTGGCAGAGATGGAGTGGAGTGGTGCTCTCCCAAACAGGAAACAGGTGCACTGTCTCCATGAGGTCTGCTGTGGTCGGCGATGGCGGTGCTGTGCCACCCGGGGTAGCTGCATGTGTGGTTCTGTGTCTAAGAAGAGGGGAGGGGGGAGGGAGAAATAAAGAAAGAGCGGGGAGAAGAAAGGGAGAAGGAACTTAGCAATGAAATTGCACAAGGTATCAGATGCTGTTGGAGGGAAGATAAAGTTGGTTGCATCATCCAGAACTTACTCCTATGAAACAGTTGTCAAGATGTTTCCTTTTATCAATGCAAGACCCTGCTTTTTAATAGTGGTAGAGTTTGTCATCTACATGATTACCTTAATTTGACAATCATTTTGTTAAAACTGCAATGAGTGGGACTCTGTTACAAAGTACACCTCTCACAGGGAGTGTCTTAAACATACACTTGAACATAATTTCTACAAGGCCCATAAATGTTTGCTAGGAGTTAAGAATTGTCCTATTTGCTTGCTAACTCACAAAAAAGCTGTTACAAGATTCAAGAGCCTGAGTTGCTTTCATCTGCATATATTCTTGTTGCCTCTCTCCCTTTCTAAGGCTACAGAATGCACTGGGGCAGTGAAGGGCTGCCAACTCAACGTGGTTAGGAAAGCAGAAGGGCAAGTTAACAGAAGTCTCCTTTCAGCATGATCATGCAACAGGAGAAATTGCAAAACATCAGCTAAAGTTAAAAAGTGGTCGAACTAACATATCACGCACATAATCATTTTATTATTTAACGAAAAGAAATTTGCTCCTAAGAATACCTACTGGGTGTCACTTCTCTTTGATTCTATTTTAGTTGGTCAGCTACATATGTTACAAAGCACTAGCTGCATTCCCAGTTTGCTGCCCAATCACAAGAAAAAAAAAAAAAAAGGCGAGAATTCAGTAGCCACCCACAGAGCTTCCATGCATGCAAAGCAAAGACAGTGGCTAATGTTATTTATAGAAAAGGTAGATCTTTTTTTATGTTTATGTACTGAATGGGCATCAAACCAAGGTTGAAATGATAAAGTATGAAAAACTATGTTAAGAAAAGTATTAGAGGGGTGGGGAGAGAAAAACACTAAATAAACAATAAATTAGGGGTAACTTTGGTGAGGGGTAAGACAGCACACAATACTGAGGAAGCCAGCACAACTTGTCCAAGGCAAGGTCATGGAAGCTCCATGGACACATCTAAACTCCCTGAGGGACTGAAATACTGGGCTGAGGGCTTGGGGGCCATGGTCTCAGGCAACATCTAGCTCAGTTGGCATAACATAGATTATAAAGAAAATGTCCTACATTCTACTTTGGTGAGTAGTGTCTGGGGTCTTAAAAGCTTGTGAGTGGCCATCTAAGATACTCCACGGGTCTCACCCCATTGGAAGCAAGGGAGAACGAAGAAAACCAAAGACACAGGGGAAAGATTAGTCCAAAGGACTAATGGACTACAACTACCACAGCCTCCACCAGACTGAGTCCGGCACAACTAGATGGTGCCCGGCTACCATCACTGACTGCTCTGAAAGGGATCACAATAGAGGGTCCTGGACAGAGAACAAAGTCCTAACTCAAAAAGAAAGACCAGACTTGCTGGCCTGACAGAGACTGGAGAAACCCTGAGAGTACAGCCCACGGACACGCTTTTAGCTCAGTAATGAAGTCACTCCTGAGGTTCACCCTTCACTCAAAGATTAGACAGGCCCAGAAAACAAAATGAGACTAAAGGGGCACAGCAGCCCAGGGGCAACAACTAGAAAGCAGGTGGTAGGGACAGGAAAGCTGGTAATAGGAAACCCAGGGTCAAGAAGGGTGAGTGTTGATCTGTCATGGGGTTGATAACCAATGTCACAAAATGATATGTGTACTAATTGCTTAATGAGAAGCTAGTTTGTTGTGTAAACGTTCATCTAAAAAAAAAGAAAAGAAAAGAAAAATAATAGAAAAAGGAAGAAAAAAACCAAATGAATAGGTACCATATCTTCATTACAAGATGCACAGCTTTTTTAAAAATGCAGACTTTCACTCATTTTTCTTTGGTAGTCTTTGAATTGATTATAGACCTCATGGAGGAAAAAAAAAAATCAATGACAACACTCCTGAGTGGGATATTTTGGTGCTACTACAATACAAAAATATTTCCAATTTAGTCAATATACATTCTGGCATCAACTGTATTTGATTACAAGCAATTCTCGTGTTTAAATATTGTTAGTAGAAACACAGAGCCTTGATTAGGATAATATTTAGAAGAGGAAAAAAAGGATAGAGGACAGCCAGTGCCTGGGTAAAGCTAGTATCCCCCTCGCCCCACCCCTGTCCAGGCAAATAGTGACTATACTTACTGATAGCGCCTGTTGCCCTTTTAGCTCATTCTCAGTTGACATTAGGAGCAATTCTAATTCCTTTATTCGCTTTTCTTTCTCCGGGTCTTCATCATTATAGTGTCTCTGGAATTAAAAGTTGAGGGAGAAGAAGAGACAAAGATCTGATTGGAAGTTGCAAATACAATGGTAACTACAATCTACAATCAAGAAGTACCATACACAGCCTAACGTTTCCCTAGAGAAACCAACGCCAACTGAATTTGGCTCCTGTAGAAATCTTCATGAATGTTATTCTGGACTGAAGAGAGCAAGCCACAGTGGATGCTAACTGATAAGCTCTTCCAAAGTATAAAAAAAACCAAAAACCCACTGCACTGAGTCAATTCCAATTCACAGCAACCCTACAGAACAGAGTAGAACTGCCGTGTAGGGTTTCCAAGGAGTGGCTGATGGATTCAAACTGCCAACCTTTTGGTTAGAAGCCATAGCTCTTAACTGCTGCATCACCAGGACTCCTTCCAATGCACAGCAGCAGAGAACCAGAGAATTCCAGAGCAAATTCACTCCGGAAGCAAAGATTGGTAGCTGGCTGGCCAGAACTCCACCCCTCCCTTCCACCACTCCCTTCTCTTTTTACTTCAGTTGGCCAAGTAAGGATAGGTGTTCAGATGAAAGAAAGAAAGCATTTCTTAAATCGGAGCCTTGAACAGCTAACAAGTTTCTTTAGGAAATGATCTTACCTGAATGGCTGCAGCAGCTGGCTGAGGGACATTGACTATATTTACATGTAACGCTACAGGATATGGAACATGACCAGGGACCTAGATCAAAAAGCAAAACAAAGGCTGAGTCACTCATGGTTACATAGGCTTCAGGGGACTTGGCTTCCTTAGGTTTTGCTCCAGGATTGAGAAAATAATGCTTTACTGATAAAATTCATTAAGCAATAAAGAATAATCTGAAATTTACTCAGTCATTTTAAAGTGGCTAGATAGCTAAAGGAGCCGTGGTGGCACAGCGGTTAAATCGGCTGCTAACCAAAAGGTCAGCAATGCCAATCCACCAGCCGCTCCTTGGAAACCCCATGGGGCAGCTCCCTCTGTCCTATGGGGTTGGTATGAGTCAGAATCAACTTGATGGCAATGGGTTTGGTTTGGTTTTGTAGAGAGCTAAAACATAGTGAAAGAAATCTGAAGTGTGCGTCGATCCTGACGGGAAATATTTCTTCATTAGGGAAGATCAATGGAAAATATAATCTAAAACGCATTCATGAATGTGTGAGAGAAGTTTTGATGGGGAAAAGTGATGGCATTAACTGTTTGTAAATAAAAACATTTTTCTTGGAATAATTATGGGTTTTAATGAAGAGCATCGAACCTCTAATGATAGTTCATCCACCTGAGACTTTTTTGGAAAGTCTGTGGCCAAATGGATGAAACAAATACAGAAGGGTGAAAACTGGTTCTGAATATGTTTAGCATAGAATTTGCACATAAGCTCTGTATTCTAGGGTAAAGTTCATCGTTTATTACTGTTAGTTTTAAGATGAAAGTTTCTTGATTTTTTTCTCTTCATCCTTTCTTTTCTACCCATTATGAATTATTTCTTTCCTAAGTATAATATCTAGAAATGAGAAAGGAATCACAATGGTCCAAATAAAGACTGAAAAAAAAAAAAAAACAAACAGACATCAGATAATCAATGCCACAAAGTTCTTTTCCTGGTTCAGAGTAAGGGCATAAACACTGACTGAATGAATAAATTCAGACATTTCTACTAGATTACTACCAGACACAATCTTAGAATTATCAGAACTTCCGTAAATCAAGCTATCTCTCCTTTAAGGGTAATATTACATTTGCTTTTTATTTTGGAAAAGAAAAACATTAGACAACAAATGCATCTCCATTCCTCCATACACTTCCATTCAAGAGCTAACTTCAAATTAGATTTGAAGTAGCAAGTTACAAAGCAGAGGTTTCAGAATCAAACAACATGGACTGTAGTTAGCACTATCTCTATGAGCTGTGCAATCCTGGACAAATCACTTAACATCCTCATTTTTGGACACATAAAACAGGGATAACAATGCCTACCCTTACCAGCTTCAAAGGGCTTAGGGTGGGATCGGTCATGATCATGTTTAGGGGAGCTCGCTGAAAAGTATACAACTATTAAGTGTTATTACCTCGTGCTAAAATAATCACGTCTCTCACTCAGGGCTTTGAACCAGTTCATCCTGGTTCGAACCCCTGCTGAGAATTTGCATTTCTAATCAGTTCCCAGGTGATGCTGATGTTGCTGGTTAGGGGCCCAATTCTGAGAACCACTAGTAGAGCAAAAAAACCCAAATCAAACCTGTTGCCATGGAATCGATTCTGACTCATAGGGACCCAATAGGACAGAGTAGAACTGCCCCACAGGGTGCCAAGGAGTGGCTGGTGGATTTGAACTGCCGAACTTTTGGTTAGCAGCCGACTCTTAAACACCACGCCACAAAGATTTCTGGGGCACCACTAGTAGAGCCAAAAAACCCAAATTGAACCTGTTGCCGCCCAGTCAATTCCGACTCATAGCAACCCAACTGATCCATAGGTTTTCCAAACAGTGGCTGGTGGATTCGAACTGCTGACCTGTTTCTGTCTACCAGCCCGAGCTCTGAACCACTGCGCCACCAAATTTTGAGAACCACACTGCTCTACTGTGTAGTACAGCATTGTGGTTCTCAGAATTTGTTGTATATAAGAATCACTTCCGGGAAGTTGTTAAAATGTAGATTCTGGTTCAGTGTACCTGGGGTAGAAATGCAAATGCTCAGCAGGGGTTTGTACTGAACAAACTGATTGGAAGCCCTGCTCTCATTAAACTAAATTCTTAGGAATGGCTTACATTTTGTGCGTCAGAAATGTGGTAATAGGAATAGTCATTGTTAACTGAGGGCTGGCCATTTGGAGGGAGCTGAGCTGAAGGTGGAGCATGAGGAAAACCTATCAAATGACTGTTCTTCTGAAAACTTGTGGCCACTGTTGGCTGACTGACTTTAGGCGACTCCTGGAGATAGCCTTCCTGTTCGACCTTCCGACGCATTGTAGAATTCCAGTGGTTCTTGATAGCATTATCAGTTCTGTATAGAAATATATCACATAAAAATTTTACAAGCAAATATTTCAATTCAGATTAACATTAAATGACAGAAAACTGTTTCTAACAGAGATCTTTTCTTTTGGACCACTAATAGTTTTTGTTTAATCCTTTTGGTCTTCTCTACCTCCGAAGACCATGCTTTCTCTATAGGCTGATTTACAATCCATTGACTTTTCTTAATTCCATAACTGGAATAGATGTACTTTTCTATAAATGTTGGTATCTTTGGGCCATTTTATTTCCTTGATAAAGGTGTATTCTCCACACAATCACCCTTCATGTTCATTCTGTTTGTGGTACAAGACTCTGGTGTAACTTAAAGTTTTGGCTCGCCTAGGAAATTACTCCTGGTAGTGTGGTACAGCACACAGCCCACTAGGTACTCGGTGAAGTCAGTGAATAACTTATGCTGCTGCTGCCTCACTGTCCGCTTTTCATCTTTCATAGCACCAGCAAGAAATTCTGAGTTCAGAAAAATCCCACCTTTTGAACACCACCCAAACTGTCCTATAACCAGACAGGTAAGGGTGGAAAATGGAACCCAGGAGGGTAACATGCTAACCCTCAAAACATTTTCAAACTGCACAGCCTTTCTACTAAAGTCTTTCATTTCTCAGGAAAACAGTTTCTCAATTCAAAAACCGTTTTAAGCCTCCCTTTTACTATTTCGAGGCGGGTGGGGGATGTAAGTGAAAGAAAGAGGAAGTTCAATTGCCCCTTTAATTTTTAGAAGAATCAACAGCATATCCTCTCAGGCCATATGTGATAAGAGGCCTCCTTTTACTAACCTCTTAAATTCTCTAAGCTTATACTGAACTAGGATGAAGGAAATGCTATAGAGCATCACAAGAAAACAGGACATGCACCATCGTAGCCATGGCTTCTTTGAAACAACCCTTTCTCCACTTTTGGATATGAAACTCAAGAAGAAAAAGATCTTTATTACTTTCTGTCTTACATCGGAGCTCTGGTGGTGCAGTGGTTAAGAGTTTGGCTGCTAACCAAAAGGTCAGCAGTTCAAGTCTACCAGTTGCTCCTTGGAAACCCTGTGGGGCAGTTCTACTCTCTCCTGTAGGGTTGCTATGAGTCCAAATTGATCCAATGGCAGTGGGTTTTGGTTTATCTTACATTATTTTTGGACTGTAGTAAAAATTTTCCAAATTCAACAAAATCTGTTATATAATGTTTAAGTGGGGAATATAGACAAAAAAATGAGCTTCCACAGTTATCCCTCATAATGATGTCATTTTCCTGACTTGTTCATTAAAAAGAAAGCATTACACTGACATGATTTAAAAACCTGGAAGGTGTGTGGTAATCCTGGAAATATATTATTTTTTTACTCAAAAGAAAAAAAAATTAGGAAATGTGGTATAATAAAATAAACTCCAGTATCATACAAAATGGTGACCAAGTTCCTTCTGGCCTCTTAATCAGCTGTCTGAACTCAGACCAGAGACGAACTGTCCTCAGTTTCCAACAATGTGTTTAGTGTTTGGTAGTGCACTAAGTGCTTTGGCCCTATGAAGTAGGTTATTACTCTTTTTGCAAATGGAGAAACTGAGGCCAAGGGAAGTTAAAAGGCTTGGCCCAGGGCTCATGGCTGGGTGGCTCCTGGACTTTAACTCAAGTCTTCAACAAGAAAAACTCTAAGATCTCTTCCAGTTCTAAAAGCCATGGTTCAGGTTCACCCAACAAATTACAATCGATGGAATGTAATCTACTCGCCATACATTTAAAACAGAATTTTCAATACCCACTCCCTCATTCTTCCCAATCAATATATTTTTTGACATATTATTACCGTCCAGGCAGTAGCTTTGCGATTTCTGCCCATCTGTTCCCCAGTCTCTTGTGTGCCTGGTAAATAATTCTGTCTTCCTCTTCTGTCCAGGAGGTTTTCTTAACTTCTGGATTCAAGTGGTTATGCCACCTCTCCCTACATTGTTTTCCAATTCTCCCCTTTAAGTGCTTGGCAATAACAGACCAACGTTTCGGACCGTATTTCTGTACAAGCTCTATCACCTTCAGATAAACACACAAAAATAACCTGTGTTTTAATGTTATGTAATGAGTCAGCGTCATCATTCTTCAGGGTTACAAGATCTTCAGAAAAATTCTAAAAATCTGCTTTCATTCACTGGAAATATAGGCATAGGGTCCTTTACTTCCTGTTTGCACACTTTACCTGTTTTCTGAAGTTGGAAAACATACAACAAAGGTGTCTTGGGAATATTTTTAAATGCGAGTCACACATCAATGAAGAAAGGACTTACTCTCTGGTCTTCTTCTTTGGTCCAAGGACCTTTGATGAGTTCAGGGTTTAGTACTTTCTGCCATCGATGCTGACACTGCACATCTGTTCGATTCTAGGCCAAAAAAATAAAGTACACACTGTCACGTCAATATGATTTGATGTACGCGTGAAGACCTGATTCTAATATGAATTATATGTAGAAAGCATACAGTGAAAGCATTCAAGAACGTGTTCAGGCATGTTTTGGAGAGCCCACATATCACTCACTACTTACAGCTAAAAAATAGACAAAGAATATATCAAAGTTGCATCTAAAATTAGAAGCTCTGCCTCCTGAGGGAAACAGTCCCGCTACTTGAACTAAAGGAACAGCATATACTGCACATGGGCCTGCCAATTTAACTTCAACTTAACCTCAGTCTGTTTCATGTGGAAGTGCCTATATGGCCTTAGGCTTCTTAGAGCTTCATTATTAATGTCGGGCTTTTATGGAAATCCATCCTAAGTGACTAAAGTTTGCTTCCCATTCAAACTGAGAGATCTGCTTCAATTCAGGGCCAGAATTCATATTGTAAAAGGAACAAAGATAAATAAAAGATAGGCCCTACCTTACAAGAGATTATAACATTATAAGAAAAAAATTATAATTAACTATAACAGAAGGCAAAATTTGATTCATGCCCAAGAAAAGACCAATGTAAAAAGACACTGAGGTGGGGAGAGGCACGTTCTGAGGATAGAGAAATTATGTCTCCCTCGGAGGAGTCAGGAAAAGCTCTTGATATGGACTTTGAAGGATGGACAGAATTTTAACTGGCAGAGAAGTAAAGGGAGAATATTCTAGGTGGTGGGATCATCAGGAACAAAAGGCTATAGGAGAGAAAGCAGAAATGAATGTAACCAAACTTTCTTACAGAGAGGAAGTAGGAAACAGAACTGGAGCTGAGTAGGGGCCATAGAGGAGGGCCCTGGTGTGTCAGCCAGGTTGAGGCAGTTTAACTTAATTTGGGAGACTCTAAAGTTGCTGTTGTAGGTTTTGAAAAGATAAAGTACAGCTGCATTTTAGGAAGCTCGATCTGCCATCTGTGGGTGAACTGGGACATGCAAAGCTGCAAGCAGGAAAGCCGGTCAGGAGGCCATTGAAAGAGTCTAGATGAGAGGGAGGGAGCCTAACCTATGGAAGCAGTGGTGAGAAAGAATCAAAAGGGACCAATGACAAAGGAATTCCAGACTCGTAATTTAAATATTTAGTAAATGCTTGGATGTAGAAGATGAGGGGGTGTGATATATTGAAAATGATCCCAAAATTCTAAAACTGGATGCCAGAGGCTGCTATCGACAAAAACAGGGAATTTAGAAGAGGCTGATTGGGAGAAATATCTTGAGTTTAGTCATTTACCATGTAATAAGTCATCAAAATGCTAAATTATATTACCTTGATAAATGAAGGCATAAAACAGAAAGCAAACTTTTTTAAAAAAGTTCTAGAACTCCTTTAGCAATCTATCTAGAAATTCTAATTATATGCATGACAATATAAATTATAGACGGGGTATTTCGCCTCTGACTTCTTATATGTGAGGAAATACTATGTATTATCTTAATATCTTCTAGAATATCTTATTAAAACACTTGGGAGAAGCTTCCCTTTTGAAAAAAATAAAAGAAAAAAACTACTAACTTACCGGGAGATAGTTGGCAATAATTTTCCAGTCATCTGTTCCATTCTGTTCCACCAGCTTCTTTAGTTTTTCATCCTAAGACATTTAAAAGTACTCCTAGGATTATCAGTCATTTACTATGTAACTCTGTTCAAGTTGGAATAAAGGAGGGAACCAATTCAATAATCCAATCCAGGAAAAAAAAAAAAAACTCTCAAAAATATCCAAATACAACAGGTATTAACGTGACGTACTGGTTTAGAACATAGATCTATTTAGAGTCACACAGACCAGATTTTGAGCTTGGACACAGCTCCTGATGAGTTGTATAAGCTTGGGTATATAATTTTATCTTTCTGGGCCTTAGTATTGTTATCTACAAAAGGGGAAAGCTGACATCCATAGGGTTATTTGGAATTATATGAGGTAATTATACAAAACATTGTGCATAATGCCTGGCACATATTGAGTATTTAACATATGGTAATTGTTAAAAGTTTTACTTTGTGGAGAAAAAAAATAATGGACTCCAATGTTAGATTTAGCAGACATTTAACTATCACAATAGATAGGATCTTGAGTAAAAAATTCAGTATTTTCAGTTAGTTCAACCTCTTTCATACAAAAAAATGGAAGACCACTTTGTAATTGAGCTTAAAAGGCATGTACGATGTAAGAAAATAGCTCAGCGTTTGTATCAATATATTCATAAGTTAAATGAGGTCTGCCTTACTAGAACACAGAAGACGCTAAACATCAGTGGGCAATCCGTTCTTTCAGTTTAAAGACTGTTCACTGTCCCACCCATTCTCTAGTGCCTTTCTAAATGTATTCCTTCAAGAGAATGATAGCCTTATGTTTCTGCAAAGGCAACAACATTCACACACAACATGGGTCACTGGCCACAGGAATTAGGAACCAGTGTTAAGGAAAGACCTTCTTTATCTCTAAGGATCATCCAAGTGCACTTCCCATGGGCATTTTCTATGGGCTTCACTGGAAATCCCGACTGGCTTCACTGGAAATCCTGCCTGGCTGCCAGTAGGGGCTTTGATTTAAATGAAGCAGAGTGGAATGAAACTGAGGAAGAGTTAATAGCATTTATTCTAACATGAATCCTCCCAAATAAATTGCAAAAGATGTTGAGAACATTAAGGAAAAAGAAACTTTTCCCAACACATTACTAATTTTGCTACCTAAGTATTTTCCCATTCCTAAAAAGATTAAGTTTTAATAAACTGGCAGAAAAAGAAATGTGGGAAGCAGACACATCTCCAACCATTATGGAATGCTTTTAGAATATACCCGTTGCCTTCAAGTCCATTTTGACTCATAGAGACCCTATAGGACAGAGTAGAACTTCCCCATAGGGTTTCCAAGGCTGAAATCTTTATGGAAGCAGATTACTATATTTTTCTCCCAAGGAGTAACTAGCGAGTTCGAACCATCAATCTTTCAGTTAGTAGCCGAGCACTGTTACCACTGCGCCACCAGGGCTCCTATACATACATGTATATGGCTCTGTCAAATATTATATATCTAGACTATTAACTGAATACATTATAACAAGATGAGTTCTATGCAGTTTTGGAGTTTTTTCATTTTGTTTTTGGAAACAGCCATTTATTCATTCTGGGAACATTTATTCATATTCCGCTTTGTGTCAAGCAATTCTGGGTTTGGGGAACAAAAAAATGAGCAGATGGTTAGCCCTGCTCTCAGCAGTTTTGCAGTCTACTGGGGAGGCATATATGTTACAGCAACGATAAGATCTATGGCTGGACAGGAATCCAATTGCAGGGGACCACAGGGGTAAGCATGCAACTGTGTTTGGGGAGGCTAGGGGTAGCTTCATAGAAGAGCTGAGGGGTGAGCAAGGTAACAAAGAAGTAGTAAGAGGTTGTGGGCAACATAATAGGCAGAGGGAAACACAGATGTAGCCTAAAGTGAAAAGAGAGAACGTTCATTGAATAGTTTGGAAATGGTTGGCAGAACATACAATCCAGGGAGTGGTGAGAGGTGAAGTCGCACAGGCAGGCTATGATCATAAAGAGGCTGCTAATGAGTTTGACACCCGTAGTAGAGCTGACATTTTGTTTTTCATAAATTGACACACTCAAGGCTTTTTCCATGTTTTGATAAAGTAACGAGTTACCTCTTCCCTGGTCCACCTAGTTTTCCCCAAATGACGCTTTCCAGACTTGGGAAGCAGCCCATCATAGTCGTGATCACACATCTCAATGTCTTCATCATCCTCATCACTACTGTATATGCTGCCAGAAATAAAAGTGGGCAGACGTAAGCTGGAACAAGAGGATTTAAACTCTTGGATTACAAAACTTTCCACAAAAACTCCCCAACAATCTTTTTCAAAGTTTACGAAGATAAAACTCTGAAAACTTGCACAACAAGATTTTATTCAGCATTCTGTCGCTCCAGCATTGTAAACTGGCTCTGCTGTTATTGGTATCCACAGATACGGCAAAGGACCTGGCACTTTCTTATTACTCTGCATGTTTAAACCTGTTGTTACTGTTAGACTAGGGACAAGTTATACATTTGGCAACCTTCCCACCAATGGAGGTTTACATTTAAGACTTAATGTTAGAGACAGTAAAAGGAACAAGAGCCCATATCCTTTATATAAGAACACACTCCAAAGCCTTGGCATACGTCACATTGTTTAAATAACATTTCCCAAACAATAAACAACTCGAGTATGTTATTTCAACGGGGCTGGTGACTTATTAAAAGAGAAAAAATTCAAGTTGTAATATACTCAATAATATAATTATAATCATCCCTTAAAGATTAGAGGATCAGAAGAGTCTAAGAGGATGGATTTAAACCCCTGAGGAAGGATAAATAAGACCATTAAATGATCCAAGTGTTTTGTAAATAACATTAATATCAAACTGTTCAAAACTCAGGCTCAGGTAGATCCAACCTGTGGCTATGCTTAGAATACTCAGTTTCCAAAGAACCAGAGGGGATAATAGGCCACTTATAGTCAGGATCTTAGTTACTCTTTTGTTGTTATTGCCTTTCACTAAATGGTGTTTGAAATATCCCAGAATGTACCTAATTCAAAACTAAGGGATTCCCCCCAGAATAAATCTGTGCGTTTAAAAAGAACTCACGGCTGTTTTTAAAAGAGCTTTTTCTGTTACATAGCTGACCAAAGCAAGGAATTTTGATGACTTTTGAAGTAACTCTATATTTAATGTTTATTAATCAGGTACTGTATAGATGAGAGTACTTTTAGTTATAATGTTACTTATAAAATTTAAAATATGAGGAAAATGTATCATTGTAATATTGAGAAATCCACCAAATTGAGAGCATTAACAATACTAATATAAAGCAATGTCATAATGTAATTTATTATTTAAAAAAAAAGAAATTTATAGTCCCATCAGGTTTTATCTTTCCAAACTAATTCACAAGTGTATTTTACTGAGCCCTACAAGTCAAGCTACAGTGCTTGCCAAAAATCCTGAGTCTGGGGTTCTTATAATTTAAACCTATGATTTTGGATAACAATATGAAGACCCAGGATGTACAGTGACAGGCAGGATGTGATCCAAATTTAAAATGTTACCACAAAAAAAGTCCACTAAAGTGTATTTATAATCTGTAATCATTTCTTTCATTTAGGAGCTATCCTTTTAAACAAGAGCCTAGTTCTGTTTCACATTGTAAACAGGAGGCAATGAACAATTTCTGGTTAATAATAATTACTACAGTTTCCTTTTCATATGAAATATAAGCATCATAAAGCAAAAAAAAATTATAATATTTGGAGCCGTAGGTCAGCATCTTCTGAAAGGTTGACAGAGAATTCCTAGGAAAGTCCCCAAATGAAGTGGCAGCCTTGTGAAACATCAGGGATACCGGGAAAACCAGAGTAATCCAAACATGGAGTCACAGATCCAACTCGTTTTAACTTTCTAGGTTTGACTGGATCTGGAGACAACCTTTTCAGAACTGAAGGCTACGTTTTCCAAACTAGTAATTGGGCACATCTCTCTTGGAAACAGCTTGGCCCTCAGGTACAAGCAACATATTCAACCGCCCACAGGGGGCAGCCAACATCAGGTGAGGGAGAATAGGAATCAAATAGAACCGGGGTTCTGGGGGCAAAGGTGCCAGTCCCAGCTCTGCCTCCACCGAGCTGCCTGATTTGGACAAATCACTTCCTCTCTCTTAGGACCTCAGTTTCCTTGCCTCAAAATAAAGGCTTGGATTCGCTTTCTAAGGTACTTCTCAGCGCTAATAATGGATGATTCCATTTCTTTGGTGCCACTGAAAAAGTAAGCACAGAAACAGAGATGTGCAAAACCAGGCCTTAGGGGAAAATGTGGTATGTGACTTCTGCAGGCCTCTAAGGGGCCACGAGGGGGGCAGGGCGAGTCCAGGGCCCTCACATAGTCAGCCCCCTGACTATGTGGCACGGAGGCTCCCCTTTGAGCTCTGCAAGCGATTTCCTGGCTCTACGTTTGTCCAGGTCGCCTTTGTAGCATGATTAATTTCAACTAAAGACCTGAAATAACTTTTCCTTTATCTGCTCTGACAAGATCTCAGACCCAACAGTCAGAGGACTTTCAAAAGATGATTTCAGGGTTGATGCACTCGACTCCCCACCTGCTAGACCCGGTGTGGTTACAGGAGTACAACTATGAATATTACATTCTGTCAAGGAAACAAACCGTGCAAAGAAACGAAAAAGAAAAGGGGCGCTAGGGGTTGGGAAGAGGGTGGGGAGCGGGAGGAAGTGCCTTGTGGCTGCTACTGTGATTCTAGAAAAGGGGTTCAGACTCATTTCGCTGACCTGGTTAATAATCTCTGCGGAGTTGACGCTCGCCCAGCAAGAAACGGCTTCAGGCCCGCAGCGGGGTTTCTCTTCCCCCGCCCTGAGGCAAGTTCAAGGCTCCCACCCCTCCCGGCCACCTCCCCTCTCGGCTACCTGGGAGCCGCAGGGAACCTGCGCAGCACCGCCCCGCGGGGGCAGCCGAGACCTCGGGGCGCAGGGCCTCAAACCGCGCCTCTCTCTGCCCCCTCCTCCTCCCCCCCCTCCCCAGTTTCTACTCTCAAAAAATATAGGTGCCCCCGGCTGCTCTACTGTTGTGTCTCAAAGGCGAAGGTGAAGCCCCTCAAGGGGCAACACCCCCACGCGCGCGCGGCCAGGTCTCGGGCAAGGCACAGGGATTCGGGGTCCCCCCCCGGTAGCCTCCCTTCCCCTCCAGCACCTAGCCAAGCCTTGGCGCTGCTCCCCGGTCGGGCAGGCCCAGGGGTGCCACTGCAGGGCCCACACCAACGCTCTTTGCAACTTCTCAGCGTCGCTCGAGAACAGCAGCCGCTGGTTCAAAGACAAGCACAAGAAAATCTAACAATCCCGAAGAAAAGCGGGTGCATGTGTTCTGTCTCCACGACTTTACCCCAGAGCCCCTTCATGGGGGCCTGCCCCTCCCCCGGGCTCGGCCCGGACGCCCTAAGGTGGCGGGCGCAGGGCGCGAGAGGAGCGGCGACCTCAGCCGCGTCCACGTGTGTGCGCGGCGCACCGACCTCTTGCCCAGGGGAAGGGCCCGCGGGGATTGCGTCCTGGTTGCGCGGCAGCGGCCTTGGGTGCTGCAAGCCCGGTCACTTTCCACAGAGTGGCGACTGCGACGGCCGCCGGGCTACCCCCTGCCCACGGCGGCATGCAGGGAGCTCCGGCGCGTCCAGTCTGGGAAGTTGAAAAGATAGTGGAAGCTGGAACGCCAGTAACTGACAGTTCGGACGAGCATCGCCTTCATTCTCGGTTCCCTCTTCCCGTCCGCCTGGCCCAAATATAGGGGATTTCACCCGTCATGCAGGCGAGCCTCCCCAAGTGCAGTGACATGTGCGGCGCGGACGTGTGTGTCTGTGTGTGTGTGCGCGTGTGCAATGTTTGCATTAGAAATAAAAGTCTCCCGGAGAATGATTAGAACCTTCAAAACCAGCGGTTTGAACACTTTTCGAACGCAGTGACCCCTTTCCTCCGCTAAAATCTTCTTTCGAGCCGCTTGTCAGCTGACACTTTTCTTCTCCTCCACAAAGAATGAATGAAATTTAAATGAACTACGTGCAGCTACTACGGTCCGGCATTTTTCCTATATCTGCCATATGCTCTGCACTTCCAAGTCCAAACATATCTCAGTGCATCCAGCAATTATGCCGCGACTCCCTCGCCGACACCCGAGGCATCCAGCCAGGCACCTGGTGGGCTCCCAGGGGCTGGTAGGCACCACTCTGCCCTCGGTTGGAAAGTGCTGTTTTTTCCCCCTAAAGAGCAATGTATCCCCTTGCAACTTGCAAAAAGAGCCACAGGGCGTCCTTCCCAACGTCCTGTTACATTTCCCGCATAGACTTTTCCCATTCATCGGTCTCTCAAGCGACTGCTGCTGCCCAGGCAGGGGCTCCGGGTCTTCCAAGGATCTGACAGCCCCGGAGAAGCGCCGGGAACGAATTCCCACCTGCTCTCGGGCGCCTCACGCCCAGCGCGCCCCCGCCCTGCGCCGCCCTCCCGGACTCCCCGTTACCTGTGCCGGGGTCTTCGGGCCATGGCGCGGCGGGCGCGGGGGCTCCGCTGGACGCCGCGGGGACCGCACGGGGCTGCCGCCTCGCGCTGGCCGCCGCCTGCCTGTGTCCCTCCCCGGTTGCGCAGCGGCGCTCCGCACCGCCTGCGCGAAGTTTCTCAGGAGAAAGAGGAGGAGGAGGTCGCAGAGGAGGAGGAGAAGGAGGAGGAGGAAACAGGTAGATATTAAAGTATAAACTCTGTAAACAGAGATGCCATCAAACAAAGAGCTTTGGACACTCCCCCTCCCGCCAAATCTGGCGCCCCTGCAGTGCGCACGCGCCCTGCCCGCCGCCTCCGCGGTCGCCCTGGCTGCCGCCCGCCGGGTGCTGGCCCGGCCGCCCCGCTCCCATTCTGCACTCGCGCCGCCGCGCTGTGCCTGGCGCGCCGCGAGGCCGGGGCGGCGCGCGGGCGGAGAGCCCACGGCCGGGAGGGGCGGCCGGGGGCCGCCGCGGCGCCTTTTCCTGCGCAAACCCCGCTCCCGGGCGGCGGCGGCGGCGCGATTCCGCGCCAGGTCCCGCTGATGCCTCCTCTCCTTCTCCTGGACGGCCGGACAGCCGTCGCCCCACTCGGCGTGCTCCCCGGCACCAGAACCCGGGCTCGCCGGGCTCTGACTCACTGTTGCGGGGGCGGGCGAGGAGGGGACTCCCGCATTTGGGATTGGATTTTAGGCTGGTTTAAAAACTCAGCTCCCTGGAGATGGGGAAATTTGGGGGGTGGGGGTTGGGAGTGGAAGTATATGTTTTAGTAGGACATTTGGCTAGGTTTTTTTTTTTTTTTTTTAAATAAAGAACATCCCTAAGTTGTTAGCGACAAATGGCACTTAAATACGAGTGGGGCTGTGACTATCTCCGCTCACATATGGGACACCCCGGCCAAGCTTTCGCTCTCCTCCCAGATCCTGCGGCCACCACGCCACCGGCGTATTGTCACATGCCCTTCACTCTCACCCGGGCACACGCCCGGTCCCACCCACCTTGCCCAGCCCAGGCGGCGGCCACCACACAGCTCTGGCCCCAGCACCACTCGTGCCGTGCGCGTCCTGGGATTACACATCTGCAAAACCCATCCGGTTCCTAACAGCCGGCCCCTGTGGAACTCAGGAAACCCCACGTTGGCTTGCATGGGTTTAAAAGTTAAAACACTTTGTGACACGGAGGTCGGTATCCATACATCGTGTAGTTTAAGAATTCTCATTTATGAGATAAAAGTCATAGAAGACTTCGTGGTCATTTAAGGGCTCCCAGAGAAGTCAAGGGAGAGGATAAATGCTGAATTTATAAGGATTGATGATTGGGGGATTTTAGGGGGGTTTTAGTTTTACTTCCGCTTAGAGACGAGTAGCATTGGGGATTTTTTTTTTTTTTTAAATTCTCTGTACACACTAATTTATTTTTCCTTTAATCTTATAGGAGTTTGAGACTTTTGCTGACTGGGTTTGTGGGTGTCCCATGTTCTTCGGCAGTTCAAACTTAGCTCAGAAAGCATTTTTCTTACTAAAATGAGTCATATTTTTATTAAATGGTGAAGCATGCTAAGTTTCAAGACTTTATCTGGGGCTTTAAACCTTGTTTCTTAAAAAATGTTATATAGTTTAAATCTTTATCAAAATGTTATTGTGAGTAAGGTTTCTAACATTCCTTTCTTCTGAGGGAAAAAAAAAACACTGAAACAAAATTATTGTGAGATATTTCGGTTTACAATTCTGAAAGACAAGTCACTTGAAAGGTAATATATTTTTAAAGCCAATATTTGTTCCTAGATTCTATAATAAAGTTTCTTTCTCCACGTTAAAAATAAACAAATTTTTTTTTAAGTATCTAGAACAAACATCTAGAAACTACCCCTAAAGGAATTGCATTTTGGCTTTGGGATTACTTTATGAATCTAACTGGAATGGTTCCCAAAACGCTGAACCTCTTTGGCACAATGTGGCTATCTGAACCATTCCCAAAATGAGTTCTTAGGTCTTTCCCAAGATTCTTATTCTTAGGAAATGGAGCCGCTCTATGGCTCTCAAGCTCCTTTCCAGTAGGGAGATAACCAATTTAAATTTCTATTTCTTTATTTCCTTTGTGAATCATTTTCCTGTATTTTGTTTTGAAATTTTATAATATTTTTATTCCCCAGGCATTCTGGCATATAGTTTTACATTTTTCCTGATATATGTGGCAGTAATGCATTGGAGATATGCATAGTCCAGTAAATAGTGTATATGTGATAATTCTTCCTAGGCTAATTTGTCATTTATTGTCATCTGATAAGTACATGGAAGGACAGAATCACATGAAGTTACCATAAATTCTTGAACTGATGAAACATATTTTAAAAGAATGCTTGCTGCAATTTTATTTATACATTTCGCCTCTCCATTTAAAAGTATTACAAATACATTTTTAGATGACAGCTTTAGGTATTTCATCACTCTCAGTTTATGTTTTTTAAAGTTTTGGTGCATCAGTTATTTTAGCTGTGGCGGGGCTGGGATAGGGCTCAATTCAGATGTTATCAGTTGTCTTCTGGTCAGTTCTGACTCCTGGCATCCCCAGGCTAGGGTTTTCAGGACTGTAACCTTTCAGAAGCAGATCACTAGGCCTTACTTCCGAGGTGGCTCCAGATGGGTTTGAACCATCAACCTCTCGGTTAGTAGTCACATGCTTAGCCATTTGCTTTGTGCCACCCAAGCTATTTGCAATGCACAAGATAGCAGTCGGCAAACTTTTCTGTAAAGGGCCAGATAGTATTTTAAGCTTTGTGGGCCACGTTGTCTGTGTTGCATATTCTTTTTCTTTTTACATTTCTTTAAAATGTGAAAACCATCTTTAGCTTAAGGGCTGTATGATCCAGCTTGCAGGCCGTAGTTGGCCAATGCCAGAGCAGTGATCCTCAATGTTTGGTGTGTATCAGGAGCACTGGGTGTGCCTATGAAAATGCTTAGTCCCGGGCTGTTCCCTTAGAGATTGTGATTCAGTAGGGCTCAGGTGGGGACCTAAGAATCTGCATTTTAAACAAGTGCCCAAATAGTTCTCATGGAAGATTGTCACTCTTGACAATCTTGATGTTAGAGTGAGGGCAGGCTGGTTCAAGACACCTTTATTTTTGCCAGTTGTCTCTTACCACCTCCCGCTACCTCGTTCTTTTCCACCTCTCCTGGGCTAAGGATTCAGGCCCTCAGTAACCCAGTGTTCTTTGACTCTCTGGGAAAGTTGATGCCAGTGACCTGAAGGCTGTAGCAAACTGTTCCTCCTTCCTTCACTGCTAAGCTTGAAAGAAGAGGAATCACTTGCTGGTTGATCATCATTATGATTCTCCAGCTCAAGAAAGCAAATACTTCAAGCATTTAATTTACTCTAAATTTGGAGAATGACTGAAGGAAGTAAGATTCAGAAAAGCTACAAGTTCCAGCTTCCTTGCCTCTGACTGCTGAGAATTTCTAGGCATGTGGAGGATCTTTAAAACTTGTGATCAGTGTCACAATATGAATGATGATCATCAATGGTGGTGACAGACCAGGGCCCAGGGGCTCCGGGCCTCTACCGCCCACCTCTTCCTACCTCCCTAACTCAGTTGGGCTCAGGGCATTAGGAGGGAAATAATTACGGTAAACACCAAATGGTTACAGCACAGACAACTGTTGGTCATTTCAGTTAATGAAGAACAGCTGTAGCCTGTGTAATTGAAATCCATAGGTTTGAGATAAACCTCATATTGACTCACAGCAATCCTTTTAATAATAAAAGTGGGACCAGTGCTACATACTTACATAATTCATGTAAAATATGACCAAATGCATTTTTATCTTTAAATGATGCCTGGATTTGTTACTAATTAGTTTTTATGCTCCAGATTCTCATAAACTTGTATATCCCTCTGACAAACAATTTCCAAATATTTTCATTGTCATTCAACTGGGCCTTGAATAAAGGCTATGATTTTTTACATGGGAAAATGAGGGAAAGCATTACAGATGAAGGGAAAAGTGTAGACAAAAGCACAAAATCAGGAAACACAAGGTGTGTTCCAAGCACTGGGAGAAAGGAGCTGTCCAGATTGCCTAAGCAAAGAGAGCTTTGAAGGCCAGATTAAGAGACTATGTGTAGGTTGAATGGAAAAGTTACATTATCAGAGCTGTGCATTTGAAAGATTAACAGAATTGCCAGATAGATTGCAGTGAAGAGAGACTGTGGGAGAGGAGGCCAGTTAATTGATCTGGACCGGGCAGTAACCCTAGTTGAAATGAAAAGGAGGAGGCAGATCAAAAGAATATTGCATGGGTGGAATCTACAAGATTTAGCAACTGATTGGATGGGTACCGGAGGCGCCATTAATAGAAATAGGGAAGTCAGGAGAGGAAGAGAAGTATGGGCTAAACTCAAAGAGGAAAGCAAGTTTAGATTTGGGTATGATAAGGTCGTGGTTTCTTATGGAAGAGATCTGGGTAGAGTTGTTCGGCAGGTGATAGAGTGTGGGATCACAGCCGGCTAAAGATGTCAAACTAGGACAGTGGTGTGCTGGAGCTAAATTTTGTAAGCCAGTAGTTAAACACCGTCATTATTACAAGTAAGCCTGTTCTATTATAAAATGTTATAAATATTCAAAGCTTATCACTTTCTAGTTATTTTACTACATCTTACTATTGTCTATGCTATTAAGATTATTTGTGCCCTATATCTCTATGGCGGAGATACTATATAATGTGTGCTAACACGCATCTCTTCAATTCTGTCATGTTTGTAGCTTGAAATCGGCTATGGCTGGAGTATTTACACCACAGAAAGTGTCAAATCCTACAAATCAGGGCTTTTCTCCCAGTGGAGAAAATGTTAAACATTTACCAGCACACCTAATAGATAAATCCTATGTTTAGGAACTAAGACATGGAGCCCTGGTGGTGCAGTGGTTAAGAGTTTGACTGCTAACCCAAAGGTCGGCAGTTCAAATCTACCAGCTGCTCCTAGGAAGCTTTATGGGGCAGTTCTACTCAGTCTTTATAGGGTTGCTATGAGTCGGAATTGACTCAACAGCAATGGCTTTTTGTTTTGTTTTCTTATCCAAGGCATGGAGGTAATAATTATGCTATATCGTGGATTTATTAGTATGCATTTGTATAGAGAGATGACCAAGGTAAAGTCTTTGGAGAATATTTAAGAGGTTAAAATATGGAGTTGAGAGTGAGATATAGGGACTAGGTGAAAAGAAAGTAAAGTTTCCTAGATGTGTATGAATAAATGTTTTTGTCTTCTTTTAATAAAATTATGAATTTTGTCAACTGATTTTGAAAAGTTTTCATTTATTTTGAGGAAAAATATTTGTTGGGCAGTGACTTCCAAACATTTTTGACAGTAACTCACAATAAGAAACACATCTTACATCCCATCTCGATATATATACACACACACACACACACACACACAAGTTAAAATATACATTTCAGAAAACAATACTGTCATGGATTGAATTATGTCCCCCAAAAAAACATGTTTATCAGTTGGGCTGGGCCATGATTCCCAGTATTCTGTGATTTTCCTATATGTTGTAAATCCTGCCTCTATGATGTTAATGAGGGACGGTAGGCCACTGTTGTGTTAGTGAGGCAGGACTCAATCTACAAGATTGGATTGTGTTTTGAGGCAATCTCTTGCGGTATAAAAGAAAGAAGCGAATGGGGGGGGCGGGGGGACCTCATATCACCAAGAAAGCAGTGCCAGGACCAGAGTGCATCCTTTGGACCCGGAGTCCCTGGGTAGAGAAGCTCCTAGTCTGGGGGAAGACTGATGAGAAGGCCGACAGAGAGAAAGCCTTCCCATGGAGCTGACACCCTGAATTTGGACTTTTAGCCTACTTTACTGTGAGGAAATAGACTTGTCTTTGTTAAAGCCACCTACTTGTGGTATTTCTGTTATAGCAGCACTAAATGATTAACACAAATACTTATCCCTTACTACCAACCATGCAGTCTAGTATTTTCTACTCCATTCCATTCAAAATACATTCTGGTCAGGACCTCCTAAATTGTTTTCGTCCCTCCTCGTAGGTGGTGAATCACAGTTTGAAAAACACTGCTGTAGGAGATAAAGAACTTCCCCCTTTTTGCTTTAGAACACTTTCTTTATGGAATCACTAACTTTCTTGAAAGTGACAGTCCAATATCTTCAAAGCTTAAGGAGAGAGTCTTTAAAACCAATTAAAAAAAGCAATTTTCCCCCATGTCTTCTCACAACTGTTCTTAGTTCCTCCTCCTTCTCTATACTTCCCCCACATATGTTTTTTTTTTAAAAAAAAAGCAGCTTTCAAAGTGAGTCAACAAAATTGTAAACTTGTATTAAAGTTTTTATTAATAAAATGAACTAGTATTCTTGAACATTGATATTTTAGGTATTAGTCAGCTGAAATGGACTGATATTGGCCACTTTAAATCAGACAATCATAGGGTCTGGCAAATTGAATGGCAAATTGAAGAGGAATGGCATTGCACTCACCATCAAAAAGAGCACTTCAAGATCTATCCTACAAGGAAGACAAGTCAATATGACCATTATTCAAATTTACACACCAACCACTAACACCAAAGATGAAGAAACTGAAGATTTTTACCAACTTCCACAGTCTGAAATTGATCAAACACGTAATCAGGATGCATTGATAATTACTGGTGATTGGAATGTGAAAGTAGGAAACAAAGCAGAAGAATCAGTAGTTGTAAAATATGGCCTTGGTGATAGAAACCATGTTGGAGACCGTGTGATAGCATTTTGCAAGACCAATGACTTATTCATTGGAAATACATTTTTTTCAACAATATAAACAGTGACTATACATGTGGGCCTCGCCAGATACGATACACAGGAATCAAATCAACTACGTATGTGGAAAAAGATGATGGAGAAGCTCAATATTATCAGTCAGAAGGAGGCCAGGGTCTGACTGTGGAACAGACCATGTATTGCTCATTTGCAAGTTCGATTTGAAGCTAAAGAAAATTAAAACAAGACCACGAGAGCCAAAGTATGACCTTGAGTATATCCCACCTGAATTTAGAGACATCTCAAGAATAGATTTGACGTACTGAACACTAATGACCGAAGACCAGATGAGTTGTGGGATGATATCAAGTACATCATACCTGAAGAAAGTAAAAGGTCATTAAAAAGACAGGAAAGAAAAGACCAAAATAAATGTCAGAAGGAGCTCTGAAACTTCTTGAATGCAGACTAGCTAAAGTGAAAGGAAGAGATGATGAAGTAAAAGAGCTGAACAGAAGATTTCAAAGAGTGGCTCGAGAAGACAAAGTATTATAATATAATGAAATGTGCAAAGACCTGGAGTTAGAATACTGAAAGGGAAGAATACACTCAGCATTTCTCAAACTGAAAGAACTGGAAAAAAAAATTCAAACCTCTAGTTGTAGTAGTGAAGGATACTGTAGGCATAATATTGAATGACACAGGAAGCACCAAAAGAAGATGGAAGGAATATACAGTCACTGTACTAAAAAAATTAGTTGATGTTTAAACATTTCAGGAGGTAGCATATGATCAAGAACAGATGGTATGAAAGAAGTTCAAGCTGCACTGAAGGAAGCAGCAAAAAACAAGGCTCCAGGAATTGACAGAATACCAGTTGAGATGTTTCAACAAATGGTTGCAATGCTGGAAGAGCTCACTTGTCTATGACAAGAAATTTGGGAGACAGCTATTTGGCCAATGAACTGGAAGAGGTCTATATCCATGCCCATTCAAAGAAAAGTGATCCAACAGAATGTGGAAATTATTGAACAATATCATTAATATAACAAACAAGTAAAATTTTGCTGAATATAATTTAAAAATAGTTGCAGCAGTACATGCACAGGGAACTGCCAGAAATTCAAGCCCAATTCATAAGAGGATGTGGAATGAGGGATATCATTGCTGATGTCAGAAGGATCTTGGATGAAAGTAGAGAATACCAGAAAGATGTTTACTGTTTTATTGAATATGCAAAGGCATTAGACTGTCCAGATCATAAAAAATTATAGATAGAGGTGTGAAGAATGGAAATTCCAGTACACTTAATTGTGCTCATGAGAAGCCTGTATATAGGTAGGCCAAGAGGCAGTTCAAACAGAACAAGGGGATAGTGCATGGTTTAAAATCAGGTAAGGTGCATGTCAGGGTTGTATCCTTTCACCATACTCATTCAATCTGTATGCTGAGCAAATAATCCAAAGCTGGACTACATGAAGAAGAACACAGCATCAGGACTGAAGGAAGATTTATTAACAACCTACAATATGCAGATGACACAACCTTGCTTGCTGAAAGTGAAGAGGACTTGAAGCACTTACTGATGAAGATCGAAGACCACAGCCTTCAGTATGGATTACACCTCAACATAACGAAAACAAAAATCCTTACAACTGGACCAATAAGCAGCATTATGATAAACGAAGAAAATACTGAAGTTGTCAAGGATTTCGTTTACTTGGATCCACAATCAACACCCATGGAAGCAGTAGTCAAGAAATTAAATGGTGCATTGCATTGGACAAATCTGCTGCAAAAGACCTCTTTCAAGTGTTAAAAAGCAAAGATGTGATTTTGAGGACTAAGATAAGCCTGTCCCAAGCCTCGGTATTTTCAATCACTTCATATGCATTCAAAAGCTGGACAATGAATAAGGAAGACCAAAGAAGAATTGATGCTTTTGAGGTATGGCATTGATGAAGAATATTGTATATACCGTAGATTTCCAGAAGAATGAGCAAACCTATCTTTGAAGAAGTACCACCAGAATGCTCCTTAGAAGGGAGAATGGGGAAAGTTGGCCTTACATACTTTGGACATGTTATCAGAAGGGACCAGTCCCTGGAGAAAGACATCATGCTTGGTAAAGTAGAGGGTCAGCAAAAAAGAGGAAGACCCTCAACAAAATGGATTGACACAGTTGCTGCAACAATGCACTCAAACATAGCGATGATTGTGAGGGTGATAGAGGATTGGCAGCACTTTGTTCTGTTGTACGTGGGGTTGCTATGAGTTGGAACCAACTTGATGGACCTAACAACAACATTAACAGAAATTCTAACAGAAACAACAACAAAGATGAATAACATATAGGGATTTATTGGAATAATGAAAACGATAAGATGTCCAAGTTAGGTTTGTCAGATATATGGGCAGAACACAACTTCTATGAGTTTCATTTTCAAAATCATCAAAACATAAAGGTTGTAGCAGAGATCTTTAAAGGTGCTTCTTTTCATTAATATCCTGTGCTTTCCAAGACATCTACCTCTTCTCTTTTACCTTTATATATCTGACAATGTTTCCCAAATTTCCTATGCTTAATAATCATGTGTATTTTCTCAATGTCAGGCACTGTGCTAGGCATGGGCCTTTTTGCTAGATGATTCCTATATGTCCAGAGCCTCTTTTCCAATCCCATTGTCATCACTTTCTTCTAAGTCTTCATTACTTCACCCTGAACTACCATACAGCTCCATAACTTATTTTCCACCCTAAGGCCTTTCTCTACCCTATCCATTCCATACCCCCATTACTCTATCAATCCTACTAAAATCACTTATGGCAGATTAGTTATCTGTTTAAAAAGTCATAACTGGCTCGTTAATGTTGACACTTTTTAGAGTTCCCTGTCTTGAGCTGTCTCTGGCCTCTGTGCTTACACATTACCCTGAGGAGTGATGGTATTTAATAACTGGAAGGGCTCATGCACTGAATGATCAGAATGGACCTGGCTATAGACAACCTGTAAAGCTTAACTGGGGCACACTGGCTGTCATCCTGCCTTACACTACAACCTACCTTCCAACTTTATCTCCTACTATGCTCTTTTCACTCCGTTTCTTCCCCAATATACCATGAGCAATCTCAGGGCCTTTGCTTACACCATGCCTCATACCTGCAATGCCTTCCTACCTTCTTTCTGTTTACATAAGCGCTGCTCATCCTTCGGTCCCAGTTAAAGCCCAACCATCCTTCTGAAGCACTCTTGGACTTTTAATCCACAATCTTTCCCACCTATTGTGTTAATGCCTATCATCTCTGCTTCTTATTGAGCATATGGCTCATGTTATCAGTTACCATCCTTTTGCTGTATCTATCTATTGATCATCTATTTGTTTACAGGCAGTCACTGGGTTATGAACATCCAATTTATGGACAACTCTTACTTGCCCTTTAGAGTTAAGTAAATTTGCCTCCACTTGAAACGATTGAACCAAACCTTACTTGGCAACAAATTCTTCATCACAATCACCTTCACTTGCTGTACCTGTGGCTTTAAAGTATTGAAAAAGCTTCCAACATTTTTTTGCACTCAAGTTAAGTCTAAATAAGAACCGTGTGCATCTGTTCTGACTCACCTACAAATTCGATTTAAAGACTTAAAGACACAGTTAGGAGTGGATCTCAGTCATAACCTGGGGACTGTCTGTACTTATTTTTTATAAGCATGCCTTTTAAAAAAATTTTTTTATTGCATTTTAGGTGAAAGTTTACAGAGCAAATTAGTTTCTCATTAAACAATTAATACACGTGTTCTTTTGGGACATTGGTTACCAACCCCATGACGTGTCAACACTCTCCCCTTCTTGATCTTGGGTTCCTCATTTCCATTTGTTCAGCTTTCCTGTCCCCTCTTGCCTTCTCGTTCTTGCTCCTGTGCTGGAGTACCCAGTTAGTCTCCCGTATTTGTTTGAACTATGTCTGTTATTGTTTGTTTTATAGGCCTGTCTAATCTTAGGGGGAATGGTGAACCTCAGGACTGACTTCAGTACTGAGTTAAAAGGATGTCTAGGGACCATACTCTTGGGGTTTCTCTAGTCTCTGTCAGACCAATAAGTCTGGCCTTTTCTCTGTGTGAGTTAGAATTTTATTCTACATTTTTCAGCTCTGTCTGAGACCCTCTATTGTGATCCCTGTCAGAGCAGTCAGTGGTGGTAGCCGGGCACCATCTAGTTGTGCTGGGCTCAGTCTGGTGGAGGCTGTGGTAGTTGTGGTCCATTAGTCCTTTGGACTAATCTTTCCCTTGTGTCTTTGGTTTTGTTCATTCTCCCTTGCTCCAGATGGGTCATCTTGAGTCCTGACTGTAAAATAGAGGGGAGAGACAACGTCTCTTACTTTTCTACATACTCAGTTCCTGGCACAGGGTCTTGAGTAAAGTGTGCAAATAAGTGCAGTGCTGACTGATGATGATTGGAGAAGAATTAGTTGGAGCTGGTTTTATTTTTTAAATATGCTTAATAATGCCTTATATTTGGGTTTTGAAGTTTGCAACAGTGTTGTAGGTAACTAGTGCTGCTATAACAGAAATACCACAAGTGGATGGCTTTAACAAAAAGAAATTTATTCTCTCACAGTTAAAAGGCTAGAAGTCTAAATTCAGGGGAAAGTACTCTCTCTGTGTCGGCTTTGGTGGAAGGTTCTTGTCATCAGTCTTCCCAGATCAAGGAGCTTCTCAGCACAGGGACTCTGGGTCCAAAGGAGGTACTATTCTCCAGGCTCTTGCTTCTTGGTGGTGTCAGGTTCCCCTGTCTCTCTGCTACCCAGTACCCAGCTGCTAGCCTCTCTTTTATATCTCAAAAGAGATTGACTTAAAATATAGCCTAATCTTGTAAATTGAGCCCTGCCTCGTTAACATAACTGTGTCTAATCTTGCCATATTAACATCATAGAGGTAGGATTTACAACACATAGGAAAATCGCATCAGATGAGGAAATGGTGGACAATCACACAATACTGGAAATCATGGACTAGCCAAGCTGACACACATTTTTTGGGGGGAGACAAAATTCAATCCATAACAAAAAGGCTTTGCCATGTATTACCCCATTTATTCCTCATAGGAGTTCTTGTCTTTTTGGCTATCTTTTTTATCTAGGTATTATTGCCCTTACTTTCATGTGGGGTAACTGAGGTTAATAGAAGTGAAATGAATTGCTCAAGGTCACATAGCTAATAAACAGCAGAGTTGGAATTGTTTACACGCAGGTTTTTTATTCCAAATCCTGTGTTCTTTGTAGTACTCCATGGTAGCCTCCAAATTTTAATTCTTATGCCTTCACGTTCTGCTGCTATGCAAACTGTGAGTTCCTCAGGTGGATTCAATTGTGTCACCAGGTAGAGGTTTATAACCTTACAAATTACATCAATGCCTTAAATTCTATGATGGTAGTCATAATGGTTTATTTATAATATTTGTAATGGCTGTTGTCCTTTTGGCAACGGGACTCGGGAACTTTCTTTCAAAACTTGTTTTTTTTTTTTACACATTGTTTTTCTGAATCTTAGTTTTCCCTTCCTACTGTATCACTGTGTATTTATCTATATTTATTTACTTTATTAATAATATGACATATATGTGGCTGTATGAAGTAGGTATAACTAATGCTTACAATTATGAAAAAATTGAATTGCATCCTAATTAATGATACCTTTCAGTATGTGAATGTAAGAATTTTCATGATGATAATGTTGATTTACATCCTCAAAGCATTTCATAGTAAATAGGTTTCCTTGAAAATGTAACATGAGAACAGGTTTTATTATTGCAAAAAGTGACACAGTTCCTGTGTAGTAGGATAGAGTCTTGTGCCATGTTATGGCTTTACTGGTTCGTTCTGAAGACTGTCAACATAGGATGACTAACTCAAAAGAACATCCAACAAAGTTTTGAAATTAGAACAGGCTGGATTGTTGATGCTCTCTCTCAGTAAATGACATCACCAACCTTTGGTTAACTGGGAGTCACCCAGGGAGGCCTCAGATGACAGGCCTGACAGTCTGCTCCTGAAAGGACACATCCTCGAAAGCCCTGTAGAGCTCAGTTCTACTCTGCACACGTAGGGTCGCCAGGAGTAAGAACCTATGCAACGGCAACTAAGGACAACGACCTTGCTCATTCTGATCCCTCTGCTTGCTGCTGTCCTCCCATCCTTCTTTGTGACTAATTCCTGCTCATCATTCCAGCCTCAGTTTGGAGACCTTCTCCTCTAGTGTATGTGGCTAGCAGAGTATTATATTATGTCCAATGTTTGTTTAATAGCTCTCTCTTGTGTCCTGTGGAACAAGGGAGCTTATTTTTGTGGTTTAAGAATTACCCAGGAGCCATTTAAAATGCAGATTCCCAGAGAACTGTGTTCCGAGAGTCTAATTCGATAGGGCTGGTTGGGATCCATTAATCTGCATTTTTAACAGGCAGAATCAGGTGATGCGGATGCAATGGCTTGTGAACCGCTCCTTGAGAAGCACTGCCCTGGAACATAAGCCCTCGGAGCTGGGATTGGGTTCTGTTAACCTTTGTGCCATTGGATTCTATTAACCTTTGTGTCATTGGGTTCTATTAACCTTTGTGTCATTTCCTTTTTGTAGATGTTTGACAAATGTTTGAGGCACTGAATTAAACAGAAAACAGTTTTTTACTCAAGCGTAATTGTTTCAATTTTATAGCGACCCCATATGAGAGAGTAGAACTGCCCCCTAGAGTTTCCTGGGCTGTAATCTTCATGGAAGTAGATTACCAGGTCTTTCTTTCAAAGAGCCACTGGGTGGAATTTTACAGCCAACCTTTCAGTTAGCAGTCGAGTGCTTAACCGCTGTGCCACCAGGGCTCCTTCTCTCCACCCTTTCCCCACCAAAAAAAAGCACACATGCTTGCCTTCTGTCTGGTTGACTCAGAGAAGGTAACACCTCTGAAAGACCTTAGTACTGAAGAATCTGAGTCTCTAGTCAGTCAAAAATTAAAACTGATGAATAAAGTGAAAAATAATATCTGTGATTTTCTCTAGTTACAAAGGCAATTTGGTTTCCTATGAACAGTACTGCCAAATAAAATTCAGTGTGAACCACATATCAACTTTTAAATTTTTCTGTGGCCTCATTTAAAACAAAAGTTAAAAGAAATAGGCAAGCCTAATTTTCACAAGACTTTTTGTTTAACCCAGTATACTCAAAATATCATCATTTAAAGTATAATCAATACTAAAAATTATTAAAAATATATTTTGAATTCTTCTCTGTACCAAGGCTTTGAAAGCTGGTACATACATCACACATACAGCACATCTCAATTTAGGTGCTACATTTTCATCAGAAATACTTGATCTGTATTTAGAATTCATAAAATATACAGTTGAAAGAGTAGATTCACATATCCAAGTTGTTCCATTCTCCAAAAATTTCCAGTAACTAAACCAAATGTCAGTTTTTTAATTTAATTTTAGATTAATTAAAAATAAGATAAAAAATTCACTTCCTCAGTCTCACAAAGCCATGATTCAAGTGCTCAGTGGCCACGTGTGACTTGTTGTTGTTAGGTACCATCGAGTTGGTTTTGACTCATAGCCATCCCATGTGACCGAGTAGAGTTGTCTCATAAAGCTTTCTAGGCTGTAATCTTTACAGCAACAGATTGCCAGGCCTTTCTCCTGCACAGCAGCTGGGTGGGTTTGAACCACCAATCTTTCAGTTAGTAGCCAAAACATTAACTATTGTGCCACCAGGACTCTTTCACAGGTGGCTAAAAAAAAAACCAAAAACCTGTTGCCCTTGAGTCATTCCAACTCACAGTGACCCTGTAGGACAGAATAGAACTGTCCCATAGGGCTCCCAAGGAGTGGCTGGTAGATTCGAACTGCTGATCTTTTGGTTAGCAGCCAAATGCTTAACCACTGCACCACCAGGGCACTTGTGGCTACTGGTTACTATATTGTACAGCATACTGTGAAACATGGGATTGTCCAAGGTCAAATGATTATTAATACGTTATCTTCAAGCCATTCATACTCACCTTCCTCATTTTCTTAAGGTTCAGATTTGCAGGATTTCTGAATGTTGAAAATAAGGTAACTTCTCTCAATAGGTTCCAGTTAAATTGTTAAACATTAGGATTTTCCTGTCTTCAAAAGACAGTCTTGGAAGAAGTACAACCAGAATGCTCCTTAGAAGCAAGGATGGTGAGACTGTGTCTTACATACTTTGGACATGTTGTCAGGAGGGAGCAGCCCCTGGAGAAGGACATTATGCTTGGTCAAGTACACGGTCTGCAGAAAAGAGGAAGACCCTCAACAAGATGAATTGACACAGTGGCTGCAACAGGGGGCTCAAGCATAACAACGATTATAAGGATGGCGCAGGACCGGGCAGTGTTTCATTCTGTGGCACACAGGGTCACTATGAGTCAGAACCGACTCGACAGCACCTAACAACAGGATTTTACTTTAGTAGTAGCATTTAACTGAGATGGATGACCAGGCTGGATGCGTCAGAGATAGGAGGCAAGGTAGCTTGAGGGCTGGAAATATGTGTCTGATTTGGAGTTAGAGATCCTGAGTTTGAGTCCTACCATTCCCAAACATTTAAACTTTGGGAAAAACCTTAATATTTGAGCCTATGTCTTTGCCCGTTTAATGGAGATGGTACCTATTCTATAACCGTGTAGAGTCAGAATGAGGATCAAGTGGATAATGTATGTCAAAGTGTTTCATAAACTGTGGATAAGTTACTATAAGAACACAAATATGGTTTACAACAAATAGATCGAAATGCTAGATTTATAGCTACCACTTTGTGGCCTAACTGGAATCCTCAAAGCATCCTTGCCAGCTAGACCATATGATCTCCATATCACCGATGCAGAAACCCAGCAGTTGACAGTTAAACTAGGCGTGCAAAGTTACACGATCTTTAAAGTTCAGAGTTAGGATTTGAGCCCAGGAGTTTTTGACCACAAAGCCTCTGGGCTTACCTAGAAGCTTACCCGCCCCCCTAAAAGGTGAGATTTCTAGAATTTCTTTTCAATAGTGAAATAAAATAACCCTTTATGATTATTGGAAATAATGTGTGAACTGAGGAATATAACTTATTTTGAGAGGGGTCATAGAATTCCAGACCTGTAAGAGGGTTAACTCATTGTAACAAATAGAATGAAGGACTTACTGTAACAAATAGAATGAAGATAACTCCCAAAGAAGGAGGACATGACTTTCTGAGGTTGGGCAATTATTAGCATTTCTGACTTTGAGTGATGCCTAGAGCCATAGGAATTATCTGGCAATGATTAGGCATACACTTCTTAAAGTAAACATTTGGGCTTTAGGATTGCAATCAAGTAAGATTCATGTAAATCTAGTAGCTTTTCTTTTATAGAATATGTGACTTGGTGTTCAGAGAATAAATGGATAATTACAAATGCTCAAACCATTAGAGGTGAACAACCTGAAGTCAGCTACTTCCAAAAATCAAAAAAGCAGGACTTTGAGCAAATTTACATATTTAGATATCCTCTCAATTTCCAATTTGTACCAGAAAGGATGTAAGGCAGACCTAGGAATGTGACTTAGAAAATTTACGTTGCCTGGTAGTGTAGGAAAGAATTATGTTTGTCTTTTATTTTTTCTTCTCGAATTTAGAAAATGGTTTTCAAGACTCACAGTTGGCATAGGGTTGTGTTGGTTGTATTGACAGAACTAGAGCATTTTATGTTTTTTTTTTTTTTGGAGGTCAACAAACATCAGTCAGGGCTTTCCGTGTGAGGGGTACTTGCTAGGAGCTGGTGAGAGAAAGATGAATGCACCAAGCCCCTGCCTTGAAAGTGTTCACTAGAGAGAGACCGACATGTAACAACTGTCATACAAGGTGCCCAGTAACACACAAAGTTCTGTGGGGGAGAGCTTAGGTTATCCTTGATTATAAAACACTCAGATAAGATGTTGGTGGGGACTTGCCTTGTATAACTCAGTCTAATATAGTTTTAGTAGACTGCCAAAAAAAAAAAAAAAAAAAAAACCCAGTTCCGTCTAGTATTCTTGAATAATTTAGTAGACTAGATTATCCAAAAATACTTTCCCTGTCCACCCGACAATAACCCTGGAGTGATATCAGACACCTGTTCCAAGTATTGCCTTCAATTAAATGACCACATGGATCCATTTATGACTGTTGTTGTTAGGTGCCGTCCAGTCGGCTCTGACTCATAGCGACCCTATGAACAACAGCAGGAAACACTGCCCTGTCCTGCCCCATCCTTACAATCATTATGCTTGAGCTCATTGTTGCGGCCACTGTGTCAATCCACCTCACTGAGGGTCTTCCTCTTTTCTGCTGACCTTGTACTCTGCCAAGCATGATGTCCTTCTCCAGGGACTGATCCCTCCTGACAACATGTTCAAAGTATGTAAGACACAGTCTTACATACATACGGTCTAAGGAGGATTCTGGTTGTACTTCTTCTAAGACATATTTGTTTGTTCTTTGGGCAGTCCATGGTATGTCCAATATTCTTCGCCAACACAAAAATTCAAAGGCGTCAATTCTTCTTCGGTCTTCCTTATTCATTGTCCAGCTTTCACACACATACGATGCGAATGAAAATACCATGGCTTGGGTCAGGCGCACCTTAGTCTTCAAGGTGACATCTTTGCTCTTTAACACTTTAAAGAGTTCCTTTGCAGCAGATTTACCCCATGCAATGCGTCTTTTGATTTCCTGACTGCTGCTTCCATGGCTGTTGATTGTGGATCCAAGTCAAATGAAATCCTTGACAACTTCAGTCTTTTCTCTGTTTATCATGATGTTGCTCATTGGTCCAGTTGTGAGGATTTTTGTTTTCTTTCTGTTGAGGTGCAATCCATACTGCAGGCTGTAGTCTTTGATCTTCATCAGTAAGTGCTTCAAGTCCTCTTCACTTTCAGCAAGCAAGGTTTTGTCATCTGCATAACGCAGGTTGTTAATGAGTCTTCCTCCAATCCTGATGCCCCGTTTTTCTTCATATAGTCCAGCTTCTTGGATTATTTGCTCAGCATACAGATTGAATAGGTATGATGAAAGAATACAACCCTGACACACACATTTCCTGACTTTAAACCAATCAGTATCCCCTTGTTCTGTCTGAACAACTGCTTCTTGATCTATGTAAAGGCTCTTCATGAGCACAATTAAGTGTTCTGGAATTCCCATTCTTTGCAGTGTTATCCATAGTTTATGATCCACACAGTCGAATGCCTTTGCATAGTCAATAAAACACAGGTAAACATCCTTCTGGTATTCTCTGCTTTCAGCCAGGATCCATCTATTACCTCTTAATGTGGTTTCATTTATTGGGTTGGGAAGTCTGATTGCAAATAGGCCCAGACTGGCCACGGGAGTGAAAAATCTTGTTAGGTAGGAAAGCAGTTTCTATGAGTGTATCCTATTTGGTGGACTTGGGGAGAAGCCTGGAATTAACCTTGCTTTTTCACAGTATTGCTAGGTCTTACTCTGTTTATAATTAAGTGCACATTATATGTAACATGTTGTAAAATGTTTTGTTTTTTTCAAAGAAATATGATTTTTGGATATCATTGAAGTCTTATATTTTCTTAATGTAAACAATCACGCTGAGACTGTGTGAACTATTGTCTGAGAACAACTGCTTACCTAAATGAGGTGAGTTAATCCATTGATGGTATTACGGACTGCTCTATTAAGTAGCCATTTGTAGTCCAATATCCTAGGTTGAACTCTGTGGCCACACATGTGATCCTAAAGGCTTATTGACTCTTGCTGGCCACAAGATTAGCTCCAGTGATTAGTTGCCAGAAAGAATGAAACTTCAGGCCAATATTGAAAACACAGTTTTCATGTTGTTTTTCCAACTCATTATAGACCTAAGAAGGTCCCTGTGTGGTGCAAGCAGTTTGTGATTGGCTGCTAATCTAAAGGTTGGTAGTTCAAACCCACCCAGTGGTACTGTGGAAGAAAGGCCTCGCAATTTGCTTCTGAAAAGATTATAGCCAATAAAACCCTGCTCTGTAACACATAGGGTTGCCATGAATTAGAATTGACTTGACAGCAATGGTTTTTTTTTTTTTTTTTTAAATAGATCTAAGAGAATGTTGATGTTATGGATTGTATCGTGTCCCCCCAAAATATTTATCAACTTGGCTAGGCCATAATTCCCAGTATTGTGTGGTTGTCTACCATTTTGTGATCTGATGTAATTACACTATGTGTTCTAAATCCTAACCTCTATAATGTTAATAAAGGCAAGATTAGAGGCAGTTATGTTAATGAGACAGGACTCAATCAACAGGATTAGGTTGTATCTTGAGTCAATATCTTTTGAGATATACAAGAGAGAATTGAACAGAGAGGAGAGGCACCTCCTACCACTAAGAAATCAGAGCCAGGAGCAGAACGTACCCTTTGGAACTGGAGTGCCCTGCACTGAGAAGCTCCTAAACCAGGGGAAGATTAAAGACAAGGACCTTCCTCCAGAGCTGACAGAGAAAGAAAGCCTTCCCCTGAAGCTGGTACCCCGAATTTGGACTTCTACCTTCTTAAACTGTGAAAGAATAAATTTCTGTTTGTTAAAGCTCTTCACTTGTGGTATTTCTATTATAGCAGCACTAGAAAACTAAGACAGAATTTGGTACCAGGAGTGGGATGCTGCTTTAACAGATACCTAAAATGTGGAAGAGGGTTTGAAACTGTGAATCAGTAGAGGCTGGGAGAGTTTTAAAGTGCCTAATAGTAAAAGCCTGGATTGCTTTGAAGAGACTGTTGGTGGAATTATGGACATCAAAGACAATTCTGAAGACTCAGAAGGAAGTGAGGATAGCTGTAACAATGGAGATGGCACAGACAGCAAGAAGCAGCAGCAGAGAAATGGCGGCAGCAGAACCAGGAAACCAGTGAGACACAGAACTAGAGCTGACCCATGGAACGAGAGAGCTGAGAGCCTTTGTGCAGGAGGCTTCCTAGCTGAGTGGGATGCCTCCAGGCACTTGTTGTTGGAGCTAGACTTGCCAATCCATGGATCAAGGGAGCTGAGTACCTTCCGGTCAAAGTTTACCGGCAGAGTAGGGGGCCTCCAGGCACTTATCAGTGTAGCTAAAGAGCTTTAGAACACTTGCCCCAATGGGCAGACTCAAGAAGCAGAAATTGAAGAAACGAAGAACACAGGAAGCAGAGCTGCCTCAGTCTCAAAGAGTACGGCCATGATCCCTGGGGTCTCAAAGAGTGGAGCAATGGCCTCTGAGGTTTCAGAGGGTGGGGACACAGCCTCCTAGGTTTTAAAGAGTCAGATTTTTACGAACTTGATTCCGAAGTGTGGGGCTGCTTTTCATGAGTGCCAGTGGGATGGGGCCAGATCCACTGCCCTAAGCTGAGGAGATGGGGCTGCCATGCCCAAGAGGCGGAAGAACAGGGCTTGCCAGGACTGAGAAAGTAGGGTTGCCACTCAAATGGACTAGGAGAATGGGACTGTCAAAAGCCAAGGGAGCAGAGCTGGTGTTCCAGTGAGCCCAGAAAGTGAAACGGAAGCCCAGGGCCAAAGAGGCTCCACCCAGTATCTGAAGAGAGTGGCTGACATCCAGAGTCTGGAGGGCAGAGCCATTGCCTAAATGGTCTCAGAGAACAGAGGATTATTTTCAAGGCTTGAAAGCTAATGTAATGTGTTCTGCTGATTTGCTTGGTGCCTTTTATCCCTTCTTTCCCTCCAATTTCTCCCATCTGTAATGGAAATGTCTGCCTTGTGCCTGTTCCACCACTGTACTTTGGAAGCAGATAACATGTATTCTAGATTTCACAGATGAAGAGGAATTTTGCATAAGATGCAGTTTTGAACTTGGGGTTGATTTAAGAATTTTGGGATGATATGATGGGGTGAAAGTGTTTTACATGTAGTAAGGATGTGCATTTTGGGGAGACAAAGGGTGGAATGTTATGGATTATATTATGTCCCCCCAAAATGCGTATTAACTTGTGTTAAAGAGGCAAGACTCAATCTACAGGATTAGGTTGTATTTTGAGTCAATCTCTTTTGAGATATAAAAGTGATAATCAAGCAGAGAGGAGAAGGACCCCCTATGACCAAGAAAGCAGAGCCAGGAACAGAGTGTGCCCTTTTGTCCCAGAGTCCCTGTGCTGAGAATCTTCTAGATGAGGGGAAGGTTGATGACAAGGACCTCCCCTAGAGACAACAGGCAACAGCTCCTTCCCCTGGAGCTGGCAGCCTGAATTCAGATTTCTAGCCTCCTAAACTATGAGAGAAGAAATTTCTCTTTGTTAAAGCCACCTACCTGTGGTTCTGTTACAGCAGCACTAGATAACTTAGCTGACTTTAAGGGTAACATTGCACAGCTTAAGCTGGGGCTTCCGAAAAGATCATGGCATAGCTGTTACCAAATGAAAGAGAAGTGCTAGATGTTTCCAGGAGACTCAGCTCCCTCCTCTGAGGCTAGCTGCAGTATCTCTTCTGCTGAGGTGCTCTGTTTAGTGAGTTACGACCTTGGAGATGATGTGCCTAAGAACCCTGAAAACAAGTAAGATGTCTCCTATTTTCTGCTTCTCTTCATAGTCGCCAATCTTCACGAGAGTCTATTCGCCTTCTGAGGAGCCCTGGTAATTCAATAGTTAAGTGCTTGACTTCAAAAAAAAAAAAAAAAAAATTCTGCAGTTTGAATCCACCAGCAGCTTCTGCCTAAAGACTTCTGCCTTGGAAACCATATGGGGCAGCTCTGACTTGTCCTTTCGGGTCGCTAGGAGCTGGAATTGACTCCACAGCACACAACAACAACATTTGCCTTCTGAGGGATACTCCACCTTGAGAAGGCCAGTTTGTTCCTAGAGGTGAGTGAATCCTGAGGTAAAGACAGATGCTGATGACCTGCAGCCTGCTGACGGGTCTGCTGAGGCGGCCACACTGTGGGGGACGAATATGACAGCACTGCAGGATCTGAAAGACAAGGTTACATCGGGAACATGTTGGAAAATAGTTTACATACGTGTCAAATCCTCCGTATCTATAAGAAAAACTCAATGAAAAGGAATGATGAGGGGAGAGGGATTAGCAGTATTTGGAGTGTTTGAGAACTAAAAGTTGATCTAATTTTCTGACTAGTGCTTTCAGAGGGAGAAGTTCCATAGTAGCCATGAGCCTCAGGAAGGCATTAAAAAGAAAATTGGTAGACTCAAATAGTAGAGTCGCTGGTATATTATTAAGTATGGGTTTGGAGAACAAGTTTAAGTCAGCCTCAGGGAACGAAGTTGAAAGAAGGTACAAATCCTAATCCAAATCTAGTTTTTAAATAACTGTTTAGTCCATAAAAGTGAATTCGATGGAACCGTAGTCAAGAGTGTTACTCTCTGCATACAAATATTAGAGACAAATGGAAATATTCTCTTTTAAAATTATTAAAATTAAATCATAGGTGTTTTCTTTCAAGACTTAGAAATTGGTACTTCGAAGAATTAGAACTTTTAAAATGTAGATATTGATTTCCAAAAAGATGAAAATCTACATAACATTTTGGTATAAGAACAAAGTTAACCTTTTCTTCTCCCCAGAAATAAACACTAAACTAAAGAGAATCAGAATTCTAGTCACAAGCTTTTATTTTTTGCGCTTGAAGAACTGAAAGCTTTCTCTGTTTATTTTCTGAGGGAGGGGGTTTCCTGGGTGTCTTTATGAAGCTCTGGGGATCCCCTCATTTTATAATGCTAGGTACCTTTTCTTTCATAGCCTTTGAACCAATAAGGCCTCCTGTGGCCAACGTTTGCCACCTTCTGGCAGAGGGATCTGAATTTTTGTTGACTGAATCCGGGTTCCTGGTATAAGACCTGAAGTACCTCCAAATGCTGACTGCTGGCCCTGTCTCCTGGGGAGGCAGAAGTTGTCTAATTTGAAGGAATAAAAGGCAAGCTTCTCTATACACATCATGCTCACAGTATCTGAAATTCTGTCTTTAGAAATGTAATGCATGAGATTTTTCACTCTTCTAATGTTTGTGTCCTTTAAAACACAGCCTTACCCCTGAGAATCCTACTATCATTAATCCCGTGTTTTGGCCAGGGGCCCTGGGACAGCTACTGCACATTGTTGTTAGTTGCCAATTCTGACTCATGGCGACCCCATGTAGAACTCCTCCACAGGGTTTTCAAGGCTGTGATCTTTCAGAAGCAGGTCACTCGGACTTCCTTCTGAGAAGTTTCTGAGTGGGTTTGAACCACTGACCTTTCAGTTAGTAGTCCAGAGCTTAACCATTTGCTCCAATAATAAACTCTGTAAGAAGAAGTTGATCTCTAGGTGCATGAGAATCCAGGAGGGAACAATTGAGACGGGACCAGCATGGAAGGCAGATGTGGCCTCCTTGAGCGTTTCAGAGCATGGGCCCTGGCTGTGCTAATTCCAGGAGGAAGAGCTCCAGGCTCAGGCACTGCCCACTTCTGCAGCAATGCCAGCAATGACCACTAGGGAGTTGGACTCACTCGTCAATTTGAATTCTGTTCAACTTTGTAGGAAAGGAAACCTAAAACAGGTATCTGTTTTTCGAACCATTGTAGGGTATGAAAGAGAAATTTTTCTTTTATGCCTGAGATCTTGAACTTTAAAAATCATAAGTGGTGTTTTCAAAGAATTATTCCTGCAGAGCACTTTATTGTAGTTCAATAAAGAATTCTATGTCTCTATTACACAGACTAATGACACCTCCAGACATAGTTACAGTAATTTTCCCAGCTGATAGAGTTTAATTAATGATATAAGGACATAATTACATGTTTCAGTGATCTTTCTCATATTTACAGGAACTGCTGTAACTAGCTTAATTAGAGTAATTATGTAAATAGCTGATAATACACAACAAATTACAGAAAGAAGAAGAAAAAAAAACTTCTACAGTCAAGTATGTTCAGTTTCTAAGCAAGCTCATAAAAGAAAAATATTTACATCTGGGAGTTAAGTTTAAGACTGTATCTCAATTTTGTTGCTCCTGAACCAGGCGGTACCTAACTGTTGGAGGTTTCACAGTTAACTTTTCTGCCTTTTGTAGTTCTGCTCAGACCTCATGTCCGTTGTTGTTCTATGAAATTGCTCATTCTGCTTTGCCACTGGCTCGAGTTTCATGATGAGTTTTCTGTCATGTTGGGTAGCTATGTTGCACTCACTGAGAACTGGAGAGGCTGCTTAGGGAAAAGGCTGACAAACCTCACACCTCTCTTTCATTTCCTTTCTTGTCCTTTCTTTAACTGATACCTTCTGTTTCCATCACATGCACCAACAGAGATGTTTCTTTGGACCAGCCTTGAAATGGTCTTTCTGTAGTTAAACACGTATTTGTTGAGGTTGTAATTGATGTGCTACCATGGAGTTCTAGCTCTGGTTGCCTCCCCCTCAGTTCCTCTTGGTGTTGCCTTTCCCATTAAAAGCCTCTTTTTAAAGTGAAATAATGTCCTTCCTTGATCAGCTGGTGTGTCCCCATTGATTGACATCAGGCACATCCTCCCCTTCCTGTATTTGTGTAGACTGCTGTGGGTCATGTCATTGTGCTTCATGTTTAAGAAGATATAAGGAAATGGAACTCAGCCAAATATATATACACGTATGATGTATGTAGTATATATGTTAACCTTAAGGTAGAGTATAGAGTCAAATTTTAATTAAAAGTTGATCAAATTAATGACTCTTGTGGGTTTGGGCATTTATCTTCTGCCTACCTTTTCAGTCTTTCACCTGCCTTACCTTATTTCTTGAGAGTTACTGGGTAGTAGAAGCAGTTAATGAGTGGCTGCTAGCTAAAAGGTTGGAGGTTCAAGTCTACCCACAGAGAGGTGCCTCAGAAGAAAGGCCTAGTGATCTACTTCTGAAAAATCCATTGAAAATCTTATGGAGCATAGTTTTACTCTAACATGCATGGGGTCGCCATGAGTTGGAGTTAACTGTATGGCAACTGGTACTCACTGGTTTGCCTCATTTCCTACTTTCCCCCAACACAAAGCATCTCTCTCAGGCAGGTCAGTCTCTTGATGGTCCTGTGAACACATTTCTATACCTATATGTTCATTTCTTTTCCTTAGGCTCCTTTTCTACTTGATTTTACCCATTTTTGAAGGCTCTTCTTGAGTTCACTTCCTCCGCCAAGGCTTTTATGACTGGTCTCATTGATTTTTCTCTTCTAGTTCACAATCTACACCATATAAATCAATTAATTCTAGACTGTTATGGATTATTCATCCACCTGTTCTCTGCAACAAGGTGAAAGGCACCTGGAGGGCGGAAGGACTCAGAGACTTTTTTATCCCTGGCAACACCAACCATGGCATTGGTTAAGTATCAGTCATTCTGTCAATTCTCATCCACGGATCCAATGGTCTTTAATCAACACCCCTACATGTGGCTGTGTAGGCTGTGTACGCACAACTGTAGGAGGCACCATCCACAATGACTTTGCAATTATGGTTTTTATTGTAACAAGATGGCAGGCCCTTTCTTCTCTACTGCCCTTGCTGCAGCCACTGATGTTTATGGTCTCATACTGACCAATTCACCTCACTCTCTTGAAATCTGAAATGAGTCAATTTACTTCCACAATAAGGCCCAGTAACCTCCCTCAAGTAACTTGCAATTTAATAGTGGATACAGGCTTATAAATAAATTAAATGTTGTGATATACGGAATGACAAAAGTATGCACAAAATACAGAAATGGTATAGAGGAGAAGTAACATTTAAGTTGTAGGATAAACAGGACTGATTGGATATTGGGTTGAGGAGAGGGGGAATGAAGGAATCTAGGATCACTCTCAGGTTTCTTGTTGTGGAAACTTCATAAATGATGCTGTATAATGTGGAAGAAGGAATTCTGAAGGAGGAGAGGATTTAGAGAGAAAACAATGGTTTGGGATGTGGTACTTTTGAGACACCTGCAAGCGATAGGATATACCCAGTGAAAAGTTATTTTCATAGACTTAGTACTAAGAAATAAGAAAATGGTGGTTACGTAGAATGTATAAGCTCCCAGAAGGAGATCATGTACAGAATGAGAAGAGGAAGGAGCCAAGAACAGAGTTCCTGTCATGGGAGAGAAAGAGCCAGAAAAAAGCAGAATACAGGCAGAAAAGCACCAAGAGTGAGTGGTGTCATAGGCCATGAATTATGATAATCACTGGTGGTGGCCATTTGGAAGATCCTGCCTTGATAATTCCATAGGAGTGATTTCCTGACAAACACAGCTGTCGATTTAAGCATGACATTTTCTTTGCCTATGGGAATGAATAAACATTTCCTTTCTAAACTTTTTTTTTTAAGGTTACTTATTTGTATAGTAAATCCTTTAGTAAGTTATTATTTATGTTCATAATAGAAAGATCAAGTTAGGATTACTAAATTAATCATGTGTCCTTGAAATGAGTCAGGAGAATAGAATAAGATCTGACAGGTGAGATCATTGGGCCCACTGGTGGGCACAGAAGAGGTGGAATTGCTGAGCTGCCTTCACAGCCCTCCCCCCCCGCCCCCATGGCTAGTTTCCTGTCACGGTGGGTGGTGTTTGGCACCCTTGACCCCAAAGTCTTTGCAGTGCATCATCATCACCTATCTCCTCCCATTTCTATGTTCTTCTCCTCTGCCATCTTCTGTTCTACTTGTTCAAAGTCTGTGTTAGGTGTTAACCCCATTGCTGCTTTAGAGTTTCTTACGAATGGCATTAAAAAGACTTCTTTAGTCTCAGAATTGTGCAGTTTTGTCTCTAGTCAGGATCTCTCCCTTGAACTTGAGACTCATAGCTAACTGCTTGTCCCACAAATCCTGACTCTTCTCTCTAAATTGACTCCTTCTAAGTCTCTTCTTTCTTGGTAAATGGCAACTCCATTCTTTCAGTTACAAAACTTGGTTTCTCTCCTTGTAATCCATCAAGAAAGCTTGTTGACTGTACCTTTAAAATATACCTGGATATCACTGCATCTCACCATCTTGACTGTTACCACCATCATCTCTCACCTAGAATATTGTCTTTTCTTCTAATTGGCCACCTTCAGTTTCTGCTCAACAGAGCAGACAGATGGTTCTTTTTTTAATGATAAATCAGGCCATGTCACTCCCCTGTTCCAAAGTCTTTGATGGTTTCCTACTTTAAAATAAAAACCTAAGTCTCTACGATGACATATATATGATCGGCACCCACCACACACACACACATTTTGCATCTCTCTGACCTAGATATTCTCCTACTGTTTTTGGTCAGGCCAATTGAATCACCAGGACTTTTTGTCTGATCCTGGAATCTGCTAGGGGTGCTCCTACTTCAGGAGTCTCTAGATGGTGCAAATGGTTATGCTCTGGGCTACTAACCCAAAGATTACTGGTTTGAACCCACCCATAGATGCTTTGGAAGAAAGGCCTGGGGATCTGCTTCTGAAAGGTCACAGCCATGAGAACCCTACGGAGCATATTTCTACTCTGCAGCTCATGGAGGTGCCATGAGTTGGAATGGAGTTGATGGCAACTGGTTTTGGCTCCTACTTCAGGGCCTTCGCACTTGCTTTTTCTTCTGCCTGGAAGTTCTTCTCTGTAGTCACATGACTCACTGCTTTCTTCCTTTAGATTTTTACTCAAATTTGCCTTCTCGGTGAGACTTTCCTGTGCATTCTAATATTTCAGGTCCTCACTCCTACATTCCCCATGCCCCTTCCTTGCTGAATTTTTTTCTCTTTAGCACTTAACTACTCTCTGACCTACTATATATTGGTACTTATTTAACTTCATAATTGTCTCTTCCACCACTAGAATATAAGCTCTGCACAACCTGTCACAACCTGTCAATGGCCCCCTCTCATCCCTCTGTACCATTTAAATAGCATCAAAAACCTCACTTTCTTCCCGTCTTTTCCTGGGTTGGGTGAAGAACTCATGAATTCTGTCTGGTACACATGGGCTGGGTATGGAATACTCAAAGCTGTTCTCTTTTTTTTCTGTCCCCCAATCATATGTTTATTTGTCCCAAATATCATCACCACCACTGTGGTCACCTCCATTGTCACTATTACTTATTAAGCAAGTTTTTATGTTTCAGGGACTAGACTAAGAGCTCGATATACATTGTCCCATTTAATCTTCGCAGCAATACTCTAGGTAAGATATTAGCCTTATTTTGAAGATGAGGGAATTGAGAGTTAAAAAAGGTTAAGAAATTTGCCTAAGGGCACAGAACAAGTAAGTGTCAAAGTCAAAGGGCCTCAGACTGTTGCCATCCCTAATGTACCCAGATGTGTATTTGATATATATCCACATGGAAAAAGAAGGCCAATAGGCAATTTGATGAGGCCAAATACAGAATAAAGCTACAAAAACAAAACGTTTTGCAAAAAACAAAATCTTAGCTAAGTAAGTTGAATTATAGCATCAAACCAAACCAGTCGCCACCATGTCGATTCCGACACCTGGTGACCCCATGTGTGTCAGAGTACAACTCTGCTCTATGGAGTTTTCAATGGCAGATGTTTTGGAAGTAGATCACCAGGCCTTTTTTTTGAGGTATCTCTGGGTGGATTTGAACCTCCAATTTTTTAGTTAGCAGCTGAGCACAATAACCATTTGCATTACTGTAATTGGGAGGTGGTTCATTTAAATGGAAACTGATGGACAAGATTTCATGCTGACTGATTTATTGAAAAAGAGATAATGACAACTTAGCCGAACTTTGCATTCTTCTTGCAAGTCAAAGGTCAGTTTCTGCTATGGCAAAGAATAGAAATAGAAGAAAATAAGACTGTAACTGATGTAGTTTTGCATTAGATATCCCGGTGAAATTTTAGCCAGTTTCCCAAGGCAAACAATTTTAATCCCTAGGATTCAAGAAATCAGTTTTTACATATTTATAGGCTACGAAGCCTATGCATTTTGCTGTCCATCAAAGTAAAATAAAACATTTAATTAAAAAAAACTGGTGACAGGAAAGGATTTGACCATGATAATAGATACTTTAGAATGATAAAGCGGAGAAGATACTTTCTGCCTCCCAGAAGGAGATGTTTCAGCTTTTCCCCTTAACTTTTCTATCTCTTATTTGCTTATACAGCAGAGCGTTGAGGGGCATGGGCTTGACAATGAATATTCTGACGTCCGGGACTTTCTAACGGCATAAACTGAAGTCAGAGATACTGAACACAGTGTTTAAAGAGGCTGTTATTTCATCATGAGTTTTGTAATTTCATACAAGATGCTTGAGGAAATTAGTATCTTATGCTAAGATATGTATGTTTTATTTCTGCAACAGGATTTTGTAAGAGGGGGAAAAAAAGAACATACCACTAACTTGATGTTTTACCAAAAAAAAAAAAAAAGAGGTTCCTTGAAGTCATTCAAAATATCCCTCCCACATAAATTTGTCACCCTATACTTCCTTTCTTTCATTTAAAAAATTGGCAACTTGTCTTTTTAGGTCAATTACTACATGTTTCTTTCTTCTTCCTTTTTAAGCAGCTAGTGGAAAAGAAGTAGGAGTAGATTAATAGCAGGTAGTATAAAGCACAAATTTAAAAGCATGCAAGGACATATTTGTCAGTGTACTTCAGTTAGAGGGTAAAGGAGGTGCTCTGAGAATTATATACAATGAAGCCTGTGTACCTCTTACAGTAACAAAGAAGATTCCATCAGACAAAATGGATCATTGTTGTATACTAGCCTAGGTTACTAGTTTTGTTGTTCTGTGTGCAAATAATTTTTACTTTTCATATACCCTATTCAGTCAACAACTGTCCAGCTGTTTCCCCATATTTTACTTGTTGGTTAGAGTTAATTTAAGAAACAAGCATAAGATATTTAAAGACCATGCAATGGCAATCATTACTCTGGAAAAATACAGCTGACCTCTGGTCTACTTACCAGTCAACTCCTTTCAGTGTTAATGAATTCAGTATTTTTAGCAAAAAGTTCAGAAAAATGAGAGTTACTTTCTCCTTGGTTTTCTTTTTCCTTTCTTTCATGATACACATTTAGCAGTTTAAACCTCTTGCCTCTGTTATGTAGACGAATAGGTTTATAAACATCTCCCCAAATTGTTCTTCTTTAATTATAAGAACAATATGACTATATTTAAAAAAATTATTTTGGCCAGAGACTAAGTATTTGTATGTTTTTTAAAAGTTTTCCTCAAGTATGGTTATTATTACTATTATTTTGTGTGTGTATTTTAGGTGAAAGTTGACAGTACAATTTGTTTTTCATTCAAAAATTTATACACAAATTGTTCGGGGACATTGTCTGCAATCCCCACAACGTGTCAGCATCTCTGCTTTTCCCTTTCCATGCTGGGTTCTCTTGTCCATTCATCTAGTTTTATTATTATTTTACCTAATTGTATTTACATATGTCATTGAATATACAATTATGTGCCCTGCTTTCTGAATTTGTTTTTAGCCAAGGACTGTGCTTATGTTCTTTATTGCTATCCTACTTTCTTGCCCCACTTTCAACCACTGTCAAAACAACCTATGCCTGACTCAGAAAAAATAGTCACTCCCCTTCAATCAGTTTATTTTACCTCATGTTATAACTTGCTTGGATACTTATTCATTCATCAGCACCTCTGAATTAAATACTGGCAGTACAGAGATAAATAGAACCAGAACCTTGTACCTGAGAAGACAGGTAGTCAGGGTGCTTTGTGCTTATAATGGATTTTAATATACTGCGATCGACACTATGACAGCAGTGTGTACAAGGTGCTCAAGGATCGTAGATGAAGAGGGCTAATGGAGGACTTCACGGGGGGGGTGGGGGCGGAGATATTGAATTGGAGTTGGTAAAACTCAACCAGAGAGAAACTAGGAAGAACATTCCCCAACTAGAAACTAGTATGAAGGAATAAAAAAAAGTATGAGGGAATACTATGGTGTAAAAGTACGAGGCCTTAGAGGGAAGAGATAGGTAAGAAAAATGAGTGTTCGGACTAGGTATGGTGCAGAAGAAATTGGGATTGTGATGAACTAGAAAGTGCCTGCCACATCTAAAAGCAGGAAGCCATTACTTAGCTTCAGCAGTTTGCTTATGTAGGAATGTGGGCCCATTGTTGGCGAATCTTCCATTTCTCACAAGAAGATAGAAGCTTTGTGAAATGTCCAAACAAAAATCTTTTTAAATACGGAAAGGTCCAAACAAAACATGTCTGTGGGGAGGATGGGCCCACAGACCCTCAGCTTGCAATTGTGGTCAAAACACTCTGAAAATGGTTAGCTCTGGGTAGCAAGAGCAGTGGGTATGTTCTGGGGGATATAGAAGGGCGTAGAGAGTAGTAGATGATTAAGATGGACAGATACACTGGAGATAGTTTATAAAAGAACTTCTATTTCTTCTCTAAGGAGCTCTGGTGGCACAACAGTTAAACACTCAGCTGCTAACCTGAAGGTTGTTGGCTCCCACATACCCAGGGGCTCCGTGGGAGAAAGATCAACAGATCTGCTTCCGTAAAGATTATAACCAAGAAAACACTATGGGGCAGTTCTACTCTGTCACATGGGGTCACTATCAGTTGGAAGCAACTTGATGGCACCCAACAACAACACTCTTTCTTTTGGAGCCTGGATTTCATTCTAGAGATAAACAAACAAACAAAAAAAAACCAAACCCATTTTCATCCAGCCGATTCTGACTCACAGCAACACTAGAAATAAAAGAAAACAATTTTAAGTAGAAAAAAAATCACGATGATGGGGTTTAGTGTAACTTCCTGAAAATGTTCACAGGAATTAAAATTTTTATTGAAAAACGTATCTGAATATAGACTTATATGATCTCTTCACAGGAGTAGTGTGCTTAACACAGGAATAGATCTGTTTGTAGTTATAACAGGAATTAATCAAGTACTCAGGAATTAAGTGAACCATCCAACAAGCCTATTACCGCCATCACCATACGTGTTTGCAGATGCAGTTGTGGGAAGTGAGCACTCAGCCTGAATTGTCTGCTCTGTTAAAAAGGGTTTTCAGCAGCCTCCCATTCTGAGCATTAAACAGGAATCAGCCTCAGTAAAAATAACTCGATGTGCACAGGTAGAATAAACACCTCAGAGCGCATCCTTAGACCTTTACCAGCTGGGCCAAGGTTGGGGTGACCTCACTGCTAGAAGGATGTGGTTAAGCTATAACCCATTGTTTACCTGCCCTCATGGCCCTGAGGCCACAGCTGTCTACCGTAGGCTACCCCCACCATTCCCTTCTTTCTGCTCACTGAGGGCTGATGATGAATGGGCTTGAAAGAAAACATCTCTCTTTTCTATCAGAGCTTCAGGGCAGGGTCAACATATTGCCATGGCTGCACAAATTGCTAGATCATAGGGCAAAATGAAAACTCAGCATATTTTTGTTGTTGTCGTTAGGTGCCATCAAGTCAATTCAGACTCATAGAGACCCCATGTGACAAAGTAGAACTGCCCCATAGGGTTTTCTTGGCTGTAATTTTTATGGAAGCAGCTTGCCAGGTCTTTCTCCCGAAAAGCCTTTCAGTTAGCAGTGGGGCGCTGAACTATTTGCCACACCAGGGCCCAGGTACTCGTATTTAAATACCTTAAAAAAAAAAAAAAAGACCCTTTGCAGTGAAGTTGATTCCAACGTATAGTGACCCTTAGCACGGAGTAGAACTGCCCCATAGAGTTTCCAAGGAGCAGCTGCTGGTGGATTTGAACTGCCAGCCTTTTGGTTAGCAGCTAAACACTTAACCATTGTGCCATCAGGGCTCCCCAACACCCTTCTAGGCACTCTAAAATGGAACTCTGATGGTCTGCAATTGTGTATACGTAGGACCCTGACTTTGTTTGTTGTCGTTAGGTGCTGTCAAGTTTATTCTCACGCATGGCAAACCCACGTGTGCAGAGTAGAACTGCTCCACAGGGTTTTCAAGGCTGGGACCTTTCAGAAGCAGATCACCAGGCCTGTCGTCCAAGGCATCAACTTTTTGACTAGTAGTCAAGTGCTTAACTGTTTGCATTACCCAGGGATTGGTGTAATGGGGTTCAATGTTCCTGGCATCCAGTTGTGGGTTGGATCATAAACACTGTAACAGGGATGTGCTCTCTTGCCCTGTCCCCCTTCCCCCTGTAGCTTTAAGTAGGGTCTCTGGCTTTACACAGGTCCAGAGTGAGTTTGGGGTCGAAATTTGAAATTAACGACTAAAATTGGGCTCTGGGTTTTTAGTCATGACAGGTCCTAGAACTAGGATACCACCAGTCTTAACAGCGAAAATGCAGCCTCAAACTTCTACCTGTCTGAAAGTAATAAAGCAGGAAAGGTCGTTTAAAAGTGGAACTCTGGATTGGGAGTAATGAGACCACCTTCACCTGAAGATCTTTGCCAACTCACTTTTCTTCTCTCAGTTGGCCCAACTCTAAAATGGAAATGATAAGCTGTACTTTCCTACCTGAGGGAATGAGTATCCCTTGAGCATGTATTAAGATCCACAGGAAAAAAATTCTTTATAGAGCATATTATTATTTTTATTGGTTAAAATGTACATGTGTATAAAAAAGACAATCCACTTAAGCTCTATTTCAGTTATCACAAGCACTTTGATCTAGACTACCCATCCAGAGGAACCCTTGTGGTGCAGTGGTTGAGAGCCTGGCTGCTAACCAAAATGTTGGTAGTTCAAATCCACTACTCTGCTTCCGTAAAGACTACAGCCTTGGAAACCTTATGGGGCAGTTCTACTCTGTCCTGTAGGATCGTTATGAGTTAGAATCAACTCGACAGCAATGGGTTTGGTTTTGTTTTGTTGGTCTAACGATATAGCAGTTGGATTTTAACTAGAATTTTTCTTTCATTAAATTCCAATGAGAAATGTATTTACTTGATGTCTCTGAAGTATTAAATATGAGTGGCAAAAGTGAAAATGAAAACCATTTTAAGAATAGATGATGCAATGGAAATTCCTGGACTTTCTGGACCTTCTGTACGAAGTATATTGGCAGTCAGGGAAAGACATAACCATTTTCCTCGTGGATGTTGTTCATGTAAACCCAAATCTTCCATTCCCACTTTCACCCAAAAAGAGGAAAAAAGACACCCACGGTTAGGGGTAGCTTTGGAACTCAACTTTTATGGTCTGCCAACTTCCCTGTTCAAACTTTCACTACTTTCATTATCAGTATCAAAGAGTGTGTGCCTGGAATCACTTTTGCTCATTTCCATCCTCAGCATTTTTTAAGTGATTCTTTTAACCCACTCTTTGATTAGGCTAGGAAAGACTGCATTCTTGTTTGCCTCATTATGTCTTTAATCTTCTCCCCTCCCCTCCCCTCCCCCTCCTCCCCTCCCCTCCCTTCGCCTCCCCCCCCACCCAACTGCAGCCCCAGGTTAATTCACAAGGAGAGCTTTGGCTCTTTAACAGTGTTAGTTCTTTGATCTTTCTTTCTGGAGAGGTAGGCCATCTACTGTTGTCTTTTGGTATAACTTCTGAAACTAGAAAATTCTCCTGGCAGAGCACAAATATGTTTACAAAATAAACAACAATTACAAGCATTTACCAGTTGAGCCTCTAAGCAACAAAAAAAAAAAAATTTTTTTTCTTGTTACTTCATTGTATGTTGAACATTTTTTCCCATCTGGAATGATTAAAGATGGAGGAGACAGAAAGGCCAGAGAAGAGGCTCTGGAATGGTGCTCAGAGCTATGATGAGAGAAAAGCAAGCTGCCCCCAGCCCTACCGCACATTACAATCACCAAGGGAGATTTTAAAATTCACCAAGGCCCAGGCCCCACCCCTAAGAAATTCTGTTTTAATTGGATTGGGATGGGGCCCAGGTACTCGTATTTTTTTCAAAACCCCCCAGATGATTGAAATATGTCAGAAGTTGGAAACTACTGCTACGGTTTGCTGCTCCTTATTTCACAGAGCTGGGGTTTTTCAGTAAACAAATAGTTTGCTTTGTCAGGCTTCTTACAAAGCAGAAGCTTCTCCATGGAATATGTTTCTCAAAGGTTTCCGGAAAGAACTCGTCATGAATTGACATAGCCAAAAGATCAAATCCTGTGAGGGCCAGCCACAGTTTCCAAGTGATCATTTCTCTTCTAACCTTTTGTATTTTTCAATGTAACATATAGGGTGAATCAAATAGGAAGAATTTTGCTCAAAATTTTGGTCCACCTTTTGCTGAATGTGTCAACTTGGCTGGTTACTTCACTTCTCAACTGCAAAGTGAAGACAACACAGTAGGTGGGTCACAGAGTGTTTGCAAGAATTAAATGATATAATGCATGTCTACCCCTTACCCTGCACCTGGCACATAGGAAGTTCTTGGTGAAACTTGGCAGCCTCGGTGATAAAGGGAATTTTACTGAGTGTTGACAGTAGTGAGTGAGGTTTGTTGGTCTCCAAAAGTGTCTTTTTTAATTTTTTACTTTTGCTTAGGCTTGGTTTTAGCCCCTAATGAATTCTTTACAGAAAGTTATATTAAACTGCATATGAGCAATGCTTGGCTTTTGATGCATAGCTAAGCAGTTTAACTAAGTTTAACTAAGATTTTACTACCAAAACACGCTCCTACTTCTATGACTAGGCTAGGGCACAGCTCACATGGCTATAGAGGAATAAACTGACATCTATTTGTCCTCTTAAAATCCTTAGCAAGATGCTAATGGCAGTGTGTGGGCATGCTCTGTAGGTCAAAAAATGGGAGTTTTTTCTTTAAAAATTGCTTTTACAACAGTCTTAAATGAAATTTTAAAGGTAAAAAAAAAAAAATCCACCTATTATCAGGAGCCCTGGTGGTACAGTGGTTAAGAGCTTGGCTGCTAATCAACAGGTCACAGTTGGAATCCACCAGTGGCTCCTTGGAAACCCGATGGGACAGTTCTACTCTGTCCTACAGGGTCGGTGTGAGTTGGGATTGACTCAACAGCAATGGGTTTAGTTTCGTTTTTTTTAAATCTAACCCTCTTACCCCCGGATGGTGATTTAAATTTCTTCTTGCCTCCTTCCAACTCTATCTGCGTATCTTTATCTATATTTGTCTTTCCTGGCTGAAGGATTATTGTATCTACTTTGCATGTGACCTTTTCCTCTTAGGCTGCAGAGCTCAGTGTTTAGGCATGTAGGTTCCAGTGCCAAAGTCCCTGCATTCCAGGCTTGCCTCCACCACTTGCTGGCCGTATGACCTTGAGCAGTTTTCTTAACTTCTCTGTCCTCAAGGAGTTGTTATGAGAATTTAATGCATACATGCTGTATACATTTTAGTTATTATTTAACAGTTTTTTTTTGTAAACTCTTTTCACCTGGCTACCCAATATAAATATTCTTATTATTTAAATGACAATTTAATTTTCACTGATGAAATCATAGTTGTTTGAAGACTAGAAATTACATACATACTTAAAAAGTTCCAGTTTCTCTTCTTTATAATTTTCCAGGATAACTTAATTTTTAATTGAATATACACAAGTGTATTGAGCAGGTATGTATAGATAGAAAAGAAAGACTAAGGTTATTTAATGATGAAGCTATCAGGCAACCACGCAAGACATTATTATGTGCCTCAAGATGACACAAAATGATTTCTAAACCTCTGTGGATTTACTATTCCGTTCTTCACATGTGAAGAAATTACTGTAGACTCACACTCCAGTGAGGTACTCACGGAAACATCTCCAGGCATGGTGTTGATGAATGGAGAGAGAAGATTAACTCTGTGCTCCACCCTTTCCACCTTCAGTTGAGAAAAGACCAGCTGAGGATTTCCCAGGATTGGGGAATGGTCTCTGTTCCAACAGGTGGTCATCACACACCTGTCATTTGCCAGGGTGTATGATGGGGTTGTAATGTAAACAAAAACAGACATGGACCCTGACCTCCAGGAGCTTACAGTTAAATGAACAACTGAGCAAATATAAAATTATGCCTGTGACGTATACTAGGAAGGAGAGGTGCATGGTGCTCTGAGAGCCTAGACGACATATTTGACCTGGCCAGGTAAGCCACAGAAGGCTTGCCTAGAGAAGTCACAGCTGAGAACTGATGGATGAGTAGACACTGATTAGAACAAAAGGAAGGAAAAAGCATCCTAGGCAGACGGAACAGAAAGTACAAAAGCCATGTGGCAGGAAGAAGCAGAGCAAATAAAGAGAATTGAAAGAACGCCAGGTGGCTGATCCTGTGATAAGAGTGGAATTAATTACTCTCATGTTAATTGAGCCAGTGGTGTGTTGGAGCTGGCTTCTGAGAGCCAATTCTACACATTTCTTCCCAATTTTTTATTCAGTGATGTAAAGTTTGTAGCTTTCAATTGGCCACGGTGGGTGTTTTTACACCATAAAAATTGGTTGGCTCCTTTTTTCCACCCCAGGGAGCCAGTTTACTACCACCGGATTGAACTATGTGGAACTATGCTCAAATTCAGAATCCAGTTATTCCTGATGGTTCTTGAACTGAGATTTGAAGCAGAGAAGTGAAGTAGAAGAGAGGAAGAAATGTTACTTCCATTGATTACCATGCCCTATGCAGCAAGAGCAAACTAAGTATGAAGAATGGACTTGGAAAACCTCCTGCTCTCTAGCATTCTGAACTTAAATCCTTTTCTTTCTTTCTATTTTAACAAATAAAATGGTTCAAATGCCCTGAATTGTGTCCCCCAAAAATATCTGTCAACTTGGCTAGGTCACGATTCCCAGTATTGTATGATTGTCTACCATTTTATCATCTAATGTGATTTCCCTATGTGTTGTAAATCTTATCATTATGATGTAATAAGATAGATTAGCGGCAGTTATATTGATGAGATCTACAAGATTAGATAGTTTCTTAAGCCAATCTCTTTTGAGATATGAAAGACAAAAGCCAGCAGAGAGAGAGAGGGACCTCATACCACCAAGAAAGCAATGCTGGGAGCAGAGCGCGTCCATTGGGCCCAAAGTTCCTGTGTTGAGATTCTCCCAGACCAAGGGAAGACCGAGGCATCACAAGGACTTTCCTCCAGAGCCAACAGAGAGAGAAAGCCTTCCCCTGGAGCTGATGCCCTGAATTTGGACTTGTAGCCTACTAGACTGTGAGAAAATAAATTTCTCTTTGTTAAAACCATCCACTTGTGGTATTTCTGTTATAGCAGGCCTAGATGACTAAGACACAGCCATTTGAAATACTGTGGGGAATCCTAGAACTCTTCCTGAGATTACTAAGGATTTCCAGGGTGAAGGCATCTTCCTTGTGGCCATCTCTCCTCCTTAATTTTCTACATTTACTCTTCACCTTGCTGCCTCTTCTTGCTATCATCTGTCCTCCTATTCTATCATCTGTTCACACTGCTTCCCCTTTCACAAGGCATCACCCATCCTCCTTTATTCTCTACAGCAGAAGCAACAGAAAAGAACTCATCTTGAGTTTCAGGATTAGACCCTCTTGCCCTAAAGTTCCTGCCTTGTATGCATGGCCTCTCCTCACAGGGCTCGCAAACCCTTAGTGTCTCCACCTCAACCCTTTCCAGTAATACTATTTGGAAAAAAAATTAATTTGCATTCTCTATTCCAGACTAGGCTCAATGTGTATCTTTGCAAATCCAGAACACTCATCAAATTGTTTGCTAAACAAGAGGACAGTCTACCAGAGTGACCCTCAGTAATACTATCAAAAGGTTTGAAATTATAATTTTTTTTACCTTGGGCAAGCTTGTATTTTTAGGTAGAGTTCACTTTTCCCCCAACCAAGGGTCTTTGGTCCTTGGTTTCTATTATTCACCATTTTACAGAAGCATTAATTATCCTTCACAATCACAAGTTTAAGGGGCTTTGGTGGCACAGGGGTTAAGGACTTGGCTGCTAACAGAAAGATTGGTGGTTTGAACCCACGCAGCTGCTCTGTGTGGGAGAAAGACCAGGCAATCTGCTCCTGTAAAGATTGTTGTTGTCGTGTGCTGTCCAGTTGATTCTGACTCATAGTGACCTCATAAAAATATAGTAGAACTGCCCCAAACGATTTTCTAGGCTGTGATTTTTACTGATCGCCAGCTCTTTTCTCCCACTGAGCTGCTGGTAGGTTCAAACCACCGATCTTTTGGTTAACAGCTGAGTGTTTAAGCATTGTGCCACCGGGGCTATTCGCTGCAAAGATTACAGCCTAGAAAACCCTATGGGGCAGTTCTGCTCTGTCACATGGGGTTGATGAGTTGAAATCAACTTCGATGGCACCTCACAACAGCAAGTCACAAGGTTGTTCTGTCTAGAGAGCTGGAAACACCGTCTCTTCTCTACGTGTTAGCAGCCCAGCTCACTTTAAGACTGCAATATATGACTGTCTGCTGTTGTTGGGATTTCATCTTATTCATGTAGTTCAGACTCCATGGCGTGACTAGAATGAACTGCTCTGTACTCCTTCCCCTCCCCTGGTCTGGAACGTGCACCCCTCCTGCCCGGCGTGGTGCTGGACGCTGGCATGTTGCTGCAGGTTTTCATTGCCATGGAAGCCAGCTGGCATGCTATTAACAACATGCCCTCCTGGGCATGGAGAGAAGAAGAGTTAACTTCAGGGCCTGTTACCTCCACCTCCTCATCTTACTCTACGAACACAGATTCCTATTTAGATTTTAAAGAAAATCTTCAACGTGCTGCTACCGATGAATTAAATGAAGGTTGCGTTTTTATTAAGAAAATATCTGGCCAGGTAAAATTTAGCAGAGTTTGTCTTCAGCTCCTTTGCTTTTTCTTTCACTGAATTCCCCCTTCCCTCTCAGGTGCTCAGTACCCTTTAGGTTCCCTTTCCAGCCCCACCACCCTTACCCTGACAGGATCTGCTTAATTCATTCACACTGAGGTGTAAATGACTGATAAGGCTTAAGATATTGCCTTTTCTAGAGCTATTTGCATTTCCTCAGTGGAAAACTCATTTAGTCAAAGGAAACACACTACACTGGGTGGAGAAAATTATTTTACTAAAGGGCACCTGCATGGCACCTTTGAAATTGTTTCCTCCGCTTTAAGGATTGCTCCTTGAGACTAAATATGAGCGGAAATATGTTTATGTTTTGGACATGGGGAGGTCCCCACTGTTATTACTCCAGTATTGATTCATAAAGTCAGTTCTCCCTTTTTAGGACTAGATTGAATTGATTCCACTTTTCTGAGGCAAAAACTCTAGGAAAGGTTGAGAGTATAAATTTAGCGGTTTTTAGCAAAATGATCATAAATGTGTATTGCCCATCAACAATAGTTCCAGTGCTCATTTCAATAAACTGTAAACAGGTCCAAAGGGGTGGAGAGGGGAACACTTACAGCCTATGTCAGCCTTGCCCTAGACATAAGGAGTCTTCAGTGCTTTTAACCCTTGCCTTTCAATAGTTCTATTTCAAACAAGAAGTATTACAAAAGCTGAAACTTGTCATTTTACTGCCCAGTCCTTGCTCACGCTGATAACTTATATTTTAAGACTCTGATAGAATATTGAGGCAAAGTCATGAGGTCATGACTGGGTTGGATTTGGAAATTTGATCTGCTAATTCGAGAAATGAGGGCAGATGGAAATGAAGGCCAATTAGACATGATTAACATGGAGATTCAAAAATAAGATAGTACAGCATTTTACTCTGAGACTTTGCCAGTCTAATTAAATAAATTAAAATGAAAAGCAGTCAAGTTGAGACATTAGAAAACGAGATTAGGCAATATTATGTGAACATCTCAAGACATGGCTAATGGATCTTGGCGCTTTAGGAAGATGGGTTCCCTAAAGCTGGACGGTGGGTTCTTTTTTGGCTGATGGCCTTATCCACTTTCTGAAGGAAGCACAGTAAATGGGAGAGAAGGCAGTATTTTTGATTCAGACAAATATTAAAACTTAAAAAAAAAAAACACTGCCGGCAAGTTGATTCCAACTCATAGCAACCCTATAGGACAGAGTAGAACTGCCCCACGGGCTTTCCAAGGAGCGACTGGGGAATTCAAACTGCCGACCTTTTGGTTAGCAGCCGTAGCTCTTAACCACTATGCCACCGGCGTTTCCGCATTAAAGCTTAGGGCTGCATATAAAGTTTTAGAGTTGCCAGAGCTTTTAAAAAGTTACTGATTTTTAGGAGCACTCCTTCCATTTTATTTATGCCTAGGGTCTTTTTTTAGGGCCTCCCACCTGAAGATATGTTTGCAGTGACACTACTTAGTGGCTACAAATGGAAAACTGTTAACTGAGTTAAAGGAGGGGCATTGGTGGTTCAGTGGTAGAATTCCTGATTTCCATGTTAGAGACTGGGGTTCAGTTCCTGGCCAATGCATTTCAACCACAACCACCAGCTCATCCCTCAGTGGAGGCTTATGTATCGCAGGATGTTGAACAGGTTTCAGCGGCACTTCCAGACTGAGATGGGCTAGAAAGAACTGGGCTAGCGATTTACTTCCATAGAACAGTCTGTTAAAACCCTATCAATCACAATGGTCCAATCGTCTGACATAGGACCAGCAAGCATTTTGTTGAGTTGTATATATGAGGTTGCCATGAGCCAGGGGCCAAATTAAAGACAGCTAACACCACCAACAAGAAAGAATTCAATAAAAATTAAATCTGTAGATATAGAGAGTAAGTGATTTGAAAATAGGCCTAAGGATCATAATTTCTGCATTATTTTTCTTTTAAGCACACGTTTGTGCCCCCTAAGATTTCATCTTCCTAAACCTTTAGGCTGCTGTAGTGCAAATATTTCATGCCTTGCTTAAGGGCAGCAAGATTTACTTAATGACTATCTGCAAATCATTTTAGAATCTCGAGGGAGGAAAGTTATTAGAGTGTAGAGCAGTAAACGCTCTCTGCAGGGGGAAGCCTTCCCAGCCTGTAGCCGCAGGCTTTGATCTCATCAGCCCTCATAAAGTCGGATGGATTTCTGCCTTGTGTTTTATAGGGACTTTCTTCTAAGGAGTGCAAAACTCAGTGCAGACATTATCTAATTCTTCCTCGTAACATTCGTGTAAGGTTGGGTGGGGCTGGTGTTATTATTACCCAACCCATTCTTCAGATGGGGAAATAAAATAGAAAGTGAAGTGACTTTCCCAAGGTCAAAGAGAGACTGAACAAGAGCCAAGAGGATTCCATTTGGGGTTTCCTGATTATTTGTCCAGAACTTTTGCAGGCTGACTTGGTTCCCCAAGCAGCAGTGGGAGAACTGACAGGTCATGTGGGGCTATGAAAGGAACCTGGGGTTCTGAGCCTGAATTTGCCCCATTCTGTTTTTCACTAACTCTGTGATGTTGGGCTAGTCATTGGTCCTTTCTGGAACTATATTAGAAGACTATGCCCAACAGGACTGCTGGATTAGATGAAATAATTCATATTCAAGTTATGACCCATGATGAAATAGTCCACATCACATTATGTCCCAAGGTGTAAAGTTTGTGACTATTATGTTGAAATTCATAAATACAAATATGAAAAGTGATAAATAAGTCTACTTTATTTTCAAGAATCATTTCAAAATGTGCAATCCAAATAGTCCGCCATGATGTTGTTGTTGTTAGTTGCCGTTGAGTTGGTTCTGACTCATGGTGACCCCTGTACAACAGAATGAAACATTGCCTGGTCTTATGTCATCTTCATGTGCCTTGGTATGCTCTAGTCCATTGTTGTGATCACTGTGTATTTTGAGTGCCTTCCAACCTACGTGGGCTCATTTTCCAGTGCTATATTCAACAATATTCTGTTGTCATCAATTGGGTTTTCACTGGCTAATTTTTAGAAGTAGCTCACCAGGCCTGTCTTCCTAGCCTATCTTAGTCTGGAAGCTCTGCTGAAACCTGTTCATCATGGGTGACCATGCTGGTATTTAAAACACTGGTGGCATATTTTCCAGCCTCATAGCAATGCACAGGCTACCACAGTACAATAAATTGACAGACGGGTGGTGTTTCACCATTATATTTACTGTTTATCTTATATGATTTTAATGTAATAAATATATGCATAAATTTGTGTCTCTAATTCTATCTTCAACCCATTATTTCATGACTTCTATGCACACACAATCATAATTCCTAGAAGGGCTTATAGAAGTTTCACCTGTGCTCATGAGCAAGTCCTACCAGCCACCATACGGGTCTGTCATTTTCTTCCTTTCCAGCTTTTTCCCTCATCCCTTTGTGCTCCCCCGTAGCTGCCTATGGGGCTCAGGATGTCACCCCCATCAGTCAGAGTCAATGTGCATTAGGAACTGTCACCACTGCATCAGATGTGCTGGACTCCTCGTGAGCCCAAGGGGCACTGTGTTCGCTGGAGTTTTTGAAGTACAATTCCAGGTTGTGTCCTGAATAAGAGGAGGTGGTGCTCGCTCCATCTCTAAAGGTTACATTTTTCCCCATAACCCTTGTACCTGTGTCCTGGTGTCACTCATTCAGTCTAACAACTTGTGATCAATTCAGCACTTGGGATCTGGGTCGGGGGGGGGAATTGGGAGACCATCGCCTTGCTGTACTCAGAACCTTCTCCCCTCTGACCTCTGTTGTTGTCATGTGCCGTCAGTTGATTCCAACTCAGAGCAACACTAATTAGGAGCCCTGGTGGTGCAATGATGAAGCCCTAGGCTGCTAACCAGAAGGTGGGTGGTTTGAACCCACCAGTAGCTCCGCAGGAGAAAAAACTTGAAAATATGCTCCCGTAAAGATTACAGTTCTACTCAGACATATACAGTCACTATGAGAATGACTCTGACCACTAACAAACTGCTTAAAAAAAAAAAAACCTGTATCATAACTAAATCTGACACACATGTCTGGCACTCTTCTTTTTAGAATGGGTTTCCTCCCTAGGGATGCCTCGGACTTTCATTTAGTTGGATTTGTGGTAGACGACAAAACTATAATAATAGACTTGTCTGAACCCCAAGCTAAACATAGACATCACTCTTTATTCTCACATGGAAATATGACTGTGAGGTTAGTAAATATAAACATAGTTTTAGGGTTAGCTTTTTGCTCAATATTTTCTATAAATCATATGGTCCCTGGAACTTAATTTATTTAGTGAGTGAGTTCTCCCTTATGGTCCTTCAGTTTATAGTAGCTTCCTTAGGCCTTCAAACAGATGAGAATGAAAATAAAAAAGAAGTAATCTTTGGCCACACATATTTAAAGTCTCAGAGATTATAGCATTAATCAGGCCAAACAATATCACCATTCATAGCTGGAAAGTCTGTGTACCAATGATTTATACTGTTATCTTTTTAGGGGGGAAAATGGTTCTAAATATTATTTTTCTTTCTCTTTCAACCACTCCCCTATTCTATTTCCAATCCTACATCTGGAGATAAGAAATTAACAGGTTATAAAATGAGATTAATCTGCATTTTGTTGTTGCTGCTGTTCTTTAGAACGTGAATACACTATTTCTAAAGAAAAAAAAAAAAAACTAATGACGATATTTGAAAAGGAAATGCTCAATTTCTACCAGGTATAAAAGGTTTCACTCTCCCTTTTATGACTTTAAATACTTAGACTACTTCTTATATGGATGTATAGGTATTGCAGTTTTCTGGGTTTTGTCAACTTACTTTTGAAACGTTTCACGGAGCAGAACTTGCATAGAGCTTACACATGTGAATTAAACACACATTATTGCTCTTACCTCGTGGGAGCTTGGGTCAAATACGAATTCCAAAAGAACCTAACAGAAAAACTAGAGACTTAACTAAATATCAAGATTAGACTTTGTGATCAAGTCTAGACTTTATGATCATGAACCAGTGGTACTGAAGGAAGAAGTCCAAGATGCACTGAAGGCATTGACAAAAAACAAGGCTCTAGGAATTGTCAGAATACCAACTGAGATGTTTCAAGGAATGGATGCAACCCTAGAAGCACTCAATGGCCTATGCCAAGAAATTTGGAAGACAGCTACCCAGCCAACTGACTGAAAGAGATCTATATTTATGCCTATTCCAAAGAAAAGTGATCCAACTGAATGCGAAAATTATCTAACAATACCATTAATATCACACAAAGTAAAATTATGCTGAAGATAATTCAAATACGATTGCAGCAGTACATTGACAGGGAACTGCCAGAAATTCAAGCCGAATTCAAAAGAGGACATGGAACGAAAGGTATCATTGCTCATGTTAGATGGATCTTGGCTGAAAGCAGAGAATACCAGTCAGGAAAGGTATGTGTCGGCGTTGTACCCTTTCATCATAGTTATTCTATCTGTATGCTAATCAAATAATCCAAGAAGCTAGACTATATGAAGAAAAACAGGGCATCAGGATTGGAGGAAGACTCACTAACAAACTGTGATATGCAGATGACACCACCTTGCTTGCTGAAAGTGAAGAGAACTTGACACACTTACTGATTACTGATGAAGATCAAAGACTGCAGTCTGGATTGCACCTCAACATAAAGAAAACAAAAAGCCTCACAACAGGACCAACAAGCGACATCATGATAAAGGGAGAAAATATTGAAGTTGTCAAGGATTTTTTTTTATTTGGATCCACAGTCAGTGTCCATGGAAGCAGCAGTCAAGAAATCAAACAACACATTGCATTGGGCAAACTGCTGCAAAAGACCTCTTTAAAGTGTTAAAAAGCAAGGATGTCACTTTGAGGACTAAGGGGTGCCAGACCCAAACTGTGGTATTTTCAATTGCCTCATACGCATGCAAAAGCTGGACAATGAATCAGGAACACTGAAGAAGAATTGTCTCATTTGAATTATGGTGTTGGAGAAGACTATTTGAATATACCACGGACTACCAGAAGAACAAACAGATCTGTCTTGGAAGAAGTACAGCCAAAATGCTCCATAAGAGCAAGAGTGATGAGACTTCGTCTCGTGTACTTTGGACATGTTATCAGGAGGGACCAGTCCCTGGAGAAGGATGTCACGCTTGGTAAAGTAGAGAGTCAGAGAAAAAGAGGAAGGCCCTCAATGAGATGGATTGATACAGTGACTGCAACAACGAGCTCAAACATAGCAACAACTGTGAGGGTGACACAGGACTGGGCAGTGTTTTGTTCTGTTGTACATAGGGTCACTATGAGTTGAAACCAACCTGACAACACCTAACAACATAACAACAACAGACTTTAAAATATATTCTCATTAGAGTATTAAGATTAATTATGGTTTTTTTCCCCCCAATATCCTGTTTTGGCACTAAAAAGTACTGGAACAAAAGCATTAAAAGGCTGCCTTTCAGATTTTTTTCTGGAATCATGTTTATTTAATTGGATTAAGAAAAAAAAAACACAAAAGAAAAAAGTTCAAGAAAAAATTAATGCTTGTGAAATTTCCAGCCTCTTCTATGGACTAAATATAAGAATGCCATTGTTGTTTTAAGAATATTACTCTACTTGAAATTTTTAGGTTTTCTTGAACCTTGAACAATGCATCTTTTTGACGATGAATGCAACAACATTCCTCTTTGAGTTGTCATTCCCAGCATAGTAGACTATATGATTGTCCGATTCAAAACGACCAATTCCAGTCCATTTCAGCTCATTAATGCCTAAGATATTGATGTTTATGCATTCCATTTCATTTTTGGTGATTTCCAATTTTCCTAGATTCATGCTTCGTACATTCCAGGTTCCGATTATTAATGGATATTATCTTTTGAGTGCCTTCCAACCTGGGGGGCTCATCTTCCAGCACTATATCAGACAATGTTCTGCTGCTGTTCATAAGGTTTTCATTGGCTAATGCTTTTCAGAAGTAGACTGCCGGGTCCTTCTTCCTATTCTGTCTTAGTCTGGACTCTCAGCTGAATCCTGTCCTCCATGGGTGACCCTGCTAGTATCTGATTACCGGTGGCATAGCTTCCAGCATCACAGCAACACACAAGCCCCCCAGTACGACAAACTGAAGTACAACGCTGTCAGTGATAGGATAATATCCAGACGCCTACAAGGAAGACCAGTTAATACGACTATTATTCAAATTTATGCACCAACCACTAGGGCCAAAGACGAAGAAATAGCAGATTTTTATCAGCTGGTACAGTCTGAAATTGATCGAACATGCAATCAAGATGCATTGATAATTACTGGCGATTGGAATGCGAAAGTTGGAAACAAAGAAGGATCAGTGGTTGGAAAATATGGCCTTGGTGATAGAAACAATGCCGGAGATCAAATGATAGAATTTTGCAAGACCAAAGACTTCTTCATTGCAAATACCTTCTTTCACCAACATAAACGGCGACTATACAGATGGACCTCGCCAGATGGAACACACAGAAATCAAATTGACTACATCTGTGGAAAGAGACGATGGAAAAGCTCAATATCATCAGTCAGAACAAGGCCAGGGGCCGTCTGTGGAACAGACCATCAATTGCTCATATGCAAATTCAAGCTAAAACTGAAGAAAATCAGAGCAAGTCCACGAGAGCCAAAATATGACCTTGAGTATATTCCACTTGAATTTAGAGACCATCTCAAGAATAGATTTAATGCATTGAGCACTAGTGACCAAAGACCAGATGAGTTGTGGAATGACATCAAGGACATCATCCATGAAGAAAGCAAGAGGTCACTGAAAAGACAGGAAAGAAAGAAAAGACCAAGATGGATGTCAGAGGGGACTCTGAAACTTGCTCTTGAGCATCAAGCAGCTAAAGCAAAAGGAAGAATTCATGAAGTAAAAGAACTGAACAGAAGATTTCAAAGGGCATCTAGAGAAGAAAAAGTAAGGTATTATAATGACATGTGCAAAGAACTGGAGATGGAAAACCAAAAGGGAAGAACATGCTCACCGTTTCTCAAGCTGAAAGAACTGAAGAAAAATTCAAGCCTCGAGTTGTAATGGTGAAGGATTCCATGGGGAAAATATTAAAGGACGCAGGAAGCATCAAAAGAAGATGGAAGGAATACAAAGAGTCATTATAGCAAAAAGATTTAGTCGATATTCAACCATTTCAAGAGGTGGCATATGATCAGGAACAGATGGTACTGAAGGAAGAAGTCCAAGATGCTCTGAAGGCATTGGCAAAAACCAAGGAGCCAGGAATTGATGGAATATCAATTGAGATGTTTCAACAAACAGATGCAGCCCTGGAGATGCTCACTCGTCTATGCCAAGAAATATGGAAGACAGCTTTCTGGCCAACTGACTGGAAGAGATCCATATTTATGCCTATTCCCAAGAAAGGTGATCCAACCGAATGTGGAAATTATAGAACAATATCACTAATATCACACACAAGCATAATTTCGCTGAAGATCATTCAAAAACGGCTGTAGCAGTATATCGACAGGGAACTGCCAGAAATTCAGGCCAGTTTCAGAAGAGGACGTGGAACCAGGGATATCATTGCTGATGTCAGATGGATCCTGGCTGAAAGCAGAGAATACCAGAAGGATGTTTACCTGTGTTTTATTGACTATGCGAAGGTATTCGACTGTGTGGATCATAACAAACTATGGATAACACTGCGAAGAATGGGAATTCCAGAACATTTAATTGTGCTCATGAGGAACCTTTACATATATCAAGAGGCAGTTGTTCAGACAGAACAAGGGGATACTGATTGGTTTAAAGTCAGGAAAGGTGTGCATCAGGGTTGTATTCTTTCATCATACCTATTCAATCTGTATGCTGAATGAATAATACGAGAAGCCGGACAATATGAAGAAGAATGGGGCATCAGGATTGGACGAAGACTCATTAACAACCTGCGTTATGCAGATGACACAACCTTGCTTGCTGAACGTGAAGAGGACTTGAAACACTTACTAATGAAGATCAAAGACCACAGCCTTCAGTATGGATTACACCTCAACATAAAGAAAACAAAAATCCTCACAACTGGATTAATGAGCAGCATCATGATAAACGGAGAAAAGATTGAAGTTGTCAAGGATTTCATTTTACTTGGATCCACAATCAACAGCCATGGAAGCAGCAGTCAAGAAATCAAAAGACGCATCGCATTGGGTAAATCTGCTGCAAAGGACCTCTTCAAAGTGTTGAAGAACAAAGATGTCACCCTGAAGACTAAGGTGCGCCTGACCCAAGCCACGGTATTTTCAATCCCATCATATGCATGTGAAAGCTGGACAATGAATAAGGAAGACCGAAGAAGAGTTGACACCTTTGAATTGTGTTGTTGGTGAAGAATATCGAATAAACCATGGACTGCCAAAAGAATGAACAAATCTGTCTTGGAAGAAGTGTGGCCAGAATGCTCCTTAGACGCAAGGATGGCGAGACTGCGTCTTACATACTTTGGACATGTTGTCAGGAGGGATCAGTCCCTGGAGAAGGACATCATGCTTGGCAGAGTACAGGGTCAGTGGAAAAGAGGAAGACCCTCAATGAGGTGGATTGACACAATGAGCTCAAGTATAACAACGATTATAAGGATGGCGCAGGACCGGGCAGTGTTTTGTTCTGTTGTGCATAGGGTCGCTATGAGTCGGAACCGACTCGATGGCACCTAACAACAGCAACAACGAACAATGCATGTATATGTGTGCGTGTGTCTGTGTGTCCATGGATGTGTGTAGACCGGAAATGGTCATACTGACCAAACTCCTAATTAAAGGCATAATCGTTAAATGCACCAAAGCTCATTTATTTTATTTTTGGTGCTCAAGACACCTGACTAACACACACTTATAATATGCACATAGGAACCCAGTAGCAGAAATTGGACTCCTTAACTCATTTTGAATGTTTATTAAGAAGTACCTTTCCCAAACCGTTATTTAATATGACAGAAGAATTTATCTTTTTGGTACACTCAAGACTCCTATCAGCTACTAGCATATAAATAAGGGGTTAAGAAAAGTCAGAGAAGTTCCAGAATGACTGTAGGCTACAGGAATACAAAGAAAATACCAACAATGTGGCATATTTATAAAAATTGGCAAAAAAGGACTAAGGCTGCGTGAGATGGAGAAGGATAGTTTCTTTCTCTCAGTTTGTCCCAGTGCAAAAGCAGTTAGATCAAGTTACAACCTGACCTGCTGGGAAAGTACAATTCAGCAGTCTTACAATTATCATGTTGTTCTGTGGTAAAAGAAAGAAGGCGTTTTGTTGTTGTTGCTGTACTTTGTTTTGTTTTGTTTTAAAGAAGTGTTTCAGCAAGTATAGGAAGGGGAAGTTAAATCTATGCCAAGTAACCACTGATGTTGTGTGGGTATTCCCTTTTGCTCTTCTATCGAGATGGGAATTTCCCTACTTTTCTCCAAGCCCACACCCCCACTCCAGCCCACCACCCATGAGTGGAGCAGCTTGCATATAAGCCTTTTCTTAGGTCAGCTCTCCTGATACTGAATCTATGCCTACACAGAAAGTTTTTGGTGCATATGAATGTCGTTGTTGTTGATAGTTGCCTTCAAGTCAGCTCTGATTCATAGCGGCCTCATGCACAACAGAGCAAAACACTGCCCGTGCCACCCCCACAATCATTGCCACGTTTGAGTCCATCGCTGCAGCCACGGTGTCAATTTCATCTTGTTGAGGGTCTTCTTCTTTCTCAGTGACTCTCTACTTTACGAAGCATGATGTCCTTCTCCAGGAACTGATCCCTCCTCATAACATGTCCAAAGTATATGAGACGAAGTCTCACCATCCTTGCTCCTAAGGAGCATTCTGGCTGTACTTCTTTGAAGACAGATTTGTTTGTTCTTCTGGCAGTCCACGGGAAAGTTAATATTCTTCTCCAACACAGTAATTCAAAGGCATCAGTTCTTCTTCTCTCTTCCTTATTCGTTGTCCAGCGTTTGCATGCATATGAGATGACTGAAAACACCATGGCTTGGGTCAGGCACACCTTAGTCCTCAAAGTGACATCTTTGCATTTTAACACTTTTAAGAGGTCTTTTGCAGTGGATTTGTCCAATGTAATATGTTGTTTGATTTCTTGACTGCTGCTTCCATGGACACTGATTGTAGACCCAAGTAAAATAAAATTCTTGACAACTTCAATATTTTGTTTATTATGATGTTGCTTATTCAGGTACTTTGTGGGTTTTTTTTGTTTGTTTCTGTATTAAGGTATAATCCATACTGAAGGCTTTAGTCATCGATCTTCATCAGTGAGTGTTTCAAGTTCTCTTCATTTTCAGCAAGCAAGGTTGTGTCATCTGCATGTTGCAGTTTGTTAATGAGTCTTCCTCCGATCCTGATGCCCTGTTCTTCTGTCCAGCTTCTTGGATTATTTGGTGAGCATACAGATAGAATAAATATGGTGAAAGGATACAACACTGACACACACCTTTCCTGACTTTAAACCACACGATATCTCTTGTTCAGTTGGAAGGACAGCCTCTCGGTCTATGCACAGGTTTTGCATGCGCACAATTAAGTGTTCTGGAATTTCCATTCTTTGAAATGTCATCCATAATTCGTTATGATCCACACAGTCGAATCCTTTGCTTAGTCAATAAAACACAGGAAACATTTTTCTGGTATTCTCTCCTTTCAGCCAAGATCCATCTGACATCAGCAATGATATTCCTGGTTCCACGTCCTCTTCAATTTGGATATCTGGCAGTTCCCTGTCAACGTACTGCTGCAATCGTGTTTGAATTCTCTTTGGCAAAATTTTACTTGGGTGTGATATTAGTGATATTGATCGATAATTTCCTCATTCTGTTGGATCGACTTTCTTTGGAATGGCAAATATGGACTTTTCCCAATCGGTTGGCCGCATAGCTGTCTTCCAAATTTCTTGGTATAGATGAGTGAGGGCTTCCAGCATTGCATCTGTTTGTTGAAAGACTTCAAGTGGTATTCCATCAATTCCTGGAGCCTTTTTTTTTTTTTCCAGTGCCTTCAGTACTGTTTGGACTTCTTTCAATACCATCAGTTCTTGATCATATGTCACCTCCTGAAATGGTTAAATGTTGACCAATTATTTTTGGTACAATGACTCTCTATTCTTTTCTTGCTTCCTATGCCATTCAATTTTTTCCCCATAGAATCCTTCAGTCTTGCAACTGAAGGCTTGAATTTTTTCTTCAGTTCTTTCAGTTTGAGAAATGCTGAGCATGTTCTTCCCTTTGGATTTTCTAATTCCAGGTCTTTCCACATTTCATTATAATACTTTACTTTGTCTTCTCGAGCTTCTCTTTGAAACCTTCTGTTCAGCTCTTTTACGTCATCATTACTTCTGTTCGCTTGAGCTATTCTAAGCTCAAGAGCAAGTTTCAGAGTCTCTTCTGTCACGCATTTTGGTCTTCTCTTTCTTTTGTGGCTTATTAATGACCTTTTGCTTTCTTCATGTATAATGTCCTTGACGTCATCCTACAACTTGTCCCATCTTCTGTCATTAGCGTTCAATGCATCAAATCTATTCTTGAGATGGTCTCTAAATTCAGGTGGAATATACTGAAGGACATTCTTTGGCTCTCATAGACTTGTTTTAATTTTCTTCAGTTTCAACTTGAACTTGCATATGAGCAGTTGATGGTCTATTCCACAGTTGGTCCCTGCCCTTGTTCTGTCTGATGATATTGAGCTTCTCCATCGTCTCTTTCCACAGATGTAGATGATTTGATTCCTGTGTATCAAGGAAGGTCCACATGTATAATCACCATTTATGTTGTTGAGAAAAGGTATTTCCTATGAACAAGTTATTGGCATTGCAAAATTCTATCAAATGATCTCCAGCATGGTTTCCATTGCCAAGACCATGTTTTCCAACTACTGATCCTTCTTCTTTGTTTCCGACTTTCTCATTCCAATCACCGGTATTTTGATCAATTTCAGACTGTAGATGTTGGTAAAAATCTTCGATTTCTTCATCTTTGGCATTAGTGGTTGGTATGTAAATTTGAGTAATATTTGTTTTAACTGGTCTTCCTTGTAGGCATAAGGACAGTATCCTATCACTGACAGCACTGCAATTCAGGATAGATCTTAAAATGTTCTTTTTGATGATGAATGCAACACTATTCTTCTTCAATTTGTCATTTCTGGCATAGTACAAAAATCCTAGACAATATAATTGTCTGATTCAAAATGGCCAGTACCAGTCCATTTCAGCTCCCTAATGCCTAGGATATCAATCTCTATTCCATTTCATTTTGATGACTTTCAATTTTCCTTGATTCATACTTCATGCATTCCATGTTCTGATTACTAACGGACATTTGCAGCTGTTTCTTCTCATTTTAAGTGGTGCCACATGAGCAAATAACGCTTCTGAAAGCTTTAGTCCATCCACATCATTAAGGTCGGCTGTACTTTGAGGAGGCAGCTCTTGTCCAGTTGTATTTTGAGTGCCTTCCAATATGAAGGGGCTCATCTTCTGGCACTGTATCAGACTATGTCCTGCTGCTGTCCATAAGGTTTTCACTGACCAATTTTTTCAGAAGTAGATCTCCAGGTCCTTCTTCCTAGTCTGTCTTAGTGTGGAAGCTCCAATGAAACCTGTTCACCCTGGAGACCCTGCTGGCATTTGAAATACTGGTGGTGTAGTTTACAGCATCCCAGCAACACACAAAGCCAGCACAGCATGATAAACCGCCAGACGTGTGGTGGTGTATTTGAATATAGTATATCAATTCAGGCAAACTTCATACCTTCAAAGAATCTTTTTTCTCAACCCAGAAGATAATTCCTCATAGGCACAAGAACATTTTTTCATTTGATTATCTCAGAGTTACGCACTGCTGTCCAGTCAAATCCTACTAATAGTGACACTATGGGACAGAGCAGAGCTGTCGCATAGGGTTTCCAAGGCTGTGATCTTTATGGAAACAGACTTTTACACCTTTCTCCCTTTGAGTGGCTGGTGGGTTCAAAACCTTGATCTTTAGATTAGCAGCTGAGTGCTTAACCACTCCGCCACCAGGGCTCCCATCTCAGAGTTAAAAAAAAGTTAGCATATGTAAAAGCATTTAATTTTGTAATTTTAAATGAGGCATTTATGGTTTTATAAATTTAAATTAATTTTATAATTTTAAATCATTGCGTGTTCCTAGCTATTATTATAATTCATCATAACCAGTTACTGGTGAGTCGATTCTGGCTCATGGAGACCCCATGTGTGTTAGGATAGAATTGTGCTCCTTAGGGTTTTCAATTGCTGATTTTTCTGAAATATATCCACAAGCCTTTCTCCGGAGGCACCTTTGGGTGGACTTGAATCTCCAACCTTTCAGTTACCAGCTGAGTGTGTTAAATGTTACTCCACCTCGGGATTTCTTCATTCATTAGAGTAGGATTGAATAAGAGTATAAGTATAATAAACTAGTGCCTGTATCTATTTTCAGTTTTCTCATTTACTAAATAGCTATATTGACATTTTCGGTCACCGGTAATCATACCTTTAACTGTAAGATTAAAAAAAAAAAAAAAATCATCAATAATAGCGATTTTTTTCCATTTTCACAGTGAAATTTACTATTTTAACAATTCCAAGATAATTTTAATTTTGAATAATATTATTTTATGCTTAAAAAATGATTGTAGGAGAGTGCTGTAAATGGTTTGTAGTTGTTCATCTTAATCTTTATACAAAGCATTCAAATGTGTCTGTTAGTTAGGTCTACACCCTGAAGTTATTTTAAGTGAGTTTTGATTCTACTATGAGGTTGACTGTGGCCGAGGGCCCTAGAAATGGACATATGTACTTTGAATTATTTATTCCTTTTTTCAAGGTGTTTACTAGGGTAAGAATCAGTATTACTGATAACTCATTTTGCCTCTAGCTCTAATATGGTGTGGCATGACAGTTACTGATTCTGTCTTTATTTAAAATTTTGATACTTTGCTCATCATGAATTTTTTTGCATTAATTTACCTTCTTAAAAATATTGCATTAAAATATTATTTATATTGACTACTGAGTTTTTTGACACTCCCTGAAATTGTGGATGCAAGGCAAGGGTCTCACTAGCCTCATCCTAGCCTTAGCCCTACTTTTCTGTATTTGCTCTGTTTCCCCAAGTCCCCAGAGTAAGTATTGTGGCCGTCTCTGATTACTTGGAATTCTTAGCACCTGGAACAGTCCTCAGCCCAGAATGGAAGTTTGATAAATGGTTAATGATACTCTCAGCAAAGGCTTGGTAATTTCTCAGGCCTGGCCTCTTCCAGTCCAATGAGTCCAGTGATGTTTTCTGAGGGGCCCGAACACTGTGCATCATGACCTGTCCTGGGAGGTGGAAAAGAGAGTCAGCTCTTTCTGAGAATAGTGGTCTCATGTGTAAGCAGCTGCAGGTCCAGCCTGAATGCTGCCCCTGCACTGTTGATATGGCCAGTGTCTATGTGGAAGTAGAGCATAGTGGCTGTCTAGCCAGGTCTCCTGGGTTCACAGGTCAGCTCAGTCACTGATCAGCTGTATGACTGGGAAAAGTTACCTAACTTCTATGTTTAGTTTCTTTATCTCACGGCAATATTTACAGCACTGATCTCTTGAGATTTCTGTAAAGATTAAATGAATTAATACACACATCTTAACATAGATTTCTTAGAAAACAGCCTGAGGTAAAAGCTTAGCGTGAACTCTTTATGAAAGAGTTCAATCACAGGAAGCTAGAGTGAGGGGAAATGCAAAGTAAGGCAAGAAGAAAGGGAGAGCAAATACGAGAGGGTGTGTTGCTGGGCTGGCCCCAGTTTTACTGAGTGCTTGGTCTTACAGGACCTCTCTGAGAGACTAAAAAGCATCTAGGAACAGCCCTCAGAGAGAGGAAGATCAAGCCAGTTATCTGCTGATGCCTTCCTGTCCCCTGTCTTTTATCGGTCAAAGTCCACTCATGGGATTTTTTTAACTCCACCACATGTCTGAATTGTGTTAGCTGGGCCTCCAGGAAGTTGTTGGGAAACTAGGTTCTCTGTGGGTCTGATCTGGCCAGTTGTAGGCTCCAGGAGTCTCTCCTTGTCAGTCAGGGCCTAGCATGGCAGCCACTGAGGCTGTGGCTTTATAGGCACAGGAAGAGTTTAAGCCATATTGTTGGACTTTGGATTCTTCTCAATATCCCCAACTCTGGAAACTAGCTGCTGCTCTCCCATCAAAGTGATCTCTCGCGCGTTTGAGGCAGGCACTTATTTTTTGCACTCGCTGAGTGCCTCTACCTCATAAGCAGTTATTATGGTTTTTAGATATCAGGTTTCTTTTGGTCATTTGGAGCTCATCTCAAGTGCCACCTCCTCAGAAAGTTCTTCTGATGACCATCATGGCTTTTCTCATTCTCAGATAAAGAGATACACCTGCACCCTTCTCTCAAACTTCTATGCCTACTTTAAAAAGTACAAACTTTTGGCCTACAAATGAAGAATGTTTTATGTTCACAAGGAAAGGGCGTGAATCTGGGCCCACAGATTGCTCACACCCTGCAGCCCAGCAGTTCACACAGCTAAACCACAGTGGAACTAATGTCTCATTATTGGCTTCCCATCACATCTGACCTATTATGAATCAACCCTCTTTCCCTATCAATGTCAAAACTGGCTTATTCAGGATGTGAAAAGATGTCATTTCCCTTCCTGTTTCTTTTTCATTCTCTCTAGAACAATAAATTCTAATGTTGAACTCTTGGCTTGTAGTAAATTTAAAGTTGGCAACTGAAATTTGGAAAGAAAAATCAGTGACATACAAATATCAAAGACGCTTTTTAGATTATTTTCTTCCCACTTCATCTCTCCGCCCCCTTCTCCTCAGAGAACGTGTATGTGATGGCCCCTCTTCTACCACAGCCTCAGCTCTTTATTCCAGAAACTTATATCATTCCTTGTATCTTATCATCTTTGGTCACCATATGCTAAGTTACTCACAAGGTTCAAAAATTCCCATCATGGCAAAGAAATAATGTGTGATTAAAAAATTAATGTAGCATATTCTAATATTTCCTGTGTAATCACACTTCAAGGAGCCCCTGGGTGGCATAAACTGTTAAGCAGTTAGCTACTAACCAGAAGGTTGACAGTTTGAATCCACTCAGAGGTTCCTTGGAAGAAAGGGCTGGTGATCTGGTGCCCAAAAGGTGACAGCCATGAAAATCCTGCGGAACAGAGTTCTACTCTGAAACACGTGGGGTCACCACGAGTCTAAGGCAACTTGGTGGCAACTGGTCTGGTCAATTACAGTGTAATTTAATTTAGGTTCCTTCAAAAAAAAATTAATTGACCAGTTATTTTCCCCATTACATGAGATTTACAGCCTCTGCTTTCTTATTAGGAGCACTAGTGGCACAGTGGTTAAGTGTTAGGCTGCTAACCAAAAAGGACGGCAGCACAAATCCACCAGTTGCTCCTTGGAAACCTATGGGGGAAGTTTCTACTCTGTCCTATAGGGTTGGTATGAGTCAGAGTCGACTCGGAGGCAGTGGGCGGCGGCGGTGGTGGTGCTGTTTTCTTATTTGTTACACTTCTAAGTAACTTCCGTATAAAGGATAATGATCAGAACTGACAACTTTATTTAACAAATTTGGAAACAAACACTGTTATTATCAGTAGAATCTCTACGCTCGATGCAGCACAACCATCTGCTGTTGGATACTCACTTCTATGACGTCTCTACTACATCCATGCAGGGTCGCATTGGATGTTGCCAGTGATGGAAATGCACAATGGCCTGAGACAAGTCTCTCCATTTCAAAGCAGCTGTCATTGTTAGGAAAGTCTTTTTTCTATTTTGAGCTGAAATCCACCTCCTTGAGACATTTCACCTTATAAAACAGTGTTTCGCAAAGTGGGCTCTGAACGACCTGCTTCAGAGTCACCCACTGTTCTTGCTGAAATGCAGGTTCCTCGACTTTCCTCTCCACGGGACCATCTGAATTTTGGTTGGTGGTTATAGAGCTCAGATTCCTACTTTAATCAGCTTCCCTTGCACGTTTAAGTTTGAAGACCTCTGCTCTGAAGCCAGCGAATAACAAGTTCCATGCCTTTTACACATCCTAGCCCTTCAGAGATTTGGAGATAGAAATTATTATTACTTTCCCCTTCCATGTCATTTGTTCTCTGGACTGTCTTCTCAGTTTTTTCAATTGTCCCTATGAAATGGTTTCAAATCTTATGCTCTTCCAACTATGTTTCATTTTATTAGGGCTTGTCCCAATGTGTAATGCCCAGACTGAATACAGTGCCTCTGTTGTGCCCTGATGGGGTGGAGGCTTGAATGCTGGGACCACCTCTCTTCTTAGTCCAACAGTATACTTCTAATAAGAGAATGCATTAATGAAATTAAATACATTTATTTGGTTTAAGAGCATCTCAGTCAGCCATTGAAATTTTGGTCCACACTTTAAATATACCTGGAATTGCAAAGAGAAGTTTTCTGCATTAGCTGGAGCTCTGTGTATGATAACACCCCTATACTCTGGATTGCTGATTTGGAATATCAGGTAGCTGCGATGGGGTTAAGATGAAGATTCTCTTTAGCCTACCTATGCTAAGTGAATTCAGTAAGCAAAGAAAGGGTGTGAAAAGATTACAAAGATAACCTACTTAAGAGAATACATTGTTCAAATTTGTAGTTTGATATCATCTGTTTATGTACTCTCAACTGATATATTTATAACAAAACAATTCTTGTTATTTATTACAGCAAGTCTTAGGGCTTTATTTTCACTTTGTTCTCTACCTCTGACTTTTAGAGTGTTGACTTGCCAGTACTCTTTATGGCCCAATAGGAAGTCATTGAAAATATATGCAACAATAAAATCTCTTTTGTATAAATAATATCATATAATTCCAAGTGTTCATTAATTTAGATCGGCCTCCTCCCCAACTTGTCTTAATGAGTCAAAGTTGATTGCATGCAGTACGTGGTAGTTCAACTAAACCAAAACAAAGAAACGAACAAACGAACAAACAAACCAACCCATTATCTTCCAGTCAATTCCTATTGGATAGAGTAGAACTGCCCCATAGCATTTCCATGGAGCAGCTGGTAGATTTGAACTGCAGATCTGTTGGTTAGCTGCTGAGTTCTTAACCACTACACCACCAGGGCTCCAGTTCAACTAAGGGCTGATCATTTTTTTGACGTGATTTATGATGTTTATATCTTTGTCCTTCAAATTGTAATCTGGTGGTTTATTGCTATCTGTGTGAGCAGGTATTCCTAAAATAAAATAAATAAAAGATTTTTTGTAAATCTTTCCTGCAAAGTCATTTAATAATGAGCAAAGGGCTACTATGGAAGTAAACTACTGTGGAATAGAGAAATAAGTTCTTAATTTACAACACTAAAATAACAATTGTTGTTGTTAGGTGCTGTCAAGTCTACTCTGACTCATAACAACCCTGTGTACAATAGAACAAACACTGCCTGGTTCTGTGCCATCCTCACAGTCTTTGCTATGTTTGAGCCCATTTTTGCAGCCGCTGTATCAATCCATCTCATTGAGAGTCTTTTCCTTTTTGCTGACTCTCTACTTTACCAAGCATGTTGTCCTTCTTCAGGGACTGGTCCTTCCTGAGAACATGTCCAAAGTACATGAGATGAAGTCTCTCCATCCTTGATTCTAAGGAGCATTCTGGCTGTACTTCTTTCGAAACAGATTTGTTCATTCTTCAGGCAGCCCATGGTATATTTTCTTCTTCTCCAACACCGTAATTCAAAGCCATCAATTCTTCTTTGGTCTTCCTTATTCATTGTCTGATCTCCTCATATGCATATGAAAGCTCGACAATGAATAAAAATAACAGTAGACCCTGGTTTTTCTGCCACAGCCCTTACAATTTCTTTATCTCCTGATGGCTCCTCTTCTTCTTTTTCCCTCACTAGAGTTAACCCTTGATCTATAGCCTTCTCCACCAGTGTCTCTCTTTTGGAGAATTCATTCACTCTTAGGGCTTTATTTCCACTTTGTTCTCTACCTCTGACTTTTAGAGCTCTATCTCTAGCTCGATCCTCTATTTTTAATTTATTTTATTGTATTTTAGATGAAGGTTTACAAAACATACTAGTTTCCCATTAAACAGTTAGTACACATATTGTTTTACAACATCGCTTAACAACCCCACGGCGTGTCAATACTCTCCAGTCTCAACCTTAGGTTCTCTATTACCAGCTTTTCTGCCGTCTAGTCCTTGCCCCAAGGCTGGTGTGCCCCTTTTTCTCGTTTTGTTTTATGAGCCTGTTCAACCTTTGACTGAAGGGTGAACCTCAGAAGTGACTTCATTACTGAGCTGATAGGGTGTCTGGGGGCCATTCCCTCAGGGTTTCTTCAGTCTCTGTCAGGCCAGCAATTCTGGTCTTTCTTTTCTTCTAGCTCAATCCTCTGGACAAACCTCTTCCATCTAATTTAAAAAAGAAACTAAATGATTATTAAGCACCTACTTGGTTATCCTTTAATAATAGCAATTAATTTTATCATTATAAAAATCTCTTGAGGTAGCTTGTCTTACTCCTATTCTAATATGGGGAAACTGAGGCTTAGACAGTTATATTCAAGATTACCTTAAACTCAACATTAATTTGTGAGGATAATTTGTTTATTGTCTGTCACCGAAATGTCCCCATGATGTTCAGAGACCATACCTGCATCTGCTCAACAATTTTTCCTCAGTGTTTGCACTTGATCTGGTATACAGTAAGCATGAAATAAGCACTTGTGAATTAATGAATGAGTGAATGAATGGGCGTGGTCAGACACACATTTCAGGAAGATGATGGATAACAATTAGTCTGATTTGTGCCATTCAAAGGCATTGGGGAGACTAGGAAGTAATTGCAATAGCCCAGCTAGAAAGTAGTGTAGAGTCAGGAGTGGAGAGCCATGCTCCTAATCGTGTAGGAGAGAGGGCAGTTCATTCAGAGTAGAAAGTGCCTTGCTTATGTCTTTAGGCTACCACACACAAAGGATTTGGTAGTTGACTGGGTTCCTAGGTTTCTGGCTGAGGTATGGGTACATGGTGGTGCCACCAGCTCAGACTAGGAATACAGGAGAAAAATCTCTTTCCTCTTTGGATTGTTGAGCATTCTTCTACTGCTAGATTAATCTTTCCCCCAAACCATTCTCATCACATTACTGTCCTGATAGAGAATGTCAATGATTCTCTACTGAACCTCAGAGCAGGTCTAGATTTCTTATTTTAATATCCACATAACTTGTATTGGTATTTTAATAACTCCCCACCTCTTCTTCTACTGATCCCAACTGGAGTATAAGTCCCTTGTAGGCTGGGAGCATATAACATAGTTTTGCTGTTGTTGTTGCTGTCACAGTACCTAGCACAGCGTTGGGTAAGTAATATGTACTTAACACTCGTTTATTTAAAGCACTGAAAAACACTTACATGATGATGCCTTTGAAATTCATGACTATGAGTACAGAGTAATTTAGAAATAATTTAACTTGCCTTTACCTGAATCTATGTTATACTTCATAATAGTAACAAATACTTACATAGCACATTTTATGTCCTAGAAATGAATTCTAAGTGCTTTATATCTATGAACTCATTTAATCCTCACAAACGCCCTGTAAGACAGATACTATTATTATCGCCATCTTATACATGAGGGCACTGAGACACAGAGTAGTAGAGTTTGGGCTCATATCTAGGCAAGTCTGGCTTAAACGTCCAATTAACTACTACACCACACATAGTATCTTAGAGATAACTCAGAACGCATTTGTTATCATAGTTACAAGATAAGTAGTCATCCCATTTACTAAAGATGAACACATGATTAATTAAATGTTAAAAGAGGTGACCAAAATCTGTAAGACATTTGAGTAAATACGTGTCCTTCCATTTCCTCCATCCGATACGCTCGTGTTTAACATTATTGAAAATAATCAAAGTTTAAGAAGTCGTTTTGGATGTGTAACTCATTTGAGTCTCACAAAGTGTTTTATGGGGTAGGTTAACCATTATTATCTTCCATTTTTAAGATGACAAAACTAAGATTGACAGTATGGTGAAATTTGCCCTATGTGACATAGCCAATGGTGAAGGAGCAGGGACTGCTGCTCAGGTTCCTATTCCTAACTCGATAATTTCACCGCATTATGATTGGACATCCGACCCAAACTCTTTGATCCAGAACACATACGTCAGGAGACAAGCTATAGAATCCAGTGTTACCATGCATATAGAAAATATGGAATTTCAGATGAGATTTCCTAGGTCAGCTATATAAGTGTAAACCACTGAAGCTCTAGAATAATCCTTGCTAAGAAGATATACAAGTGTAAACCATTGAAGTTCTATATTAATCCTTGCTGAGATGTCTTATTCAAAATATTCCTATATCGTGTTGAATTTTTGAAACAATTTCTTATTTATGCCCTTATCATAAAGAGTATCTTCATTTAACAGTTAAGAGGAAAGTTTCATAACTTAATAACCATACCTTTTTACCACCTTGCTGGAATTATTGCTAGCACTTCTTTTGAGTTAGTAACCTGAATTATTAATTCATTGGGGATCAGCCTAGGCTCATCAATTAACCAAAATGGGGGAGAATATTAGTAGAATATTAGCTTAGAGTTATGCTCAGGATTGAACATATTAATTTGTAAATTGCTTAGAATACTTTCTGGTCCATAGCAAATATTTGGTAAATGTAAACTATCATAATTATAATATTATAATTAGGACCATAGGTACAATGATCCTTTCAGTAAAGGATTCTGTTTTAGGTAGTGGCACCAAGGGCTGTTTTATGGAAGATAGTTGTCCATGTATCCAACTATCACACACTTTCCCCAAGAGCCCATTTGGTATCTCGCATTCACTGTTTTCTCCAAAGTCCTTGCTGGGCACATTTATATTGTTCTAGACCACTATTAGGGCTAATGACCAGTGGTGTCACTAGGGTTGGTGTTACCCAGTGCAGTAACTCATAGTGTCACCCCTCCACGTACTTCCTCCTGTACCAGACCATACAGAATCCTTAGGTGTGTTTTTTTGTACTAACTCTACTTGTAAATCATAATTCCCATATATCACTCCTTCTTCCTTTTTAATTACTACTTCATTCTCAAAAAATTATTGCTATAGGTTCACAAATACTAATTACCACAACACTGTAGCTAAGATACCAGAAAATTTTTATAACACCAGCAGTAACAAAAGCAACAGGGTGGCGTCCTTGTAGCACATGCAGACAAAACCACATGATTCCAAGCATCATTGTAACTGGGTAAAAATGACAGCTCTGGCCTGAGCACATTAAAAAAAAGACCAAACCCATTGCTGTCCAGTCGATTCTAACTCAATTCTGACGCATAGTGACCCTAAAAAAAAAAATTTACAGAGAGTATATTTAGAAGATTCAAAAAGTAAATTAGCTTAGAATTTTAGCCTTGTACATATGTTGATACATGTAAGCTGAGCTTACAAAAAATGTTTTTGTTGTTATAATTAACTACAGGTGTTTTTTATAGGCAGTCATTTTGGTATCACCCCTCTGACAGTGTCACCTGGTATGGTCCACACCCCCCACACCATCCTAGTGATGCCACTGCTGATGTCATCCCCACCCTTACTCTCTGTTACTTAAAAATAGCATTTTTTTCCCCAAGTATATATTCCAGGTGACATCTGGACATCAGGTGTCCCAAGTTTAAATCTGGAGCTAAATAAAGATATCATAGTACTTCAAAAATCAGCCAATGAAAACCTTGCAGAGCACAATAGTTTGATCTCTAACCAATCATAAGGATGGCACAGATTTGCCATAAGTTGGGGGCAGACTTGATGGCAGCTAACAACAACAACAAATAGTATACATAAAAAATATATTTTTTATTGCTCCTGACTACCAGATACCAATTTGGTGATTAGTGAAGGTGAAAATTCTGGTCATCTTAATCAAATGTCCCCTATTGGATTGGCGCCCCTGTCCTCAACTTTGTTTTGTGGTGATGGCTTTCAACTACTTTTCCATTTGTTATGTCACTTGACATTAATATCTTTTTGTTTTTTTTAAACAAAGCAGGAAATAAAATATTCAAAACAATGAAATCCACAAGAAAAAGATTTTGACTCATGAAAGGGGTACCCCTAACTTTCCTTGCTGGGTAAAATGAATCACTACTGGTTAATGACCTCAGGACAAACTTTTTAAGACAACACAATATTTTCATTTTCCTTTTTCTTTGAATTTCACTCTTACGGATTTGTGGTTATAATGAAACATCCTTCATATTTATTTCAGAGCTCTCTTCTGAGACTGGAGCCATTTCTGAGCCAAAGCTATAACCTCAAAGATGCCTGGCTAGATACACTGGGAAATCGAATAAAAGAGCTAAAGGATTGTTTTGTGCTGTAAGACCAGTGGATATATACCCAAGATTCCTCCCACTCCTCTTGGGAAATTTCTTTCCATTCCACCTTCCTGCCCTTGTCTCCTTCCTCTATGATTTACTTCCCCTGTTCCATTTTCTTTCTCCTTATACTGTCTTCCTCTTCTTTCTTCTCATCTTCTCCATGTTCCCCCCTTCTCTTTACCCTTCCACCCTGACTTCTTCTGTCCAGTATTAATTTCCAACTAGATAATTCTATCGTGGCTTGTAAATTAAAAATGCAAACCATCGCTTGAAGACTAAGGGACTAAGGCTAAAAAATTTACTCAGATAATCCTTCTGGCTTTGCTTGCTTGGCCTATTTCCATAAGGATTCAGTGCAAGCACGGCTCTTAGCTCTTGATTTACTCTCACATTTACAGTCCTGCTCCTATCTCTACCCCTTTTTACTTTTTAGGAGTTCCAGAGGGGTGCAAATGGATAACATGGTTGGCTGCTAACTGAAAGTTTGGAAATTCAAGTTCACCCAGAGGTGTCAAGAGGAAAGGCCCAGTGATCTACTTTTGAAAAATCAGCCATCAAAAACCCTATGGAGCACAGTTCTACTGTGACACACATGGGATTGCCATGTGTTGGAGTCAACTCGACAGCAGTTGGTTTTTGTGCTTTGCATCTGCGTGTTGTCTCTTTCTTACTTTTAGATCTTCGCAGCATACTTTGACTTAGTATTACACTGCTGGGTTTTGTTTTGTCTCATCTTCTGTGCCAGTGGTCTATCTATTTGTTGTCTGGGAGCCCAGCACTGGGCCTGGCCAAACTGCTTTTCAAAGAGTGTATGGAGATCTCTCTACTCATTCACATTTGCTAGGTTGAGTTTGTCTCCTAGGCTGAAAGTTTCAGCTATTAATTATTATAATATTTATTAATTCAACAAATATTTACTGAGAAATATACATAACAATAATAGTAAAACAATGGACCTTTTCTGTTTTCACATTTTGTAGTTTTTTAAAGTTTCTTACTGTAAATTCTACTAAATCTAAGAAAACAAATATTGTTACACATTTCATCTAACCAAACCAAACCTGTTGCTGTTGAGTTGATTCAGACTCATTGCGACCCTGTAAGACAGAGTAGAACTGCTCCATAAGTTTCAAGGAGCGGCTGGTGGATTTGAACTACTAAACTTTTGGTAAGTAGCTGTAGCATGCTGAAGCACTTAACCACTGTGCCGCCAGGGCCCTTACATTTCATCTAGCTAGCTTCAAATGATATCCAATTATTAATTTTGTACATAAAATTAAACCTAATAGGCATTTTAAACTATAGTATAATCTACATGGCACCAAACACTCATCTTGTTTCATTGGCTCTGAATATCATGTCCTTATAAAATGAAACAACACAAAACTGAATGATTGACAGAGTTCTACATTTTTGAGTCAAACATTTTGGTCTTCCTTGGAGCCTAAGCCTGGGATAAGTACCAAAAGACTGTAGTAATAAGTACATTTTTTCCAGTTATTATTTGGTGATTGTATGTGTTTCCCATAATGGAAAAAAACTACATGAAAGATATTAAGAAGTTCATGAAAAATCTGCCTTATCTCAAAGTGTACACATTTGCAGAAAAATGAAGTTTCAAAAGCTGTGTGTACTGAAGTGAACGAAAGATTAAGATCCTTGTGTCAGAAAGAATAGCTTTTCATCTGACTCATAGTTCAAAAACAATGTTCAACATCCCTTACTTATATGTCTTTATGAGGCAAATTCTTTTAATTTTAATATTTGTATGTTAATAATAATAAGAATGTAATTAAATTCAGTATGCTTAAAATTATAAGCATTATTAATTCTTACTTAATTTTCTTTTCACATATTTAACAAGGTATGTTTTTATTTGCAAAGTAATGTACACATGCGAGTTATGAATATATTATTTATAGTGAGACTCTCATTCTCTAGACAAGAGCTCTGATTAAAACCAAGTGGGTTTGCACAAAATCCCTGTTGGTCCTAGTACAATGACCATTTTGGAATATGCTTCACAAATGAGAAAAAAAGTGAGTCTGGTGTCCTTTGTGCCTCAATGCTAAAACACCATGTTGCTTAGGACATTGGACAGGAGGTTTCACTGCATGAGAAGGCTATAAATAAGCAAGTTTTCCAATTTCCTACTAAATCAGCCTGGTTTTAGCCCAAGCTGATAGGTGCAGTACCCTCTCTTAAAGGAACTCTTAACAGCAAAGAATGAACATGGACTGAGCCTTGGTGGTGCAGATGGCTAAGTGCTAGACTACTAGCCTAAAGCATGGTGGTTTGAACTCACCCAGAGGTGCCTTGGAAGACAGGCATGGCATTCTACTTCTGAAAGGTCACAGCCTTAAAAACCCCATGGAACAGTTCTAGTCTGACACGCATGGGGTCTCCACGAGTCAGAATTGACTTGATGCTACTAACAACATCAGTAACAGTAACAAAATCTCTAAACTGTGCATTGATTCATTTATTCCCTTAACAGTTTGAGATGAATATAGTGTCCCCATTTCACTGATGAGGGAACCAGAGCTCCAAGCTGTTAGTAGTTTGTCCTAGGTCATGGTGGCAGAGATGCTATTTAAACCTAGGTTTGACTCCTAAATCCATGTTTTTTCCCACTATATATCATATATTTTTTTCTCCCATTTTCATTTGAGTTGATGGAAAAAAATCACTCTGTCATCCACAGTTGCTGTGAAGTGTTTCCCCTTGGCAGGGCCTGGGAACAGCCTTATGACTTCCCCCTTGAAAAGTTCCCAAAATGCCAGTTCAGAGAAAAAGGAGAGTGAGATTGGAAATATGGCCTGGCAGAGGCACAGAGAATGGTGGAAGGGAATATCGAACATCCATTTAAAAAAGTGTCGTGAAGTGGGTACATTTAGAAGCCATTTGAAAAATCTCGTCAGGGAGAGTAAGACAAGAGGCAGATGAAGAAAGGATGAAGGGCAGGTAATGTAGAATAAAGAAGGGGAAAGGGGGCTCAGAGGTGAAGAGGTAAATGGTTAGAGAAGAGAATGGACGAGGATTATCTGGAAGACACAAGTGGGGCTTTGTGGTGAGATGAGAGGGTGGAGGGCTATGCAGAGGCCAGATGAGGAAGAAACCTCTCTTAGAGAACATGGAAAAAATAAGTGAAGTTTTATCTTCATTAGAAAAAGTGGAAGTTTGTCTTGTGTGACAGGTTGTTCCAACCCACTGTGTTGTGCTTAGATATTGGATTATCTCCTTAACTGCTTACCCTTAGAAATGTGTAGATTCCTAGGACCAATTTGACGCAGATGCTTAATAACATGCCTGAGCTTGTGGAGTTCACTGAAGGCACCAGTGAGCTAAAAACAGCTTGTAATATCTACCTAACTACTCATCGAGTATTAACTGAATCTCTCCTATATTTAAAAGAGTATGCAGAGAGGAAAACTAATAATTTTATAAAACAGAAATATATAACTCATCTCTTAGGGCTAATTATATGTGATTCACAGATTTCCTGAAGGGGAATGATAGTTCGAACTGTAACATGTAGATTCTTCACCAGGCCTAACGGTCCTGTTTAAATTATGTTAAGTTTGTTGAAAACTTTGATAAACTTCCTTAGAAACCCAAAAATCACGTTAGGTTTACAGCTCATTTCATGGAGGTTTGCAAACCTTTCAGCAACGCTCAGCTGGATTTCAGTTGAATCGCACGTGAACTTGGGCCAAGTTTCAAGGAAGCATTGGGTAGCTGTTTCAGGTAGAAGCCAGGTGAAACTCAAAGGGTCCGAGGTGAGTTTTGCTTTGAGTTTCTTTAGGGTTCTGCTTGAAATTGATACTCAAAGCGAAACTCAGGGGATTTGAACCTCTTGCAAACTTGGGCCCAAAGGGAGTTTTTGGAAGCAAACCTTGCATGCTGAAAATGCTGAGCTAATAGTGCTAATTGGTGCTTCAGTCTGCTCTGCTCAAACCTCTGAAGAGGATTTCACCTGGAAAAAGATAACTTCGTTTAGCATCTGCAGAGCTTAGTAAAGTTTTACAAGGGGGCTTTGGGTTTGCCGACAGGTTATCTGCAACAATCTCTCTCTCTCCCTTCCCTTCCTTTCTCCCTCCTTTCCTCTGTGCAGAATGCACACATTCCCATAATGCCAGTTCGCCAGGCAGAGTTCCCGAAGTAGCCTATGGAATGGATCCACCAAGTCCCTTTATATCACATTCCTGAATCGGGATTACGGACATCTTGTTTATCTGGTTAATTCGAATTATAGCTGAGTGTGTTGCCTGTGTTGCCTGGATAGTTGCAATTCTATAGATTTCACCATAGTGACATGAAAATATTCTCTTCTTTATGAGAATAAATAACTGGAAAGAAAATCCTGGGTTTTTTCTCCATTAAACATATCCATAAAGACCAACATACAACTGTCCTTAAAAGGTAAAGGCACGGTGAATATATATAGATGAGCCAATTGCCAGGACATTTTGCAAGATATGCTTCTAGCCTGATCAGGGGTTGTTGCTAGGGCAGAGGAGATTTAATTTTCTTTTGGCAAACAAGTCCAAATTCTAAATAAAGCCTAACAGAAATGGGGGGTTTTTTGAGAAAGGAAACAGGTTGGCAGAACTTTGGCATATCAACAAAAGGAAATCACACAAAGAAAAAGGATTAGTCAAAATAAAGATCAAATGAAGATCAAAAATAAGTTGGCTTCAACCCAGGAAACATTTGTTACATTTTACAAGCAGGTCTTTCCTTCCCGAGCATGTAGAAGAGAGGATGGTCCCCTAAAGGTCACTGAGTACCTGCATGCTAGTGATGAAACACTCTTGGAGTCACTGAGAAAGCCCAGGACAGGAACAATATTGGAAAAACTGTAAACCTCCCAGTCCTAAAACCATAAAGACCATCAAGGCAATGGCTATTGGTAAGCAGGTTCTAAGGAAGTGATGTACCAAGTATTCATACTTCAGAAATACAAAGCATTGCCTTAACAAAATGAAAAATCTCTCTCTCTCTCCCTTTCTCCCTCCCTCCCTCTTCCCCTTTTCCTTCCCCCTCCCCACTCCTTCCACCCTTACTTTCCTTCAGCATATATGTATATATTAGGGATTCTGGTAGATGTTCAACTTTTTCAGACTACAAAGAATCCTGTTTAATGCACCAATATAACCAAAAAATCAGTTACCACAGAGTTGATTCTGACTTATGGCTACCCCAAGTGTGTCCGAGTAGAACTGTGCTCCACAGGGTTTTCAGTGACTGATTTTTCAGAAGGAGATCACCAGGTCTACTCGAACCACCACCTTTTGTGTTAGCAGTCATGAAGGGACTCCTCCATTGTAACCAGGCTCATGATTTGAGAGGCCCAGTAGAAAATGAAAATACAGGGCCCTTGTTCAAAAGTCAGGAAAAAATGCTGTGAAAGGTACTAAAATATGATGCTTTTTTCTTTCTTCTGTACTTTCTCTTGACCTGTCATGTTTTATATTTCCTATTTGATGTCATTCTAAGTAAAGAAAAATTTAAAACTTTATTCACATGAATTTTACTGCACGTCTTAATATTGTGCATTGCCGATCTTAAATGCAAATATGAGAGCCTTTAGCTCATATGCACAGTTCGTGTTTTGTAGTTTGTACATTCGTATGAATCTTGTTCTTACCTAAACAGTGGAAATACTGCACAAAATAAACTCAACTGTTTTTTATTTCACCTCTTGATATGCATACATTCTACCAACACCCTCTACCTTCATCTTACTGATGAGTGAAGGACTGAGAGGAAGAGAAACTATAGGTCACCCTCTCTTTTCCTGATATGGGGGATTTACAGAAGACTTTCTGGAGAAGGTGGCATCCAAGAATAGATAGGAGTAAACTATAGGCATGAGTTTTTCAAGATAATATCATTCTGGTGAAGAGGAAGGATTACTATATGAGATTAAGTATGCTTTAACATAAATGATGATTATATTTTCAACTTTTTTTGCTCTTCCATGTTTTGGATTCCCCTTAATCAATTGACACATTTCGTAAGTAAGGTGTTCATATTCATCATGAGAATTAGATCACCTCTAATAAATGTCACTGTCATTCAGAAACTTTCATCTTTAGGTCATAAATTATAAACCCAATCCTGACTAAGCCATTCAGAAAAACATGTAGACTATGTTGGCAATTCCAATGCCTTTTCTAGAACTATGTCTAAAAAAAATTTCTACAAAGAACACTAAATCCTAGGCTCTACAGAGACGCTAAAAATGGAATGATGCTGGGAGTTGAAATATTTAATTCCAATAGTGTGATGTTGCTCATTCTCAGTGAAATCAAACTCTAACATCTTTGCAATACTATAATCACTCTACTGTTTAAAGAATTAATTGAGGCCTCAGTAATAGGAAATCCTTTGGTTTGGGGTTTATTGTTTTTAGATGATGAGATACAAATAAGGTTTTAATGTAACTGTCATGGATTGAATTATGTTCCCTCAAAAATGTGTGTATCAATTAGGCTGGGCCAAGATTTCTGGTATTGTGTGATTTTCCTGTGTGTTGTAAATCCTGCCTCTATGATGTTAATGAGGGAGGATGGGAGACAGTTGTGTTAGTGAGGCAGGACTCAATCTACAAGTTTGAGGCAATCTCTTGAGATATAAAAGAGAAGAGACCAGAGAGACGGGGGTGGGGGGGTGGGGGGTGGGGGGGACCACATACCACCAAGAAAGCAGCACCAGGAGTAGAGCGTGTCCTTTGGACCCAGGATCTCTGTGTCTGAGAAGCATCTCGGCCAGGGGAAGATTGAGGGCAAGGACTTTCCTCCAGAGCCTACAGAGAGAGAAAGCCTTCCCCTGGAGCTGACACCCTGAATTTGGACTTTTAGCCTACTTTACTGTGAGGAAATAAGTTTCTCTTTGTTAAAGCCATCCACTTGTGGTACTTCTGTTACAGCAGCACTAGATAACTGAGACAATAACCTTATATTAATTTTTGAGTTTTGAAATGGGATTTACTCCTCAAGTTGTCTCATTGTTTTGCAAATAAACACACACACAGAGCACCGACATTATTTATATATATGTATGTACTCATTACTTGTATATGAGAATAAATTGTTATTATTCCTTTCTCTCGGGTACCCAACTCATGGTGATCCCATGCACAGTGAACAGAACTGTACACAAAAGGCGAGAACTCTACCACTGAACCACCAATGCCTAACGTGACAGTGAATAAATATATCCACACGTCTACTTAGGCAGCTATTGTACAAAGATAGATAAATTAGATGAATAAGAGCAGGAAGAAGAAAAAAAAAAAAGCCCTCGTGGCAAATACTGCAGTATCCCTTGGAACAATTTGGTAGCCTTAGACAGCTGGGGCATGTGAGGAGCTAATAGACTGGTGGAAAAATCTGAAGAACTGCTAGCCTATACGGTTTTATTGGAGATGCAGGTCAAAGAGCCAGTGAAGTAAAGACAGTTTTTCTTAACCACACAATTACGGTTAAATAGGTCATCTTTAGACATCAAAATGAAAAAGAAAAGGAGAGAAGGGAGGCTAGCCATCCAGTTGTGTGACAGCATGTTTATTACCAGGGAATGGGTCCAGTCAGCACTATGTCCTCCATAACCACAGATTTTCCCCTAAATCATAACCTCAGAACTACACTTTATTAGTCATATGGAGAATCACAGAAGAAAATGTGGGTTAAATTGTGCACATGAAACACAACTCCAGGAAAAAACAGCTCAGTGTGTGCCCTGTGGACCATGGTTCAGAAACATTTTACACAAGGGAGAAACATTTTATAAACAGCAAATGCCATATGCTTTTGGATTGTTTTAACAGTAGAAGTGGCTTTTCACCCTCATTCAATTCCCTTTGTGACCAAGCATCTGGTCCCCAGCTACATATAGCAATGACCGCGAGCCCTAAATTTAGTAAGTTCATACTTAACTGGCTAAACAGAAAGAAATTTGCCTGTTTTAATTATTTATTTATGATGACCTAGAAATTTTATCAATTATCTAATCTGAAGAGGGAAGAAATTTGATTTTGAAAGACATTTTTGGATTAGTTTTCTGGGAATATTTATTTTGCCCTCCTCTTTTTCTTGTTTTTTTTTTTCTTGTAAATTTCTTTGTGGGGAGCATAAACCTTAAAAAGCAAGTGGCTGTGGTTTGTTTCCTTAGACTTGCCAGGCAGTGTCTACTCATTTCTTCAGGGGCTGATTGAAATGCCCTTGGTATAAGTGACAGAGCAAAGGAAATGCCAATCAGATTAATATGAAACTGTTAGTCCGAGGCTGCCTTTATTCCTGAATTTTTCCCTAATGTATTTTGGTAAATTTTAGAAAGTAGTCAAAATCATGGACCCTTCAATGCTACTAGATTGTAAGCAAATAAGGTCTTGGTATTATCATGAGAATTGTTTTGGCCTTGAGGTCCCCTGAGAGTCTCAGTGTTCCTTAGAGGTCCCCAGACCCCACTCTCAGAACTATTGCTGTTCATATCTGATCAATAGTATTATAGGCAGCATATTACATACTTCTTCTCCTTTTTTCACTTAATTATGTATCCTAAACATCTTTCCATATTAGTAGAAGAAAAGCTTTCTCACTTGCTTTTACAATAGCTTTGTATACCATTGTCTGGATTTACAATAATTTATTTTAGCAGTTCCCTTTTTATAGACAGTTCCCTTTTGAATTCCCCCTGCCCACTTAAAAGAATATTATTTATAAATAATATCTTAGTGGATAACCTTGTAAATACAGAGTTTTATATATGAGCAGGTATATCTGTAGGAAAAAAAACTGCTTAAGTGGAATGCAAATTGCAGTTTTGCTAGATCAGGCCAAACTGCCTTGAATGGAGTTTGCTCCATATTGCATACATACCTACAATACATGAGACATTGGTGGTTTTTGTAGAGTTATCCCCTTCCATGCAGGAGACCTGGGTTTGATTCCTAGCCAATGTACCTCAAGTGCAACCAACGCCTGTCTATCAGCGCAGGCTCTATGTTGCTATGATGCTGAACAGGTTCCAGAGGAACTTCCAGACTAAGATGGTAGGAAGAAATGCCTGTCAATCTACTTCCGAAAATCAGCCAATGAAAATCCTATGGATCACAATGGTTTATGGGTCACCACAAATTGAGGGCGACTTCACAGCAGCTAATAACAACAACTCAGAATATGTAAGTGGACTTTCTCCTCCAAATTGCTGTTGGAAGTTTTGCTAATCTGGCAGGTGAACAATATTATATTAGCGTAGCTTTAATGTGCATTTCTCTTGTTATGAGTGAGGCTTAATAGTGTTTCAGATGTTAGGGTCATTTGTATTTCTTCTTCTGTGAACTCTAGGTTTCCTTTCAGGTTGGTGATCTTTTTTCTTCTCAATTTCTAGGTGCTTTTAAAGTTTTTTGTTTTTTTTTTTTAAAGTATTAGGGAAAAATAGCTCTTTGTTCCTGCTATAAATTTCGAATACTTTATCCTGATTTGTCGTTTGTCTTTAGATTTACTTGTGGTGTCTTTTGCCATGCAGAACTTTTCCATTTTTATTTACTCCTTTATCAAACTTTTTTTTTTTTTTCCAATTTTTGGTTTCTGGGTTTTGTGACTTGGTTTCAAAAGTTTTTTTTTCTAATCCCGAGGTATAAAGGAATGAACAAATATTTTCTTCTTGTACCATTATGGTTTCATATTTTACACTTAATCATTGATATATTTGTAGTAAAATTTGGCATATAGTGTAAAAGGTGGATCCAATTTAATATTTTTCCATTTTCTTTTACCCACTTTTCCCAATACCATATATTGGAAAAGTCTATCTTTCCCACACTGAATTAGCAAGTAACTTTTTTTATACGATAAGTCTCCAAATATATTTGGTTCCAGTAGTATATGAAAAAAATAAAAATCTCATAACCTAGTGGGATTTATTGTAGGAATGCAAGAATCACTCAACATTATAAAATGCATTTATATAATTCATTACATTAAAAGATCTCAAAGCCCCCATGGTGACAAATGTCAATAGATCAAATTGACTGAGAAACCAGACAAAGACACCTCCTGATAAATCAAGAAAATTTACTTATCTGGAAGCTACAGAAGGAAGTCAGTGCTGTCAGGATCCATAGCAAAGAGATCAGTAGCGTGCTCCAATGACAGATGGAGGTCACCAGCAGACATACAGTTGCAGATAAGTCGAAAAAAGTGAGCCTCGCATCAGAACTTCTAGAAGTTCAACTGGCCCCTTCATGCCCAGACTTACGTTCATGAGGCTGTGGCAATTCTTCTACAGGCAGAATGACCATGTTCAAGTGACCACCTCACTGGAGTTAGGTGCATCATCAGCCTTAATGGAATTTAATATGTGTAGACTACATAGCACAGTACAGGAGAGGGCAGTATATTTGGTATATTTATCCCCCTCAGCCTCACCTCTTCAAAATATACATCCTATTCCAATTATTTCCCCGAACCTAGAGCTGTGAAAAAAAAATATCAGTTGCAAACTTCTCTGGGAATAATGTTAATAACCCTTAAAAAAAATCATCTGTAAATCCCAATCCATAAAGAGAAAACTCATATAATTCATTCAATAGATGGGGAAAAAAAAAAAACTTTACTGGTAAACAAAGCCCCATTAAAACAGAAATCTCAATCAACTAAGACTTTATTAAGAACTATAGCCACCCTTCTTATGGAGAAATACTAGAAGAATTCCTACAAAGGCAAGCTTTTCTGCTGGACTACCACCATTCAATGTGTATTGAAGGCTTTGAAAAATACACTGAGAAAAATAAATTGAGAATATAAATATTTGAACATATAAATATTAAAAAATATTTATTAAAGGGAAGGGATAAAATTGCCACTTGATATCGGTGTATCATATCACTGTAGGAAATACGATCATCTACACAGGAAATAAATAAAAATCAATAGGTGGACTATAATGACTAATATAAGAATCGATTAGGGTAGCCGAATACAAGATTAAGATATAAAAATTAGTGCTCTATATCCCAGCAAAAACTGATAAGAAAATGTAAAAACAAACAAAATTCCTTACACAATAGCAAAAATAATGTAAAAATTATAAGATGTTTACAAATTATTATAATAATAAATACATGAGACCCATATGAAGAGGAGCCCTGGTGGCACAGCGGTTAAAGCATTCAGCTGCTAACTGAAAGTTTGGCAGTTAGAACCCATCAGCTTCTCCACAGGAGAAAGACGTGGCAGTTCGTTTCTGTAAAGATTTTAAAAAAGCGTTGGAAACCCTATGGGGTAATTCTACTCTGATAAGGTCACGAGTCAGAATTGACCCCATAGCAATAGGTTTGGGTTTGGTTTTTGGAAGACCCTTATGAAGAAAATGAGCAAATTTTGCCAAAGGTCATTAAAGAAGATTTGAAAAAATGAAGAGATAAGCCATGTTCCTACATTGGAAGACTTAATACTGTAAAAATTTTAAATTCTACCCAAATTAATGTGTAAAGTTAATGCAATCCCAACTAAAATATTACCAGGATTTGTAATGAAGTTTGAGTCTAAAACTCCTTTAGAAGGTATCTGAAAATCAAAGAAAAAAATATGCAAAACTACTTAGTAAAAGATTAGATGAAAAATCACAATGACTGGGACTTGCATTACTGCATATCAAAACTTACTATAAAGCCTTTCTACTGAAAATAGTGTGATACTGGTGCAGAAGTATACATGAAGATCAATAGAAAAAAAATTGAGAGCCCACCATCAACCTTAATAAATATCACTGGGGAGTTTAGTAAATGATTTGCAAAAAAGTAAAGTTAGACTCCCTACATCAATTCAGAGACATACCTAAATTTCAGATGGAGCAGTGGTGTTAAGTAAAAAAGAAAATTAGAAAGTAGAAGTCAGATCATTTCTGATTTGCCTCATTAATTAGTTAAAATAGGATATGTTAAGAATCTGGCACATAATATAATATTCTTTATTTTATTCTTGCAAGGCCCAGCCCAGGGTCATATTGTCTAGGCAAATATGTTCAGAAAAGCTGATACTCTTTGTTCATCATTTAAGTCATCTTGTGCTGTGCTGTAGCCTCAAATCTAACCAGATGTCTTAGTTATCTAGTGCTGCTATAACAGAAAGACCACAAATAGATGGCTTTAACAAACAGAAATTTATTCTCTCACAGTCTAGGAGGTTAGAAGTCCTAATTCAGGGTGCCAGCTCCCAGGGAAGGCTTTTTCTCTCTGTCTTTTCTTGGGGAAGATTCCCGTCATCAATCATCCTCTGGTCTAGGAGCTTCTTAGTGCAGGGACCCCGAGTCCAAAGGACACACTCCACTCCCAGCACTTCTTTCTTAGTGGCATGAGGTCCCTATCTGTCTATGCTCACTTCTCTTTTTTATATCTCAAAAGAGATTGACTCAAGATACAACTTGTAGATTGTGTCCTGCCTCATTAACATAACTGCCTCTAATCGTGCCTCATTAATGTTAGAGAGGTTAGGATTTATAACACATAGAGTAATTACATCAGATAACAAAATGGAGGACAACCACACAATACTGGGAATCGTGGCCTAGCCATGTTGACACACATTTTTTGGGGGACACAATTTAATCCATAATATCAGGTAATATTTTTGTATGCTGATATATTATTTATCTTGCAAAGATTACTTATAGTCATAGCACATCATGAATGCTCTTTTGGGAGCTGGACTTCAAAGATCTAACTTGATTCTTTGTGCAATGTCTCATATAGCTACAGTGCCCATGGCTACGACACAAATGGTTTGGCCTGTTTCTAAACAGTCTGAGTACTTTCTGAGAAACAGAGATGAGTAAATATTTATTGTAGTTAAAGCAGTGGGGAGCCCTAGACTAATCTCTTCCTGGGACATTAAAATATTCAGAAAGAGCCTGAAGGCTCTTCTTTAGAGTATCTTCTTTAGAGTGAAGAGAAAATGCACTAAACTGTTGGGTGAAAATAGCCATAATAAAAGTAAGGCATTCCATTTGGTTAAATGCTATTGGTTCCAAGATTAAGCAATACAATCTATGCAAGAAATAAGAGAAAGATGATCTTTCACCGTGTTGTTAGGTGCTGTCTAGTCAATTTCAACTCACAGCGACCCTACGTGATAGAGTAGGACTGCCCATAGGATTTTCCAGACTGTAATCTTTACAGAAGCAGGTTGCCAGATCTTTTTCCCAAGAAAAATCGCCAACCTTTTGGTAAGACCAATCTGCTACCAGGGCTCCTTTCTTTCACCATAGGACCACATAATTTTAGCATAGTTTGGTGTCATGGCTCATGAGTACATTTGCTGATGATGAACTTTCAATGTAAAAGAGTTTTCAAAAGCTAAGTCTTGATATTTTTCACAACTCAGCCCAGATATATCCACTTGCACAAACCAATGCATTTCCTGTATCTGTGTGTGCTTGAGTATTTACTCCATATTTGCTTACGCTTATTCAACAGCCATGAGGGATTTTTCTTTTTTGTTGTTATTGGCATTGGAGCCTCCAAAGCAAAGAGGGTTGCATGAGGAAGCTAAAGCTATCATAACACCAACATATAATTTTATGAACCCCTTTCCCTCTTAACTCTAGCATAGCTCTTCATATGAACCCCTTTCCCTCTTAACTCTAGCATAGCTCTTCATCCGTCACAGCAACATTTTTTGGTGTTAAGTTTCTTAATCACTATCTGGGTGTTGTAAACATCTAATAATATGAATCAAATACATTGCAAATTTATTATAAATTGAAATTGGAAAGCAATGTTGGAAAACTGTCCAAGTTATAGACAAAGCTATTGACAAATAATGATCTGGTAGAATTAGACCAACTAATAACTGAAGACGAAATTGACAAGAATGATAATACAGTAGGGATTTCAAAGAGAATTCTTTGCATATCAATGTATTAAGAGAGCATATTGGAAAATTAAAACTCCCAAATATTTTTTAACGATTCTTGTTATGATCATCTTGCAAAAGTCAAACAGGTAGTGAATGCTATCATATCCTACCGGCCTTACACCTTTGTCAGAAAAATTACCTTAAAAAAATCAACACTTGATTCATTCTTTGTTCTAGTGATCAGTGCATAGATACAATTTTAACTTATATTTTGTAAAATACAAGATGAGATAGTTAGTTTTATAAGTTTCCATTACATTTTTCAAAATAGAGTAACTGAACATTCGGTTTACTCTATACATGACATTCTGTTCCCCATTTTAAGTAAATTCACTTTAAGTGAGCTTTTTTCAGGACAAATTATCCTCCAATAACGAGGACTTTTCATTCTGTGAGGACTTCCTGTTGTGTAAGCCATTAGCTCTGTGGCTTACTGTGGAAGAAACTATGAAGACCAAGTTGAGTAATGAGTGGTGTGTGCTAAAGAAGCTTACAATTTAGTAAATGTGCTTTACATTTCTAATTTTTCTTATCTCTCTCATGACATATACCTTTTTGAGGAGAAAATCAAGGATATTTTTCAAAGCTTTCCTTATTTCTGACAAAACCAGTAGTTCCAAGACTGTGGAAACGATGAGCTTAATGACTGAAAATAAAAGTGGAATTTTCAGCACTTTATTAAGCAAATGTTGCTTGTGTTTGCCTGTTTACATTATATAAATGTTCTTACTTATTGTTCCTGCTATCTGGTTGAAAGAAAATTTTTTAATCTCTACCTGAAATCATTTGTAAATAAGAATGATCTAAACTTAGAGGTAAGTTGACTTTTCTGAGGAAGTTTTATTATGAAGTTTGAATATGCAGAGTATATCTGAAGATTTTTCCCTCTATATTTCTCTGTTAACTTCCTTTTTTCTTCTAGAGCTTGTTGGCAAGGAAACGGAGGCATTTATTACAGCATTAAAATAATTTAGTTTTTTAATCTATAAGAATGAAAATAAAAGCAAAAAATCCGAATGTGTTATGACATAGATGAGGTGTTATTTATACACACAAACAGCTTAGCCAGAGTAGTTTCAGAAATGATCATACTACATTTAAATTATCACCAAAAAAACCGAACAAACCAAACCCATTGCCCTCGAGTGGATACCGACTCATAGCGACCCTATAGGACAGGGTAGAACTGCCTCATAGGGTTTCCAAGGAGCGCCTGGTGGACTTGAACTGCTGACCTTTCAGTTAGCAGCTGTAGCTCTTAACCACTACGTCACCAGGGTTTCAAAATGATTACCAGTGCCCTTTAAAAAGTATCATTATCCAGGATTTTGTTGTTATTAATAAAAATTCTACTTTCTACAAAAAGCTATCAAGTCATATTTTATCTGTCATCATAATTTTTCTCCCCACTTCTACCTCCAACTTAGTATCTGTGAGAACACAGGTAAATAGCTGTTTAGGTGAAGAAAATACATAACCTGTGTGTGGTAATAGCTGCAATTTCTAAATAAGATATTATGCTTGCAATTTCACTCGAAGAGTGATCTTCATTTGAATCGTCAAATAGGATCTCAATGTGAGGAGTAGACATGCTGGATTATTTGCTGTGGAATAGAAAGTTTTTCTGAAGTTAGCAAAACCAAACGGATTACAGCGAAGTTTGTAGTCTCTGAAAGAGATTAAGTAAAATAATTGGAAGGAACAGAAAAGCTCCTATTGATTAAATATTTTTTAATAAGGAGATTATATATGTACACCTTTTTAGTGGTAAAAGAAAATTCTTCAGAGGCTCAAAGGAGGCTTCACTCTTCTTTCTGTTAGCTTGGTGACCAGTTGGGTCCCAAACTCAGAATGATTGTTCTCTTCACTGGCAAGGCGTCATATTCAGTTGAAATGAAACTCCTTAGTCATCCTGGGCAGAGGGTAATTTTCCTTTAGTCCCATATTTTGCAAGCTACATAGGCAAGTGCTGTACTGCAAATAGCTCCCTCCACATATCCTGGATAGTAATCAGACAAAACCGTCTTCTACTCTCATTGGTGCTTCTCTGCTCAACTGCCCGCATTGCTTCCTTCCATCAAGGGCTTGGAAGGCTCACCTGAGGTCCTCTGCCTCCTGTTAGTAGAACCCAACTATGGCAGCTGCCTAGCCACACAGACATACCATTACCAGGAGGCTGTCTGGGGCTTCTCCTTTCCCCTTTGCCAAAGCTGCTGCCCCTGGAGCAAAACTGCCTTTCCTCATTGTCACAGCAGATGCTTTTTTCCAGAGATGTAGAAATGACTCCTCTGCTTTTCTGTCTTTAGTAGAATGGTTAAGGACAGGGAAAAAAAAAAAAAAAAAAAAAGTCTGTCTTAATTAAGGGCACACACTTTGAACTCATCTGCACTTTCTCACAGATAGAACAGGGGTTTTAGCTCAGTTTTTACATTTCTTACATGTTGCACCATGGAAATTTGAGGTTGGTCTCTCTCTTCTCAGAGAGATGCAGCTCTCCCAGCAGAAGTGCTTCATGTTTTTCCTGATTCGCAGCCTGTTCCACAGCAGAGAGCAATATCCTGTGGACATCTTCCAGTGCTTCAGCAACAGCCCCAGCTCCTTTCCTGATTTCCCACCCACACTTTCAACAATCATAATAGTCTAACCTTCTAGCGAAAGGGAAATCAATTTATTCACAATCATGACAATTACCAAAACCAAAGACACAATGTCCCCCATGTCATTTTTTGGGGGTTCTAACTCTGCATATTCTGCTGCTTATGCTAATGTGCTTTTTATGTCATTACTGACTTCTTTTTTTTTTTTTTTTTGCAGAGAATACCAGAAAGATGTTTACCTGTGTTTTATTGACTGTGCTAAGGGATTCAACTGTGTGGATCATAACAAATTATGGATAACATTTCAGAGAATGGGAATTCCAGAACACTTAAATTTGCTTGTGAGGAATCTGTACATGGATCCAGAGGCAATTGTTCAAACAGAACAAGGGGGTACTGAGTTGTTTAAAGTTAGGAAAGGTGTGTATTGGGCCTGTATCCTTCCACCATACCTATTCAATCTGTATGCTGAGCAAATAATCCCAGAAGCTGGACTATATGAAGAAGAACGGCGCATCAAGTTTGGAGGAAGATTCATTAGCAGCCTGTATTATGCAGATGACACAATCTTGCTTGCTGAAAGTGAAGAGGACTTTAAGCACTTACTGATAAAGATCAAAGACCACAGCCTTCAGTATGGATTACAGCTCAACATAAAGAAAACAAAAATCCTCACAACTAGACCAATAAGCAACATCTTGATAAACAGAGAGGAGATGGAGGTTGTCAAGGATTTCATTTTACTTGGATCCACAATCAACACCCATGGAAGCAGCAGTCAAGAAACCAAAAGACGCAGTGCATTGGAAAAAATTGGCTGCAAAAGACCTCTTTGAAGTGTTGAAAAGCAAGGATGTCACCTTGAGGACTAAGGTGCGCCTGACCCAAGCCATGATGTTTTCAGTCGCCTCGTATGCATGCAAAATCTGGACAATGAATAAGAAAAACCAAAGAAGAATTGATGCCTTTGAATTGTGGTATTGGAGAAGAATATTGAATATATCGCGAACTGTCAAAAGACTGAACAAATCTGTCTTGGAAGAAGTACAACCAGAATGCTCCTTAGAAGCAAAAATGGTGAGACTACGACTCACATACTTTGGACATGTTATGAGAGGGACCTGTCCCTGGAGAAGGACATCATGATAAAGTAGAGGGTCAGTGAAAAAGAGGAAGACCCTCAATGAGATGGATTAACACACTGGCTACATCAATGAGTTGAAGCAAAGCAACAATTATGAAGATGGTGCAGGACCAGGCAGTGTTTCATTCTGTTGTGCATAGAGACACTATGAGTCAGAATCAACTCGACAGCACCTAACAACTGATTTTTTGTTTTTGTTTTACCTGAAGCAGTCGCTTGGAGTAAATTAACACAGGTTTTTATAATCAATCAACGTTTATTGAATACCTTCTGTGTTTCAAGAACTGTGTTGCATTGGAGCTCTTTATGATAGTGATACAAAGAAAAACAAAAGTCAAAGAAAAGGAAAAATGAAAAGCAACAATCATTAGGCTGGCCAAAATCTTTGCCCTTCTTTCTCATCCTGCCTTCATGCTTCTTCACATGTGCTATCTTCCAGTTGCCACACCCCACAGCTTGTCCCAGATGGCAGTGGTAGAGGTGGGAGGTAGCAGGGTGGGGGCAGCTGGAATTACTCAACTCTGAAAGGCTTTCTCAATATATGGGTGAATGGATGGGTAATCATGTGTTTGCTTTAATATTTTTAGTGTTTTATTTCTGAATTTAGATTATAGGCAGGATAAAAAAGCTAGTCAGGCTTTGGCCTACAGACCTGTGTTATGCATCCCTATTACAGAGTGAAAAACAGAAACCATATGGCAATCATTGATTTCTATTGATGACTCCACAGATCCTATCATTTCTGTGGTCAAAAGCCTCCACTTTCTTTCCATCTCACAACGCTACACAACACAACAAAATGACAGATTCTTATTGTAGTCTACAAGGCCCTACGTGATATTGCTTCTGCCTACCGTTCTGATCCCGTCTCTTGCTATTCTCTTCCTTTCTCCCCATAATCTAGCCAGCAGCATTAGTCTTCCTGCTCTTTCCTGAATATGTTGGCATACTCTTATCTCCTGAATATGTCTTTTCTCTCACTGCTCCCTCTGCCTGGATCTCCTCGCCCCCAGGCAGCCACTTGTTTTTTTCCTCACTTACTCAATTCTCTGCTCAAACACCCCTTTACAGAAAGGCTTTTCTCAACCACCCTTTCTAGATGAGTTTCCCACCTCTTTTATACTCCTTTCCTACCCCCTTCACTCTCTATTCCCGTAACCAGTTTAATTTTTTTTATACCACTTTCCATCTTTTGTTATGTTTGTTTATTGTCTGTCTCCCTGAACTAGAATATAAACTTCCTACCATTGCCATGAAGTCAATTCCAACTCCTAGCAACCCTATAGGATGTAGCAGAACTGTCCATGTAGAGTTTCCAAGGAGTACCTGGTAGATTTAGACTGCTGAACGTTTCCTTGGCAGCTGTAGCACTCAGCCACTACGACACCAGGGTTTTCGTAAACTCCCTGACCTTGGATTATTTATTTATTTATTTTTGTTGTGCTTTAGGTGAACCGACCTTGGATTTTTGTCTATTGCACTTAGAAGAGTGCCTGGGACAAAACAGGCACTCACAAATAGCAGCCTCTCTTAGTGCCTCCAGGTCACTTGGATCATCCCATTTCAGCACGCTCTGGTCAACTTCAAACTACCAGTATCTGAATCTCCAAGCTAGTAGATTATTTCCAGAAACTGTAGCAGGCCATTCTGCTCACCTACGCATCAGGCCTAAGGAATTTTTACACCCCCACCCCCCTCTGGAGCAACCCCCAGTCAATGACTCTCAGGATTTGATGCATAAATATTCCAGCTCCCTTGTCCTTCAGTGGAGGGTAGGGATGGTGGTGAGACTGGGAGATATGATGGCAGGAGGTAATCTGAGTCATTTTTTATACCATTTCCCAGAATTCTGCCCCCAAGAGATATATTAAGCTCCAGTCCACTAAAAAAATTTGCCATCCATTCAATTCTGACTCATGGTGGCCCCATGTGTGTCAGAGTAGAACTGAGCTCTAGAGAATTTTCAACAGCTGATTTTCTGTCAGACCTTTCTTCTGAGTTCTCTCTGTGTGGATTCAATCCTACAACTTTTTGGTTATCAGCCAAGTGCACTAATGGTCACCACCAAGAGACTCCGGTCCACTAAGGTAGTTGTCTTAATAATGCACCATTTACTGGCTGCCTTCCTTCCCTGTATCACCTTACCACTCCCCACCAGCTTACCCATTGCTGTTGAGTCGATTCTGACTCATAGTGACCCTATAGGACAGAGTAGAAATGCCCACAGGGTTTCCAAGGCTATAATCTTTATGGAAGCAGACTGCCACATCTTTCTCCCACTGAACAGCTAGTGGGTGTGAATCCCAAACCTTTAGGTTAGCAGCTGAGTGCTTAACCATTGCACCATAGGAATCCTCCTGCCAGCTTGCACCTCTCAAATAAACTACTTACACTCCAATTCTAATCTAATAAGTATTTGTTATTTGTTTTAACAAATGACTAACAATGTGACAGAATAGAACTGCCCCATAGGGTTTCCTAGACTGTAATTTTTGTGGGAGCAGATCGTTAGGTCTTTCCTCCTGCCGAACTGCTGGTGAGTTCAAACCACCTACCTCTCAGTTAGCAGCTAAATGCTTAACCGGTGCAACACCAGGGCCCCTGGATTCATGTGTTGAAAAAAGGCTGGGTAGGGGACAGTTAGGGCATAATTTCATGGAAGGAGGAAAGTTGGCTGAGCAACCAAGAGATGGGCTAATTCCAATAGGGAGGAGAGAAGATAGTTCTATTGAGGCCAAAACGAAAATGAATTCTTGGCAGTGTCCCAGAATCGTCATCTGAGGATGTATCTTTCAGAAATCTACAATGCTGAACACAGAAACAAGTGCACAGAACACTGACTTAGTGGCCATGCAACGTGTGCAGTCACACAGGGCCCCACACTCAGAAGGGCCCCGGGCTTGCTTTCAAGTGCTGCTGTTGCCATCTCGAAACTCTTAATAATTTTTGAACAAGGACCCCTACATTTCATTTGCACTGGGCCTCATGAGTGATGTAGCCAACCCTGAGTGCACATCACAGTTTCTTATTACAGTTCAGGAAAAGGAATAGAATATCAAGGATTTGGAAAGATAAAAATAGGTTTTGTAGAGCTAGTTCACTAAGGGATTCCCAGGATCCGCCCATAGCCTACTTTTAATAAGAGGGCTTGTCTCTTGTTTCAGATAATTGCAGCAGTCCTGGAAGCAGAAATATACAATCTAGTAATATTTCTTGATACTAATCACTTGGCACAAACCATAAAAATTTTTGGATGGATGTGATATATATTATAGTTTGTTTTGTTTTTGCTTTTTTCCGGAGAGAAAATACAATCGATACTAACTAGAAACTCTATGATGCAATACTTGTAAGAAAAGTCATACATGTCATCCTAATTGACCTGTAACATTCTGTTTTTGTGTCATGTGCCTTATTTGCCGCTGGTGGCCCTTTAATTGACAATTCATCTGACCTTCCGGTTGGAAGGTTGCCAATAATTTTTGATGTTTCGAGTTAGACATTAACTTGTAAGCTGCTGTTTTAAAAATACTCCATGATGTTTACTTCCATTTAAATTAATGGAGAATCAAAACGGTACATCGAAAGTACTCAAAAGATGTCTTCTGATATAAAAAACAAAGACTGATTTGAGAAAAAACAATTATCCATCGTAGGAAAATTTGAAGTTGGTGGATTTTCAAGCAGGGAGGCAAGTAAAGTATTGCAGCATTTTCCACTAACTAAAAACAGATACCATGTGATGCTGGGTGTTACATCTGCAGCTGACACCCACTTCAAAGAACAGGTGCCTCTAGATGTTTAAAAAAGAAAAAAGCAGCTCTTATACTGTCTACAGCCGCTTTCAGGAAGTGACGAGTGGGAGCAATGGGAAGACTGGCTCAGCGGTGGTTCTGGGCCACTTTGTTATGATGGCGCATCACAGCATTTAGGTTCTCATTGCATTTTCTCCGTGAGCCTTCAGTGTCACAGGCTAAACTGGTAGGTGATTACATTTATTTAAAGGCAATGAATTTATAGCTTTTTCCAGAAAAATGATCCATGTGCATATATACATTTTTGCAGTACAGAGAAGTACCACTTAGAAAGTAACAAGTCTCCCACATTGCTTCACATCATGGTGAACATCATTTTAGACATTTCTCTTTGCATTTATATATAAAATGGATAGATGGATGGAAAAAGGGATTGACAGTCGTATGGACTAATAGATAAGTAGAATATAAATAAATGACTTAGTAAAGTAAGAATAAGATCTACATATACTATTTAAAAAAAAAAAAATCCCTCTGCCAAAGAATGGATTCCGATTCATCGTGACTTCATAGGGTTTCCAAGTCTGTATTTATAGAAGCAGACTGCTGCATCTTTTTCCTGCGGAGCTGCTAGTAGTTTCGAACTACTGACCTTTTGGTTAGTATTTGAGCTCTTTAACCACTGTGCCACCAGGCTCCTAGAAATGTTATATTTAATTTGACCCTCATTCAAAACAAGAAAACTAAAACTGAAAGCATTAGTGAATTTCAGGGAAATATTTCTTTACCAAAAAAAAAAAAAAAGACTGGTTAAGAAAAAGAAGTTGGAACAGTTATTTTTTTTAAGCTACATGCTTCAATTTTGGATAAAGTATGAACGGATTCCTTAGAAGCTCTTTAGAAACTAAGATGGGGAGACTTCGTCTCACGTGTTTTGGACATGTTATCAGGAGGGACCAGTCCCTGGAGAAGGATATCATGCTTGGTAGAGTAAAGGGTCAGCAAAAAAAAGACCCTCAACCAGAAGGATTGACACAATGGCTGCAACGGGCTCAAAACATAGCAACAATTGTTAGGATGGTACAGGACTGGGCAATGTTTCCTTCTGTTATATACATAAGGCAGCTAAGAATCAGAACTGACTGCACAGCATCTAACAACAACTACATGAACTGATTCCACGCAAGGAAAGAAAGTTTAGTAACACTCTTGTACTTTTATCTCCTCTACACTGATCTCCTATTTTTTGTGCCTATATTGACACCGTGGTTAAGAGCTGGGCTGCTAACCAAAAGGTCGGCAGATAGAAACTACCAACCGCCCCTTGGAAACCCTATGGTTTGGTTCTACTTTGTCCTATACAATTGCTATGAGTCGGAATCTACTCAATGGCAACGCATTTTTTTTTTTTAATTTTTATTATTATTGTTTTTACTTTATTAGAGGCTATAGCACTTACACCCTATTCTGAAACTACAGTCACCCAAATTGTTTAGTTTTAAGTTTATGTTAAATGGATTTCGTGGTCATCATCAGTCTTTTTCCATATTTTCTTTGTTATTGAGACATTTGGTTCTGATTTACCTCTAAGTGAGATTTCATTTTTAAAATACTTTTTAAAAAAATGTCTCTGTTACCTGAATGTTTTCTGATTGGAGAATGCCTATACCTGTATATTTGAATGTCAAATTAGCAGTGTATAATATTCTAGAGTAATATTTTTTCTGCTTCAGAGAATTATTATCCTGCCTTATGGTACTGTGTATTGCTATAAAGATACCCGAAGATATCAACTTATAGATGACTTCCCTTTTCTACCTGGATTCCAGAAGAACTCTGACTTTGTCCTTGCATCTCAGTAACTAACCAGGGTATATCTCAAGGTTGACAATCTATATCAATCTTTCCTAGTATACAATACTATTTCTTTGTTTCAGGAAAAAAAAATTCTGAATTAAATCTTTAAATAAAATTTTCATTAAGCTTGTTGAGTTGCTATTTCATGGGCCAAATTACCCATATGTTAGATTATTTTTGTCTTTTGATTACACTTGTCCTGTAATTATTTTTCTAATTATCTTAAATTTCTTTCTTTGTCTTTTGAATTCACAATGAGTATTTCAATTTTTTATTCTAACACCAAATATGACAGTATCCATATAAATGAGAATGTATTTATCTACACACACATATATTCATAAATACATATATATGGTCTGTTCCTTGTGACCTATAGTTATATTTTTAAATCTGTAGTGGTACAATTTTGGCTCTCAACTTATTTCATTGCTCCAGAACAGAGGTGAACATACTTTTTTTTTGTAAAGAGTCAGATAGTAAATATTTCAGCCTTTGTAAGCCACTTACAGTGACTGTCACATATCTTTTGTTTTGTTGCTTGTTTAACAATTCTTTAATAATGTAAAAACCAATCTTAGTTGTTCAGTAATGAGCCACACAAAAATAGCTGTAGCTTGTGAGACCCTGTTCTAGAATCACTTTATCATCTAATTCTGTTGTTTATCAACTTGACTTTCTGCTCTTATTTTATTAAATCTATATAATTATTATATTCTTTTATATAACAATGTACCCTTGAGAAATCTGCTTCTGTTTTGTAGTTGTTATTTCTTTTCTTTCAAACTAGGTACTTCACCTAATTTTGTTGTTAAAATATTAAGATTTTAACAACAAATGTTAAGGAACAAATCACCGACTTTATATGGAAAGGGAAGAGGCCCTGGAGAAGTACAGCATTACTGAAGAAGAACAAAGTGGGGGGCCTGACACTACCTGATTTTAGAACTTATTATACCACCATATTAGTCAAAACAGCCTGGTACTTGTACAACAACAAACGCGTAGACCAATGGAACAGAATTGAAAACCCAGATGTAAAATTATCCACCTATGAGCAGCTGATATTTGACAAAGGCCCAAAGTCCATTAAATGGGGGAAAAGACAGTCTCTTTAACAAATGGTGCTGACATAACTGGATATCCATCTGCAAAAAAATGAAACAGGACCCATACCTCACACCATACACAGAAACTAACTCAAAATGGATCAAAGACCTAAATATAAAATCTAAAATGATGAAGATCATGGAAGAAAAAATAGGGACAACACTAGGAGCCCTAATACGTGGCATAAACGGTATACAATAATAACCAACGATGCACAAACAGCAGAAGAGAAACTAGATAACTGGGAGCTCCTAAAAATCAAACACTTATGCTCATCAAAAGACTTCATCAAAAGAGTAAGAAGACAACCTACAGACTGGGAAAAAATTTTGGCTATGACATATCCGATTAGGGTCTAATCTCTAAAATCTATAAGATACTGCAACACCTCAACAACAAAAAGACAAATAATCCAATCGAAAAAATGGCAAAGAATCTGAACAGATGCTTCACCAAAGAAGACACTGAGGTAGCTAACAGACACAGGAGGAAATGCTCACAATCATTAGCCATTAGAGAAATGCAAATCAAAACTACAATGAGGCACCATTTCACCCCAACAAGGCTGGCACTAATCCAAAAAACACAAAATAACAAAAGTTGAAGAGGTTGTGGAGAAATTGGAACTCCTATGCACTGCTGGTAGGAATGTAAAATGGTACAACCACTTTGGAAGATGATTTAGAACTTTCTTAAAAAGCTAGAAATAGAAATACCATACCATCCAGCAATCACACTCCTGGGAATATACCCAAGAGAAATAAAAGCCATCACACGAATAGAAGCACAACCAGAATGCTCCTTAGAAGCAAGGATGGCGAGACTGCATCTTACATACTTTGGACATGTCAGGAGGGGTCAGTCCCTGGAGAAGGACATCATGCTTGGCAGAGTTCAGGGTCAGCAGAAAAGAGGAAGACCCTCAACGAAGTGGATTGACACAGTTGCTGCAGCAATGAACTCAAGCATAACAATGATTGTAAGGATGGCTCAGGACCAGGCAGTGTTTCTTTCTGCGGTGCATAGGGTTGCTATGAATTGGAACCGACTCGACGGCACCTAACAGCAACAACACGAATAGACATGTGCATACCCATGCTCACTGCAGCAATATTCACAATAGCAAAAAGATGGAAACAATCTGAATGCCCATCAACAGATGAATGGATAAACAAATTACGGTATATACACACAGTGGAATACTATGCAAAGATAAAGAACAATGATGAATCTGCAAAACATCTCACATCTTGGATGAATCTGGAGGGCATTATGCTGAGTGAAATTAGTCACAAAAGGACAAATATTGTATGAGACCACTATTACAAGAACTCAAGAAAAGGTTTAAAACCAGAAAAGGGAAAAAAACATTCTTTGATGGTTATGAGAGTTGGGAGGGAGGGGAAGGGGAAATCACTAACTAGATAGTAGACAAGGATCAACTTCAGTGAAGGGAAGGATAACACACAATATAGGAAAAGTCAGCACAAGTGGACTAAAGCAAAAGCAAAGAAGTTTCCTGGACACATCCAAACACTTTGGGGGACAGAGTAGCTGGGACCATAGTTTCAGGGAACATCTAGGTCAATTGGCATAACATAGTTTATAAAGAAAGTGTTCTACATCCCACTTTGGTGAGAGGCGACTGGTCCTTAAAAGCTTGCAAGCGGCCATCTAAGATATGTCAATTGGCCCCATCTCACTCGGAGCAAAGGAGAATAAAGAAAGCTAAATACACAAGGAAAATATTAGCTCAAAAGATTAAAGGTCCAAATCAACCAGAGACTCCACCAGCCTGAGACCAGAAGAATTAGATGGTGCCTGGCTACCACCAATGACCGCCCTGACAGAGAACACAACAGAGAGCCCAGGACAGAGCAGGAGAAAGATGTAGAACAGAACTCAAATTCACATTAAAAAAAAATTAGACTTAATGGTCTCACAGAGACTGGAGGAACCCTCCAAACTACAATCCCTGGATGCGCTATTAATCCAGAACTGAAACCATTCTCGAAGCCCAGAGAGTCTTCTGGCTCAGCCAAGGTTCCGAGTTAATTTGAGTCACTCTGCTCTTGAAGAGCTTTCCTTGAATTTTCCCACAGCTGCCAACAGATACCCTCAGACTACTCTACAAAATAGTTAGCTCATTTTTTTTATACCTTACTGATTAGAAGCCATCCAATGTCATTGCTGTGTTCTGTGCCCTATCAAAATCTTCTTTTCCCTTCTTACTTACACCTTTTCCAGTGTTTTGGTCCAAGTCTGTCCACTCTTCCTAAATTTGATTGCTTTGGGAGGGAGGTTTTATAGTCCTGCGTTGTTCACAATTTTCCCTGAAGCCTTTAAAAAAAAAACACCTCCACAGTAAGATTCTTACATGACCTATAATAACACAATGCCAATTAATGTTGATTGGTTACAGAAGCTATGATATTTTGAATCATGTAAGTGTTAAAATAATTAAAGACCAGTGCTAGGCTCCAATAAAATTATGACTATAATTAGTAGGTAGTTTTTTTTTTTTTTTTATAATCTTAGGGGCAAACAAAAGAAAAACATGGAATTGAAGTTACAAAACATGGAGGGCCATTGGAAATGACCCTTGAAGAACACGTTTCTTACTATGTGCTGTCTATGGGACCCTGTGTTAGTAGGGTGTTTTCAATCTTCCCTAGAGAGATTGGCTACACACACACACACACACACACACACACACACACACTCTCTCTCTCTCCAACAATAAAAAGTGGTATATGGTGGTAGTGAAGTGGTTAAGTGTTTGGCTGCTCACTGAAAATTTGGCTGTTCAAACCCACGAGCTGCTCCATGGGAGAAAGATGTGGCTGTCTGCTTCAGGAAAAGTTACAGCCTTGGAAACCCTATTGGGCAGTTCTACTCTGTCCTACAGGGTCACTATGAATCGGAATCCACACGATGGCAGTGGGTTTGATTTTGTTTTTGCGAAGGACAGTCTGATTTTAGGGAAAGAGAGGACGCCAAGGTCTGGAGAAAATGAAAAAGCCTTGCTGTAAGAAAGGGAACATGGTCCAGAACTTGAAGGAAGCATAGAACTTACTTGCTTCTTTCATGATTTTTCAGTTAAAAAATTATTCTCAGTTCACAAACATCATTATTTTAAACACAACACAACTCTGGGACTGAATTACATACGCTATACTTTCATAAATACTTTTGGGAAATTCAACAAAATTATATGACTGACTAGGGATGAGTCCAACACAATGTTTTCATATAAATCTTCATCGAAATGACTCTATCCTAGCATTAAAGATATGGAGAAAACAATTCGCAGCTGTCTCTGGTATCATATTCCATAATCTACAATTTTGTCTCCTACCGATCAAAACTGGAAGAATAATCACTTATTAGGTCATTAGACCATGAACCAATTATGAATTCTTAGCTGTAAAAGTATATGCCAAAAAGTGTTTTAAGTTTATTTGGAGGAAAGCAGAGTAAGGCTTGCTAGGAAATTTTAAGAAAATCTATACCAATGGAAGAGCTGTATCTTAAAATTTTTTTTAAAAGTAAGATGTAAACAAAGCCATCATAATTAAAATAATGTAGGAATGGTACAAGAATGAACAAGCAGATCAATGGTACAAATTCTCCATAAATAGACACCTCTAGAAAGGAGAATGTGGTATGTGAACAACGTGGCATTTCAATTCAGTGGGGGAAAGCATAGGTATTCAGTAAATGGTGGTATAATGGTTTCAGGGGACTCTAAGTCAATTGGCATAATAAAATCTATTAAAACATTCTGCATCCCACCTTGGAGAGAGGCATCTGGGGTCTTAAACACTGGCAAGTGGCCATCTAAGTTGCATCAATTGATCTCAACTCACCTGGATCAAAGGAGAATGAACACCAAGGACACAAGGTAATTATGAGCCCAAGAGACAGAAAGGGCCACATAAACCAGAGACTACATCAGCCTGAGCCCAGAAAAGCTAGACAGTGCCTGGCTACAACCGATAACTGCCCTGACAGAGAACGCAACAGAGAACCCCTGAGGGAGCAGAAGAGAGCAGTGGGATGCAGACCCCAAATTCTCATAAAAAGACCAGACTTAATGGTCTGACCAAGACTACAAGGACTCCGGTGGTCATGGCCCCCAGACCTTCTGTTGCCCCAGGACAGGAACCACCCCCGAAGCCAACTCTTCAGACATGGATTGGACTGGACAATGGGTTGGAGAGGGATGCTGGTGAGGAGTGAGCTTCTTGGATCAGGTGAACGCTTGAGACTATGTTGGCATCACCACCCTGTAGGAGAGACGAGAGGGTAGAGGGGGTTAGAAGCTGGCAAATGGACATGACAAGAGAGAGCGGAGGGAGGGCGTGGGGTGTCTCATCAGGAGGAGAGCAATTGGGAGTATGTAGTAAGGTGTCTGTAAGTTTTTGTGTGAGAGACTGACTTGATTTGTAAACTTTCACTTAAAGCTCAATAAAAATTAAAAAAAAAAAACGGTGTTATAACTGGTTAATCATTTGACAGAAAAGAATACGTAGTATATACATCCTTCTGTGGGTATGTGTGAGTGTGTGTGTTGTGTATCCCTACCTCAACAATGCCCCAAAACAGATTCCGGATATAGTAGGTTTTTAAATGTAAAAACTAAAAATTTTAAGTGCTAGGGACTATTAATATTTTTCAGTCTTTGGGTAGAATAAGAATTTGTAAGTTTGGTGGCAAAGACACCACGTTACATTACACAAAAATTAAACCTTTGAGTTATTTTTGGTAAAAATACCAAAAATTAAAAATTAAAGAAAGAAGGCTGATAAAATATTGTAATATATATAGCAAAGGAGTACTACATAAAGAGTTCACAGAAGGAAAACGATAACAAACGTCTGATACAAAAGTGATGAGGTACATGGAATAGGAATTTCACAAAGGAAGATAAAATGGCAGACCAATATGTTTAAAAATTTGGGGTAACCTTGGTAATCAGGGATATGCAGATTTTCAAAAAACAGCAAGTACCATTTTAAAAAACAGTAACAACAAATAGGGAAAGATTTATTTTAGCGATAATATTTATTGTTGGCAAGGTCATTCCTTCGCTGTTGGAAGTACTTTGGCGAGCATTAAAAATATTTAAACCCTTGATCAAGTGATTCCAGCTCTAGAATATTACCCTAAGAATTTAACTATTATTTGTGCACAGGCATCTTCAAAGCAGCATTACGATCACACGTTTATTAACTAACTTATTGTATATCCAAACTATAGAATTCCACACAGCCTTTTAGGCTGATGTTGTACAAAAGTACCTAATGACACACAAAAAAAGCCTATTGTAGAAGTAAAGTGAACATTCCAAATATTGCACACATTAAAAGATTGCATTTTTCTGAAGGGCTCATGCTATTTCTGGAGACTTTTATTTTACTCTTTGTGCTTTCTAAAATTCCTACCATAAACTCTTAGAAAGGGAAAAATGCTAATTTTTTTTTTTATAGTAAATGTCAGAAGCTTTGCCAGTAAGTATCTTCAGAGGGAACCACCCTGATAACATTTTGTGGTTTTGATACTGTAACATCTGCTTTCCAAAGCGAATTTGATCCTGATGTAGTATCAGCAGAGTTCCTTAATCAGAAAGACCAAATTGCTTTGTTCTCCTGCAACACTGCAAACTTATTTCCACAGTCAGTTTTAAAAACAGGGCTTAAAAAATAGTGTATATTGAAAATATGGTGATGGTTTTAGAGGAATGCGAAAGTTATTAAATTTACTGGTAATTAACGTAAGAGTAAGAATGCGTATCTGGACAGCAGGATCAGAAATCTGAAGACTAAAGTCCTATTCTTATTCGTTCCATCAGCTAGAGGTGTGTTGCGGGGCTAATGAGAATATAATAATGGCAATTATTATTATTAAGCACTAGATTACTCTGTGTTACTTTCTTTGTTGCTTTTTACTATAGTCTCTCCAAACCTGGCAACTTCATTCTCATAGTATTAATATCATTTTACTGATGAAGAAACTGAGGTTCAGAGAGGTTGCTGACTTGCTCAAAGTTACCCAGCTTCTAACTTACAGAGTATGGTGACAGTTCCAGTTTGTTTAGTTCACCAAAGCCCTGATTGTCACAATAAACATGAATTAAAGGCAGTGGCTTTGGTTTACTTTGGAGGCAGTGGCCTACTGATGTGTCTTAAAAACGTAAAGCTCATTCAATTACAAGGACCACAGAAGTTTCTACTGCTGTCACAATTCCATTCAGCAAATACTTTGTAAAAACAAATCAAAACAAAACAAAAACCAAACCAGTTGCCATCAAGTCAATTCTGACTCACAGTGACTCCACGTGTGTCAGAGTAGGACGGTGCTGCATAGGGTTTTCAATGTCCGACGTTTCAGAAGTAGATTTCCGGGCCTTTCTTTTAAGGAGCGCCTGAGTGAATTGAAACTGCCAACCTTTTGGTTGGTAGCTGAGCACTTAACCCTTTGTGCCACCTAGGAATTCTAAATAGTGAATATGCCTCTAAATGCGGTGAAAGCTGTGACAGCCAGAACTCAGCGGACCTGCCTTGTTTTTCTGGGACTCAAATGCCTTTGACAGGGTACAGTCTTACCATTTTTTTTTTATTGTTTTGGGTTTGATTAACGGAAAATATTTGAGTCTTCCTTCTCTGACAGATTTCCGCCTTACACAGGTTCCAACTTTTGTAGGTTTTACTGTACAATGCACTACATTAGTTATGGAAGAAGTACAAGATTGTTGAAAACAATCCTTGCTTTCTAGGAGCTTAAAACTCAGTGTCTGGGTTCCAATCCCAGTTCCTTCACTTACTAGCTGTGTGGCCCCTGGGTGAGTTATTTAATTTCTCTGTGTCTTAGCTTTCTTATCTGTAAAATGTGAAAACTTGTTAGGAGGATTAAAAGAATTACATGGAATGTGCCTAGAACACTGTTTAACAGATACTGAGAGCTAATATTAGTCTTTATTAAAAAATAAGTGGATCTTATATCCATAAGTAATCTAGTGGCTAATATGTACATGTTAATAGCATTCACTGATAGCTAGAACTACCAGTCTTTTTCAATTTTTGTATGTGTGTAATTCCTCTTAGGCACGTCTAGATTTTTCTTGAGCAATGGCTCTGTGTATGTACTGAACTAGCTTATGCCTTTCTATTACCTGGTCCTCTGCTGGGTTATATTATCTGAAAAATACGATCAGTAACATTACTAAGCTCATCAGGTTATTGGCTTTGTTAAGAGATACAAAATACTTGAACAAAGTCTGTATTAAAAATGAGTATCATTCGTAACGGATCACTCAGTTGTCTTCTCAGTGGTTTTCTGTATGAACAGAGAATAAGAAAAAAAAAGTGTTGAAATCAAATCTGGAATTAATTCTTACAACCTGATAATGTCCTAAGTGTCTGGGACATGGTTTCTTTTAAAAATCTTCCAGACACACAAGAGAATGTGAATAGACATTTTTCTAATATTTCACAGAATTCTGTGAATAAGTATTTTTTTTTGTAGGTCTTGTTTTAGCACTTTAATATGTTTGAACACCAGCTTTTTAATCCATTTGTAACATCATACAAAGTTCTGATTATGTACTCCTGCCCAAGTCGACAAGTACGAATAATATATTCATAAATATATAAAGTCAGAAAAGACAAACCTATTTCATAAATTTAAAAAGGAGGTTTTACATAAACAGTCAGAGGGAAGAAATGACTTGGTTAAGCACTTGGTGTAAATTAGTAGAAGTGCTAATTAATTAAACAATAAAATACTTGACAAGGTACAGTTTTCTGCCTACAAGGTCAGATGATATTGTTAAAATATGTATGCACAAACACTTCCTCTCTCAGTTTGGTTTATTTTTATACGGCATCATCTCAATTCAATAAGAATATTGTAAACAACAAATTATGATGTGCCAAGTACCACGCTCAACCAAAACCAAAGCCATTGCCATTGAGTCGATGCCAGTACCATGCTAGATGGGTGGAATTACAAAAGAACAAGGACTAGGTTTGAGAGACAATCTGCCATTTTGAGGATATGTTTTTTGCCCTTCTTTAGAGAATTTTAGGTTATTTTTTATCAAAAAATTATCAGGCATTTCAAAACATAGACTGAATTATTTAATGGTGAGTTCAATTGCATCCAATCTACCTATCAGATTAATTCACTCATTAAAGAACAAATGTAATGAGAATAGCTGACGTGGGTAGTATCTCAAGGGAAGATTGTCTGCCGCAGGCCACGACATTTTTTACCTAAAATATAATCATAATCATACACATGACAAAACTCATTTACTATGAAATCGATATTGGTTTAGAGATAGGTTAATACTTGTTTAAGTAAAAACAATGAAAAGTTCATAGGCTTATCCCTCCCTCTCTTCCTTTGCTTCCCTTCAGGTGCTCAATGTCTGAGATACATTGAAATAGCATTGTGGTAATTTATCTTTACAAATTATATGTTATAGCTAACTTGTCATTTTTTTAAAATCTTTTTAGTCTCTCAAAAAGTGATCTAGAATGGAACTCAAAATATATTCCGCATTACAAAAATGTAACCAAGTCTCATGTGAGATGTGAAAGGCTCAGAGAATTTAGTTTGCATTAAACAATGGAATAAAAATCCAACAAAGCCTTGAGGGTTTTAAAAAATTATTTTTTGGAAATAAGAAAAGCTTAATTTAAGCAGTAAAGATAATTATCACACTTAGAAAAAAATAATAAGTAGCAGTGAATCACCAGGGACCATTTTACTATGAGTCATAATGATATGTGGTCAGAGTCTTTAGTAAGTATGTTTTTTTTCTTAAAGAATACCCTTTGGTGGTTTTCTTCTGCCTCCGGATTTTTCATAATTTGGCATTGCTTTCTGGGGCTGAGACTTTTCATCTCTAGAAGATTCACTGCACTACAAATACAGTCCTTGTGGTTCACATGATATGACAGGTTGATCATATAGATGAGTCCCCCTTAGCGTCACCTACTTGGTCTCTTTCCCCACCCCATCCTGTCTCACATACAGACACCTCAAATGTTCAGTTGATAAACAGGATGGCTTAAGGTGAAAGGTGAGAAGGAAAAAAGGATAATACGAAGTTTTTTGAGGGTAGTTGTTTTACATCTTTGTACTCTCCATGTGACCAGCACTGTTCCTTTGATCATTATTGGAGGTCAGTGAATATTGGTTGAGAAAAAGAACTTATGAATAACTAACTGGATGATCTTTGACAATGGTTTGTAACCTCTTTTTATTTGGGAAAGCAATTTAATTAAAACAAAGTTGTAAGTAAGGATATTGGAATAATAATAATATGTTAATAGCACTTTATAACACATATAAAACCTTTTCACTTGCTCTATCTTATTTGAAGCTCACAAAACCCTTGTTAAGGAAGCAGGTGCTATTATCAGTAGAAAATATGAGGGTCAGAATCAAAAGATGACAATGTTTTCCTTCAATATCTCACTAACAAAGTATCATGGGAGTGCCTGTCTTCTAGAAAACATATCACTAGTTGTGGTCATTGTGGTGAGCAACAACCCATTCCAAAGATTAGAATTACACCAGTTGGGGGATGAAATATTTAGTCTAACAAGTAGCCTTTATGTATACGTGGACAGGGTGGCGGCGAGTGGGATGAGATAGAAGCTTATAAATTAATGCTATGCAAATAATAAATATTTAATGAGAGTTTACTTTGTGCCAAGCACTTTGATAAGCCTCTTCCCATACATTTTCTCCATTTTACAAATGAGGATATGGAAGTGACTTGCCCAAGGCCACACAGGGATTACGCGACTTGCCCAAGGGATTAAGTGACTTGCCCAAGGCCACACAGCAAGTGAGTGGCAGGTCTACAAAATACAGTCAATGTCCTTATCTAAACGAGTTTAAAATTTGGTTGGAGGAAAGCCATGAATTATACACATCAAGTAGATAGAGCTATAGCACAGAACAAACTCATCTTCCCAAATTAATCATTCAAACAGCGCAGACAACATGAACTACAGGGGTTGTTAAAGTCCTGAAAGAGTTAGAAAATTTGAGCCAACCCTTGAAAGACGAGTGGGATTTGAACAGGTTACATGTAAAAGAAAGGGTTCAGGCAAAGCGAAATGCATCAGCAAATTGCCAGTACGGGGGTAAGCAAGAAAACTCTGTGGAGCAGGTCTACCCCGTAACACAGCTGTAATCAACGGCAAGGGGTTTGGCTACCAACTAAAGATTGGTGGTTCAAACCCGTCAGCTGCTCCACAGGAGAAAGACGTGGCAGTCTGCTTCTGTAAAACTTACAGGCTTGGAAATCCTAGGGGCAGTTCTACTCTGTCTTACGGTGTTGCTCTGAGTTGGGATCAACTCAACAGCAGTGGGGATTTTTTTTGTTTGTTTGTTTTAATCTTTACAGAAGCAGATCACCAGCCCTTTCTTCCATGGCACTGCTGAGTGGGTTTGAACCACCAACTTTCAGGTTAGTAGTTGAATGCAAACCATCTGTGCCAGCCAGGGACCTAACATAGTCAAACCCATTGCCCATTGCCATCAAGTCAATTCCAACTCTTAGTGACCCTATGGGACAGAGGAGAACTGCCCCATAAGGTTTCCAAGGAGCGCCTGGTGGATTCGAGCCACCAACCTTTTGGTTAGGAGCCGTAGCTCTTAACCACTATGCCACCACGGCTTCCAACATAGTCAAGGGACAATAAAATGTCTCGAAAAATTTTCATGACCATTAATAACTAGCATCTTGTATGATTTAGGGCATGATGTTAAAGATGTTAGAAAATTCAGAGAGATGCTAGGCTTGTGATACAGGGACTATCAAGGATGGGGTTGGTTGGTAAAGGCTTCACAGAGAAACAGGATCTTGAGCTCAATTCAAACAAAATCTAGGGCTTAGATATGCAAAGAAGGGTAAAGAAAGATCCGGAGAATGTTCCTGTTAAAGGCACACTAGGCTGGTTGTGCGTTTTGGTAGGGAACAACACCGTTAGGACCTTAAATGCCAGGCTAAGGGACTTGCGGATTTTCAGTCAAAAATTGGAACCATTGACAGTTTAGGGTTGACTGCTAAGACAGACAGACATGGATAAGACTTTATTTTAGAAAAATCAGCCATATGGCTGCTTCTAAGAACTAACTAAAGGAGAAGAGAAATAGCAGCCAGAGTTAGAACTATTAGGATGCTATTAAAATAATTGAGCTTTAGTGAGGGGGCAGTTGAAATAGAAAAGAGAGATAAAAAGCTCTAGGCACTTACTGGACATGGATTGAGGAAGAGGGGGCAACGAAAAAGAGTGCCAAGGGTACCTCAGGGCACCTCAGTTGTCTGTATAATACTCTGCAATGTTCAAAGCTCTCTGTATTTTTGATGTTATTCACCCTTATGATGAACATATGGAGTGGATATCATTTTTCTTGTTCACAATAGAGGAAGTTGAGAAGTTAAACTAGGGCTCCCAGAGGCCAGGCTAGTAATGCCTGTGAGTAAAGTGAGCTGATGGGGAGTAGATGGGGACTATGGGGAACTGGTGAGTACAATCTCTATTCTCTATATTTCAGAGATTGTATTTGTTCACATTGTAACATTTCTGAAATTGGGGTGCATGAACTTGGTCAGAGTGGTTTTATTATGGTTAAATCAACTGAATCAAATGCAATATTGATACCACATGTGTGGTGTTTAACTGCCACATACAATATCTTTTTTAAGAAAGTATGCTATTATTTGGCATTGGAAGTAAAGGTAAGCTTGCACAAAGAAAGGTACGTAAACAAAGCAGTGGAGCAAACATTCGATATTAGTTGTGTTCGTTTTCTATTGTCTCTGTAACAAATTTACACAAACCTGTTGTTGTTGTTACATGCAGAAGAGTCAGTTTCGACTTATGGTGATCCCTATGTACAACAGAATGAAACACTGCCCGGTCCTGCACCATCCTCACAATTGTTGCTATGCTTGAGGTCATTGTTGTAGCCACTATGTCAATCCACATCCTCCAAAGTCTTCCTCTTTTTCACTGACCCTCTACTTTATCAAGAATAATGTCCTTTTCCAGGGACTGATCCCTCTTGATGACATGTCCAAAGTATGTGAGATGTAGTCTCACCATCCTTGCTTCTAAGGAGCATTCTGGTTGTACTTCTTCCAAGACTGATTTGTTCGTTCTTTTGGCAGCCCATGGTATACTCAACATTCTTTGCCAACATCACAATTCAAAGGCTTCCTTATTCATTGTCCAGCTTTCGCATGCATATAACGGATTGAAAACACCACACACGGCTTGGGTCAGGCGTACCTCAGTCCTCAAGGTGATAGCTTTGCTTTTCAACACTTTAAAGAGGTCTTTTGCAGCAGGTTTTCCCAATGCAAGGTGCCTTTTGACTTCTTGACTGCTGCTACCTAGTGGCTTGAAAAAAAAAATCTATTTTCTTACAGTTCTATAGGTCAGAAATTCAACCTGGGTCTCGTCAAGCTAAATTCTAGGTGCTGGCAAGGCTGCATTCCTTTCTAGAGGCTTTAGGGGAAAATCTATTTTCTTGCCTTTTCCAACTTCTAGGGACTGCCCGCGTCCCTTGGTTCATGGCCCGCTTACTCCATCTTCAAAACTAGCCAAGTTTCTTTGGCCCTTCTGTAGTCACAATTCCTTGTGACCTCAGATAGAAAAGTTCTTTCTTTTAAGGATTTATGTGATTAGATTGGGCCCACCTGAACAATCCAGAATAATCTCTCCATCTCAAGGTCCTTAACTTTAATCATATCTGCAAAGTTCCTTTTTTTCCCTATAAGGTAACGTAATCATAGGTTCCAGGGATTGGGACATTATTCGGCTTACCATGTATGTAAAGCAAAAATTCTTTTTTGAGAAACGACTAGAATTCCATTTTCTTGCAAAGCAACTACCAACACTTTGTGGGATCCAAAAAAGGTAGTTATCACAAAGTAGATGCAGCTATGTTATATTTTGTTACTGGAGTATATGCAGATTTGCTTATCAGCTTATTGCAGGCCAAACAATGCAACTAAGAGAAAGAGGAAGTGATCAGTCACTCAGAATTAGTATGTTTTGAAGTCAAGAGATTAGTGTGAACAATTCGTAAGTTTTTCAGGTCTATTGTTAATGTTGTTGCTAGGTGCCATGAGTCAGTTCTGATTCATAGCAAACCTAGGTACACCAAAACGAAACACTGCCTGGTCCTGCGCCATCCTCACAGATCATTGTTATTCTTGAGCCCGTTTTTGCAGCCACCCTGTCAATCCATCTCATCGAGGTTCTTCGTCTTTTTTGCTGATCCTCTACTTTATCAAGCACGATGTCCTTCTCCAGAGAGAAGGACTGGTCCCTCCTGACAACATGTCCAAAGTATGTGAGATGAAGTCTTGCCATTCTCGCTTCTAAGGAGCATTCTCACTGTACCTTTTCCAAGAAAGAGTTGTTCATTCTTCTGGCAGCCCATGGTATATTCAACATTCTTCGCCAATACTATAATTCAAAGGCATCAGTTCTTCTTCGGTCTTCCTTATTCGTTGTCAAGTTCTCGCATGCATACAGGATGATTGAAAACTCCATGGCTTGAGTCAGGTGCACTTAGTGACATCTCTGCTTTTAAACACTTTAAAGAAATCTTTTTTTTTCTATTGTTAATGCAAAAAAAAAGTATATATATTTTGCTTTTTTAGTTCGTAAAATATCGTTGTGTCTTACAATCAATAGTGTCTTAGATTCAATAAAATGTGGTAAAAAGCACCACTGGTTCTCAGTGCCAATCATTTGTTGCTACAGAGGGATAAAGACCTAGTGCTGTCAACATTTTTGATTTTTGAAGAAGTCCCCCAAACCTGGCTTTTTGCACAGTTTCCTAATTTTTAAATTCTTTCAATAATTGCATTTTAAAAATAATATGTAAAGTACAAGCCAAGCAAAACCTATAAATAGGCTATATTTTTGAAGATTTTTCTCACATATCTTTTTTTTTTTAAACTTCAGACTGGTATTCCAATGTGCTGTCACATCAGTTTAAGGTGTGTTAAAGGACTAATGCACCTGTAAAAGATGAAGCTATTTATATTCACTGTTTGAACATACTAGACACTTATTACAAATTTTTTGCTATTGTTGTTGTTGTTTGTGATAATTTGTAAAAAAAAAAAAAAAAAGAAAGCGAGAGAAAAACAAATTTAAAAAACTTTGACGAAGTGCTTTGTGATTCCTCAGACTGCTAGATGTGACACTTAACATTTTTTAAGATTCTTTATTTCTTTGGGGAAATTGCACCTACCCTACACTTCACAATTCCTTATAGAGTTTTAGGGTATCAGGTGGATAACGTTTTTTCTTGACTGTTCAAAACCTGAGCCACATAACTTCTTGTTGTTTTACTATCTGAATCAGTTCAGCAATTTTTGTTTCCTTAAGTTCTGGTATATTTCCACTTGGCTTTGCAAGAACTATAAGTTGTCCTCTCTTTGCCCCTTAACCTATTTTAAAAGAATAAGACAAGCTTTACAAGTCAGAGTATATGTTATTCCTGGGCAAAATTACGTTAGCGACAATTTCCAGTGTGGGTGGATTTGAGCTTCTGAAGGATGAATATTTTCCAGTTTGCTTTTCTGTCAACATCAAAGGCTCTGTTGTCATACCTGCCCTCATTTATTGCTTCAACCTTGTGCCTGCTGTACAATATGTTCTCAGCTTAAGATCTTTAACCAAGGTCTTATTTAATTTATTTAAATTTATGGTTAATTAAATTAGGTCTTTTTGAGTACCTACTTTAGCCAGAATTTGTGCTGGGGGCCCAATGTGTGTCAGCATATTGAATTTAATCCTCAGAATGAGTTCAGGAGGCAAATATCCCATTACCGAGAACTGGACTTTCTTTGCTTCCAACAGAGTTCTCTGGATCATCACTCACCCATATTATAGTCGAGACTTGGCTCCATGTGACCTTGGCTGTATCCAAAAATCAAATCTTCCTCAAACGTATTTTCTAACATGCAGGCTGTTAAATGTACCAAAGACTCTGGCAGATGTTCCAGAAATATTACAGTGCATGTAGGCCTCTCAAGGCAACTGCTTTTAAGAAAACAACAATCATTTTGATAATTGGCTTTTGGTATTTTTATTTAACAAGAAGAAATAATGTTAATTTTTAGTCATATTTGTGTGAAACTTGCAAATGATTAAAACCAACTATCTTTTATCTCTAAATCCAAACTCCTATGTATTTTGTAAATAAATGTGATTGCTTAATAAATATTAGGAGGAATACATTAGAATAAACGAAATATTAGGCATATCGAACGCCTAAAGAGAAGTCATTGGCTAGATTTTGCATAAATATTTGAAATGTAAAGCAGATTTCTCTTCCAGAACTTCTTTTCCCATCTGCTGGGGCCCAACTAGACTATTTCCGCTGGTTCTTACTCTCTCTTACAGTGAAGGTATGGGCTGATTAAGGCTAACATGCTACCCATCCTTGGAGTGTACTTATTTTTTTTTAGGGACATTAAAGTCCTAATAAGCAATTAAAAAAAAAAAAAAAAGAAAAATCAAAGAATAGCACCTCTAATGGTGAAATTTCAGAAACAGAGACTAGGGCAAAAACTGTACTTGAAGTCCTTCAAATATTTATTTATTTATTTTATTGTACTTTGGATGAAGGTTTACGGAACAAACTAGTTTCTCCTTAAACAGTACACATATTGTTTTATGACATGGGTTAAGAACCCCATGACATGTCAACACTCTCGCTTCTCAGCCTTGGGTTCCCTATTACCAGCTTCCTGTATCCTCCTGCCTTCTAATCCTTGCCCCAGGGCTGGCGTGCCCCTTTAATCTCCTTTTGTTTTATAGGCCAGTCCAGTTTTGGCTGAAGGGTGAACCTCAGGAGTGACTTCATTACTGAGCTGAAACGGTGTCCAGGGGCCATAACTCAGGGTTTCTCCAGTCTCTGTCAGGCCAGCAAGTCTGGTTTTTCTTTTTGAGTTAGAATTTTGTTCTATGTTTTCTCCAGCTCTATCCAGGACCCTCTATTGTGATCCCTGTCAGAGCAGTCAGTGGTGGTAGCCGGGCATCATCTAGTTATACTGCACTTAGTCCGGTGGAGGCTGTGGTAGATGTGGTCCATTAGTCCTTTGGACTAATCTTTCCCTTTTGTCTTTAGTTTTCATTTTTCCTTGCTTCCAAAGGAGTGAGACCAATGGAGCATCCTAGATGGCCACTCATAGGCTTTTAAGACCTCAGACGCTACTCACCAAAGCAGACTATAGAACATTTTCTTTATAAATTGTTATGCCAATTGAGCTAGATATTCCCTGAGACCATGGTCCCCACAGCCCTCAGCCCAGCAATTTGGTCCCTCAGGGAGTTTGGATGTGTCTATGGAGCTTCCATGACCTTGCCTTGGACAAGTTGTGCTGGCTTCCCTAGTACCGTTTACTGTTTTACCCTTCACCAAAGTTACCACTTATCTATTGTCTATTTAGTGTTTTTCCATCCCCACCCCCTCCTCCCTTGTAACCATCAAAGGTTGTTTCTTTTTGTGCGTAAACCTTTCAGTAAAGTACTGGTCTCATACAGTATTTTTCCTCTTGTGATTGACTCATTTCACTCAGCATAATACCCTCCAGATTCATCCATGTTATGAGATGCTTCACAGATTCATCGTTGTTCTTTATCATTGTGAAATACTCCATTGTGTGTATGTACCACAGTTTGTTTATCCATTTATCTGTTGATGGGCATCTTTTTCCATCTTTTTGCTATTGTGAACAATGCTGCAATGAACATGGGTGTGCATATGTCTATTCGTGTGACGACTCTTATTTCTCTAGGATATATTCCTAGGAGTGGGATAGCTGGATCATACAGTTTTTCTTTTTCTAGCATTCTAAGGAAGAGCCATATCGTTTTCCATGATGGTTGTTATCATTTTGCATTCCCACCAGCAGTGCAGAAGAGTTCCAATCTCCCCGCAGCCTCTCCAACATTTGTTATTTCCTGTTTTTTTGATTCGTGCCAGTAATGCTGGGGTAAGATGGTATCTCATGGTGGTTTTGATTTGCATTTCTCTAATGGCTAGTGATTGCAAGCATTTCCTCATGTGTCTGCTGGCCGCTTGAATGTCTTCTTTGATGAAGTGTCTATTCATTTCCTTTGCCTATTTTTTAATTGGATTGTTTTTCTTTTTTGTTGTAGAGGTATTCGATTTTCTTGTAGATCTTTTAGAGATTAGAACTTTATCTGATTTGTAATAGCCAAAATTTTTTTCCCAGTCTGTAGGCTTCATTTTTGCTCTTTTGGTGAAGTATTTTGATGGGCATAAGTGTTTAATTTTTAGAAGATCCCAGTTATCTAGCTTATATTCTGGAGTTTGGGTATTATTGGTTGTGGTTTGTATTCTGTTAATGCTGTGTATTAGGACCTCTACGTTAATCCTACTTTTTCTTCTATGAACTTCATAGTTTTTGGTTTTATATGTAGGTCTTTGATCCATTTTGAATTAGTTTTTGTATATGGTATGAGGTATGGGTCCTGTTCCATTTTTTTTGCAGATGAATATTGGGTTTTGCCAGCACTATTTGTTAAAAAGACTGTCTTTTCCCCATTGATAGACTTTGGACCATAGGTGGATGGGTTTACATCTTGCCTCTCAACTCTGTTCCATTGGTCAATGTATCTGTCATTGTACCAGTACGAGGCTGTTTTGACTACCATAGCTGTATAGTATGTTCTGAGGACATGCAGTCTGTGTTCTCCTACTTTATTCTTCTTCAATAGTGCTTTACTTGTCCGGGGCTTCTTCCTTTCCCGTATAAAGTTAATGATAAGTTTTTCCATCTCTTTAAAGAATGTTGTTGGTATTTGGATCGGTATTGCATTGTATTTGTATATCGCTTTGGGTAGAATTGCCATTTTCACAATGTTGAGTCTACCTATCCATAAGCATGGAATGTTTTTCCATTTTTGTAGATCTCTTTTGGTTTCTTGCAGTAGTGTTTTGTAGTTTTCTTTGTATAGGCCTTTTACATTCCTGGTTAGATTTATTCCTAAGTATTTTATTTTCTTAGAGACTATTACAAATGGTATTGATTTCCTTTTCATCATTTTCTTTATTGGTGTATAGGAATCCAACTGATTTCTGTATGTTTATCTTGTTTCCTGCTACTCTGCTAAATCTTTCTATTAATTCCAGTAGTTTTTCTTGTGGAATCTTTTCAGTTTTCTATGTGTAGTATCATATCATCTGCAAATAGGGACAGTTTAACTTCTTCATTACCAATTTGGATGCCCTTTATTTATTTTTCTTGCTTTATTGCTCTAGCTAGGACTTCCAGAACAACGTTAAATAGGAGTAATGATAAAGAGTGTCCTTGTCTTTTTCCTACTCTCAAGAAGAAAGTTTTCAGCATTTCTCTGTTAAGAATGATGTTGGCCATTGGTTTTTCATAGATGCCCTTTATTATGTTGAGAAATTTCCCTTCTATACCTATTTTATTGAGAATTTTTATCAGGAATAGGTGTTGGACTTTGTCAAATGCATTTTCTGCATTGATTGAGATGATCATGTGATTCTTTTCTTTCCTTTTATTTCTGTGGTGGATTACATTGATTTTCTAATGTTGATCCATCCTTGCATAACCTGGTATGAATCCCACTTGGTCATGGTGTATTGTTTTTTTGATATGTTCCTGAATTCTATTGGCTAGAATTTTGTTGAGAATTTTTGCATTTATTCACGAGACATATTGGTCTATAATTTTCTTTTTTTGTGTGTGGTATCTTTACCTGGTTTTGGTATCAGGGTTATGCTGGCTTCAAAGAATGAATTCGGAAGTATTGCTTCCTTTTCTATTTCTGAAATAGTTTGAGTAGTACTGGTGTAAGCTGTTCCCTGAACGTTTGGTAGAATTCTCCAGTGAAGCCATCTGGGCCAGGGCTTTTTTTGTTTGGGAGTTTTTTTCATTACCTTTTCAATGTCTTCTATTGTTATGGGTCTGTTCAGATTTTCAACATCATTTTGTGTTAGTTTGGGTAGGTAGTGTGTTTCTAGAAATTTGTCCATTTCCTCTAGGTTTTCAAATTTGTCTGAGAATAGCTTTTCATAATACTCTGTTATGATCTTTTTTATTTCATTTGGGTCTGTTGTAATGTCCCCCATTTCATTTTTTATTTGAGTTATTTGCATCCTCTACTGTTTTCCTTTTGTCAGTTTGGTCAGTGGTTTGTTGAGATAGTCAGCCCTTTCAAAGAACCAACTTTTGGTTTTGTTGATTCTTTCTATTGTTTTTCTATTCTCTATTTCATTTATTTCTGCTCTGATCTTTATCATTTCATTTCTTCTGGTGGCTGTGCGCTTCTTTTGCTGTTCTCTTTCTATTTGTTCAAGTTGTGTAGCTAATGTTTTGATGTTTTGATTTTGTCCCTTCTTTTTTGATGTGTGACTTTATTGCTATAAGTTGGCCTCTGAGCACTGCCTTTGCTATGTCTCAAAGGTTTTGGTGTGATGTGTTTTCATTCTTGTTTGATTCTAGGAATTTTTTGATTCCATCTGTGATTTCTTCTATTACCCAGTGGATTTTATGCAGGGTGTTATTCAGTTTCCATGTAGTTGATTTGTTTTCCTTGCTTTTCCTGTTGTTAGTTTCTACTTTGATGGTGCTGTGGTCAGAGAAGATACTTTGTATTATTTCAATGTTTTGGATTTTGTTGAGGGTTGCTCTGTGGCCTAAGATGTGGTCTATTCTGGAGAATGTTCCACATGCTTTGGAAAAGAATGTACAGTTTGCAGCTATTGGGTGGAATGTTCTGTATATGTCTATGAGGCCAAATTGGCTGATTAGGTCCTTTAGCTCTTCTGTATCTTTGTTGTGTTTCTTTCTAGATGTTCCATTCTTTACCAAGGTTGGTGTGTTGAAGTCTTCTATTATTATTGTGGAACTGTCAGTTTCTCTTTTCAGTGCTGTTAGAGTTTGTTTTATGTATTTTGGAGCCCTGTCATTGGGTGCATAGATGTTTATTACAGTTAAGTCTTCATGATGTATTGTCCCTTTAATCATTATGTAGTGCCCCTCTTTGTCTTTTATGGTGGGTTTTTTTTTTAAGTCTATTTTATCTGAGATTAGCATTGCCACTCCTGCTCTTTTTTGGTAGTTACTTGCGAGATATATTTTTTCCATCTTTTATTTTTAATAAATTTATGTCTTTGTTTCTAAGGTGTGTCTCTTGTCGACAGCATATTAATAGATCTTTTTTTTTTTAAAACCATTCTGTCACTCTGTGTCTTTTTATGGGTGCATTTAGGCCATTTACATTCAGTTTAATTATTCAGTGAATTTATCACTGTCATTTTGTAGTGTTTTTTTTTTTTTTTTTTGTGGCACTGACATCTTCCTTGTTCCTCTTACTCTCCTGTGCTGAGTTCTTTGGTGTGTGGATTTCTTTCTCATTTCTTTTGTTTTTATTGAGACTTTATGTTTTTCTTCTTTATGTTGATGAGTAGATTTGTTAACTTTCTTTGTGGTTACCTTGAAATTTACCCTTATCTTCCTAGGTTTGCACCAGTGTATTATGACTTGGTATCACCTTGTCTCCCTCTCCATCAGAAAGTTCTATACCTACACTATTTATTCCCTCTTTTATTGTTCTAACGTTGTTGTCATTTACAGATTAACCTCTCTGGTTCCGTGTTGTAAATCTTTTGGTTTTGGATAGTCCTTGAGAGTTCATTTCATAGGTTCATATCTGGCTGGTACAATCTTGCGTCCTAGTTTCAGGCTGTGGTCTGAGGTTTTTTGTTCTCAGACTGAAGGACTCCCTTTTATAATTCTTGTAAGTTTGGTTTGGTTTTTGCATATTCCATTAATTTCTGTTTATCTGGAAATGCCCTAATTTCACCATCATATTTGAATTGGAGTTTTGCAGGATATATTATTCTCGGTTGACAATTTTTTTTCTTTCAAGGTTTTATATATGTCATTGCATTGGCTTCTTGCCTGCATGGTTTCTGCCAAATAATCAGAGTTTTGTCTTATTATTTCTCCTCTGTATGTGACTTTTTGTTTTTCTAGAGCTGCTTGCAGGATTTTTCCTTTGTCTTTGGTTTTTGCAAGTGTGATTATGATATGCCTTGGTGATTTTCTTTTGGGGTCTATCTTATATAGGGTTTGTTGAGCTTCTTTGATGGTCAGCTTTTCATCTTTCATGATATTAGGAAAGTTCTCTGTCAGCAATCCTTCAATGATCCTCTTTGTGTTTTCTGTTTTCTCCCTCTGTTCTGGAACTCCAGTCACTCAGATTGTTGCTTTTGATTGTATCGCACAGAATTCTCAGGGCTTCTTCACTTTTCTTCAATCTTTTTTCTGATTTTTCCTCAAACAGAGTAGTATCCAAGTGTTTGTCTTCAATTTTGCTGATTCTGTCTTCCATCATTTCAAACCTGCTTTTCAGCGCTTCTATGCCACTGTCCATTTCTGAAATCTTGTTTATCTTTTGGATTTCTAATTGTTGTTTTTGTACAATTTCTAGTTGTGAATTTATTTTGGCATTTTGTTCCTGTATTACTTTCCTTAATTCTTCCATTTTTTTGTTTGTATTTTCCATGAATTTGTCTGCCTTTTCCATGAATTTGTCTATTTTTCCTCATTTTTATTTGCTTTTTGCTTCAAATCTTGGATAGCTCTGAGTTTTAGAGATTGGAATTCCCTGTCAGATAGTTCTAGTGCCTTTTCTTCTACTGGAAAGTCATCTCATGTTTTATTTGGGACAGCTACTGGAACCATCCAGTCTTTTTTTTTTTTTTTAATATGTTTTGATATTGTCTGCTGTCTTTGGGACATTCGATAATTATTTTCTTTGTTTATTGATTGTAGTTTTGTTTGTTTCATTCTGCTTTCTTGTTTTATTTGGTTATGTCTGAGCAGGAGGGCTGTGCATTCTTTGTTGTTTGCTCATCTATGGTCATGATACTTTTCACCTCCTTGTCCAATGGGCAGGGCCAGTTGCTCAGCTATGGGCAGCAGGCAGGTCTAGCTGAAGGGGAGGGGCTAGGATGGGTTGTTTGTAGCACGTACTAGGGCCATCAGGGCCAGCCCAGAATCAGTGGCTGGGCAGGTTCTGGTAGGCTGTGTTTGTGCTGCTCAGAGGTGTGGTGTTCAATACATGGTCCAGGTAGGCAGGAGCAAGGGGGGAGGTGGTGATTTGTGCAGCTAATATGGGTATGGGAAAGAGGAGAGAGAAACAGGAGCCAAAAAAAAAAAAGAGTGCTAAGGGAACTTGCTGTTGGAATGGACAGATGAGAAACCGAGAAATGGAGAAAAACAAAAAGGAAGAAAAGAAAAAGACAAAAGAAAGAAAAAAATGTCTAGATAAAAATTTGAAAAAATATGACCCCCCAGGCTATGCAGTATACCCTGGCTAGAGGGGATATAGATGTCACACAGTGCCAGGTATTCAGGAAACAGGAAAAGAAAGTAAGTATAGAGAGATGAGAACTGGGAAATGAAGAAAGACAGAAAGAAAAAAGGAGAAAAAAAGAGAGAGCGAAAGAAAAGAGAAAGGTCCCCAGACTGGAGAAGTGCTCCTAAGCTGTGCAGTGCAGCTTGGCTAGAAGAGGCTCCCAAGCAGTGAAAAGAAAACAAACAAACAAAGCGAAAAAAGAAAAAAGAAAAAACTTAGGTATTCCACCAGCGTGGTGTGGCGAGCCAGGGGAGTGATTCCCCAGTAGAGCAGTGCTTCACAGCCTTTCAAGAAGAAGCAAGGCTGGCACACGGAGCCAAGTGTTCCAGAAAAAGGAGGGGGAGGTGGTGAGAGCCACAGAAGAAACCAAAAGAAACAGAAAAAGCAACATCAGCAACAGAAAAATGGCACTCAGGGAGCCAACCAGTGCGGGTGGGGCAAATTGAAGCTGCCTTGGGCCGAAGCAGTTGCCCTCCAGTCAAGAGACTGCAGCTGGGGGGAAGCAGAGGAGGCCAAGGCGGGGAGGGAAGAAGGATGGAGGTTAGGAAAGTGTGTATCGTTGGTTACCTGGTGCTCTTTTCCTGCTGGGAGTTCATGAAGCTGCTTTCCCATGCTCCCTGTCTGCCAGTCTCCTACAGGAGTCCAAGATGGTGAATCCATGCTGTGTCAGCTGATAGGGGGCCTCCACACATATCTCTCCTTGATCTCTGTTCTCTGTCAGTTTCTTATTCCATTCAGTGTTTGGCTGAGTTCCTCATCTCTTCATTTGACACTTCAGGTTCCAGGAATGACGTTTGTTTCTGTTTTACTTAGTTTTGCGGGTCTTTGGTGTGGAGGGATGGTATGGTGCTTCTGTCTATGGCACCATGTTGGCCTGATCAAATATTTATTTTTAAATAATTGTTAAACTAAAAAATTTTAGCTACTCATGCCCAGACAATTTATAGAGTGAACATTATTGCCCTTAAACTAAATTAATAAAATTCTAAAATAAGAACCCATGTTCCAGGCCACTTTTTTCCAGAGTTGAAATGTGAATCCATGTTACATCTACCAGGATCCTAACTGCAAATTCAATCTTATGCAGATTAAAAAATCAAGAGTCCATTCTCAATTATGTTAGAGTTTCTTGGTGAATCATTTCCATGTGTGTTTATTTCATGGGATCTCCAGTTACATCTACTACCCATCTGTCAGATTGTCCTATTGTGTTGCTGTGATGCTGGAAGCTATGCTACTGGTATTTCAAATACCAACAAGGTCACCCATGGTGGACAAATTTCAGGGGAGCTTCCAGACTAAGAAAGACTAGGAAGGAAGGCCTGGCAATCTACTTCTGAAAACTAGCCAATGAAAATCTTATGGACATGACAGAACATTGTCCAACTAGCATTCTTTGCATACATCATCAGAAGAGATTAAATGCTGGAGGAGGACATCATGTTCAGTGAAGTAGAGGGTGAGGAAGACCCTCAGTGAGATGGATTGGCACAGTTGAGGCAGCAGTGTGCTAGTGCTGGTTCAGACTAGCTAGTGAGAGATGTGTGTGCAGTGTTCCCAACTCAGGTTCAGTAACTTCATGTTGATAGCTTGAAATTGGACAAGGTGGAGGTATTTACACCATGGAAACTGGCAAACAGTACAAATCAGGGTTATTTATTTATTTTGGAAAACTGGCTTACCAGATCACCACCGGTATGGAGTAATTTAATGTGTCCCAGAGGAGGAAATAAGGCATTTTACTTTTCAGTTAATATCTATTCATGTCATCTCTCCCCAAGCCAGTTTTGGTGAAATATTACCTCAAGAGCACATAGACTGCAGGTGACATAAAAAAGTGCAATATTATAGCAAATGTATAATGCTGGGCATTATAGTGGTGACCAAAGTCAGGCACAGTCTTTGTCCTCATGGTGTTTACAGTTTGGTGGAGGAGACAGGTGTTAATCAAAGAATAGCATAAATACATGTAAAATTCAGCTCTGGCAAGTGCTGTAAAGAAAGGATGCATAGAGTCACTAAAGTGTGTAAAAGGAGGATTTGAACTAGTATGGGAGGGAAAGAGAGGTTTACTAAGACAGCATTGATTCTCTGAGATTTAAGGGAACAGCAGAATTTAAATAGACAAAGCTGGATAGGTGGAGAGAAGCAGCATAATTAATTACATGGTGGTGGTCGTTGTTGTTATGTACCACCGAGTTGATTTCAACTCATAGTGACCCTATAGAACAGAGTAGAACTGCCCCATAGGGTTTCGAAGGAGTGGCTGGTGGATTCGAACTGCGAACCTTTCGGTTAGCAACCAAACTCTTAACCATTGTGCTACCAGGGCTCTTGATACATGGTAGGTGCTCCATTAAAAAAAAAAGGAAAAAAATTGTAGATAAATTTTGTCCTGCTCGTATATGGAATCTGTTCAACTCTGATAGCAATTCCCCAGGAAACGTGGGCTTTCTTCTACTATATCACTCTGTGATGGCAGCTGGAGTGTCTTCTTGACTCCTCTCCCTTCTCTTTTAGCTGGCTTTCAGTGGCTGTTAACGCCTGCTCACTGGAAGAACTCCAGCTCTGTGTGTGACCATGTGATAGGAGAGTGATGGCCTTTAGTGACATACCAACCACACAAGTAGCTGTGGTTTGTCTAGTTAAAATTTTTTTTAAAAGTCACTAAATAGAAAATAGATAAGTGGTAACTTTGATGAAGAATAAGACAGTACACAATACTGGAGAAACCAGCACAACTTGCACAAGGCAAGGTCATGGAAGCTCCATAGACATATCCAAACTCCCTGAGGAACCAAATTGCTGGGCTGAGGGCTGTGGGGACCATGGTCTCAAGGAACATCTAGTTCAATTGGCATAACATAGTTTATAAAGAAAATGTTCTACATTCTACTTTGGTGAGTGGCTTCTGGGGTCTTAAAAGCCTGTGAGTGGCCATCTAGGATACTCCACTGGCCTCACCCCTTCAGGAGCAATGAAGAATGAAGAAAACTAAAGATACACGGGAAAGATTAGCCGAAAGGACTAATGGACCACAACTACCACAGCCTCCACCAGACTAAGTCCAGTACAACTAGATGGTGCCTAGCTACCACCACCGACTGCTCTGACAGGGATAACAATAGAGGGTCCTGGACAGAGCTGGATGAAAAATGTAGAAAAAATTCTAACTCAAAAAGAAAGACCAGACTTGCTGGCCTGACAGACACTAGAAAAACCCTGAGAGTATGGCCCCTGAACACTCTTTCACCTCAGTAATGAAGTTACTCCTGAGGTTCACCCTTCAATCAAAGATTGGACAAGCCAGTAAAACAAAATGAGACTAAAGGGGCACACCAGCCCAGAGGCAAGGACTATAAGGCACAAGGGGACAGGAAAGCTGGTAATAGGGAACCCAAGGTTGAGAAGGGAGAATGTTGACATGTTGTGGGGTTGTTAACCAATGTCATAAAACAATATTTGTACTAACTGTTTAGTGAGAAACTACTTTGTTCTGTAAACCTTCATCTAAAGTCCAAAAAAAAAAAAAAAATGTTTTTCTACCATAGAGGCTTGGGAACCAACAGCCTCTGGAGTTGTTGGGACACCATGCTTCTGGAAGCTCAGAATACTGGTGTTCTGTCTTGTCCCTTTGCTACATGGATTAAAAAAAAAAAAATTCCCTTGAGGGAAACACACACACACACACACACACACACACTACCACATGATCACTTACAAATAGCAGAGCTAAGGTTTTGAATGCAATTGTATGTACAATGTCCAAGCATTTTGATTAGAGAAATAAAACATAGCCTTTATATACAGTAAGGGTTCTTCTTTGGGGTGGTGAAAGTGGAGGGAGGCATGAAAATGGAGGCAGAACACAAGTTTTGTTTGGTGAGATCCTTTGGTAGATTTGGCAACAGGAACATGTGGGAAAACCTTGTGCCTAGTGCATGAAGGCAGGAAGCTCACGCAAGAATGGTGCAGGGCTCTAGGATTTATGAGTTGGGAAGGGGGAGAGGATAGTCGTTCTAAACCACCCGGCTCCATGTGGTCCAGCCAATTAATTCAACCATCACTGTCTCCTTACACTCAGTTCTTAACACCACTAGTTGGTTCTTTTTCATTATGTCTCACAAAGGGATAAAGTCTTAACCCCTTTGACTATGCCATTCCCATAGCACCCAAAGCCTTTCAACAAAGTCACCCTAAGTTCCCTGGTTCTGTTCTTAACTACCGTCCATCTCAGAAGTAGAAAGAGGCCCTCCTAATGCTTATATTGTTGTGGTTAGTTGTTGTCAACTCAGTTCCAACTCATGATGACCCCATGTGTGCAGAGTGGAATTGCTCTATAGGGTTTCCAAGGTTGCAACCTTTTTGAAGCAAATCAACAGGCTTATTTTCCAAGGTTCTCCTGGGTGGGTTCGAACCACCAAGCTTTCGGTTAAAAGTCGCGTGCTTAACCCTTTGCGTCACTCAGGGACTCCTCCTAATGCTAATAAAAAAAATGCTAATAGCACACATATATTGAGTGCATACTGTGTACCAAGAGTTATAGTTCACAACAGCATGCTTTAATCCTCAACATCAATGCCATGAGGAAGGTATCGTCTCTATGTTATAGATAAGGAAACTGAGGTTTGTGACTTTAAGTAGCTTAACGAAATGTATTTACCTAGAAGAGGTTAAGAGCTATAGCTGCTAACCAAAAGGTCAGCAGTTCAGCCACTCCTTGGAAACCCTATGGGGCAGTTCTACTCTCTCTTGTAGGGTTGCTAAGAGTTAGAATTGACTCAATGGCAATGGGTATAGTAAGTGGTGAATCTGGGATTTGTGACTATGCGTGTGGTTCTAAATCCTAAATTCTTTCTATTATGTTAAAACAGTATTTTGATTCTCTGATTTTTCGGTTGTCCTTTTTTTTTTTGGCCATAGTTTAGTCATTCTGTATAAGAATTAAGAATAAATTAGTTGGTTCTTTTCAAATCCCAGATGAGTTTTTCCCAGTTTCAACACCACAGTAACAGCAATAATATTGACGTGCTGGGGTTCAGAATAATTTTTTTTTAATCTTCTTCTAAATGTGGCTAAAGTTAAAAAAAAAGAGATGTCATCATTTTTAACCCACCATTTAAATATAAAAATCTTTAAGGGGTTCTGAGAGCCTGGGAAGTCCAAGTGAAAGTTACCTGCCCAGAGTTCCTGCTGATGCAATACTTTAAACAGAGCTACTGATATTGCCCTACCATGATTAATATTGCAACTTTAAAATCCAGAGTGTATAACCACAACAGTAGTAACAGACACAAGGTGTGTAATATGGAAACACAAAGTCCAGAGACTTTACCAAATTCGTAATAAATTTAGAACCCTGTCAATCTGGAGGAAAGTATTACATAAAAAAGAATTAAAAAAAAAAAAAACAAGAGAACTATCTTGTGTGAGAAAGAGTTCAATCTGTCTTTCCATGGTATGAATGCATCAACAGAGCCACTTTGAAACATGAGCTCAAATGAGCTGATCTTGATCAGTTCATCCCTAGAGTCAGTCTATAACAGTACATTTGACTGTCTGTCTGTAGCCATGGATAACTCTGGCAGAAAGAGTGGTGTGTTGGGGATGTCAAATCAACACACACACTGTGCCTCCCTTGACTCCTAACCTTACTGGCTTCAGGGAAGGATAAAGTAGATATTCTGTCACTGGTTAGGAATCCTCAGGCCTAAGCCACGGGTTACTTTTTTCTTTTTTAGATATTCAAAACATTTAAACAAGCACAAAACATACCATTGTTGCTATTTCCCCCCAATGTTTGGCTGCAGATTGAATTGCATCCCCTAAAAACACGTGTTGGAACTCTAACCCCTATACCTGTGGGTGTAATGTAATGTAATTACTTTCCATAGCAATCTAATATTATATCAATGAGGCTGTATCCATGTAGAGTGTGTCTTAAACCTAATCTCTCCTGAGTTATAAAAATAGCAGATTAGACATAGAGATAAGCATACACTGGGGAAGACAGATGCAACCAAGGAATGCTCAGGCTACTGACGAGGAAGTCTTCTGTCTTGGAAGAAGTACAGCCAAAATGTTCCTTAAAAGGTAAGATGGCAAAACTTTGCTCACATACTTTGGACGTTATCATGAGGGGCCAGTCCCTGGAAAAGGACATTATGCTTGGGAAAGTAGAGGGCCACTGAAAAAGTGGAAGACCCTCAGCAGTAGGGTTTGACACAGTGGCTACAACAATGGGCTCAAACAGCAACAATTGTGAGGAAGATGCAGAACTGGGCAGCGTTTCGTTCTGAGGTACATAAGGGTCTCTATGAATCAGAGCTGACTCAACGGCACTTATATCACACTCAAGTAAAATTTTGCTGAAGATCATTCAAAAGTGGCTGCAGCAATATATTGGCAGGGAACTGCCAGAAATTCAAGCTGGTTTCAGAAGAGCACGTGGTGGAATCAGGGATATCATTGCAGATGTCAGATAAATCCTGGCTGAAAGCAGAGAATACCAAAAAGATGTTTACCTGTGTTTTATTGACTGTACAAAGGCATTCGACTGTGTGGATCATAACAAATTATAGATAACATTGAGAAGAATTGGAATTCCAGAACACTTAATTCCGCTTATGAGGAACCTGTACATAGATCAAGGGGCAGTTGTTTCGACAGAACAAGGGGATACTGCATGGTTTAAAATTGGGAAAGGTGTGCGTTAGGGTTGAATGTTTTCATCATACTTATTCAATCTGTATGCTCAGCAAATAATCTGAGAAGCTGAACTATATAAAGAAGAATGGGGCATCAGGATTGGAGGAAGACTCATTAACAACCTGCATTATGCAGATGGCACAACCTTACTTGCTGAAAGTGCAGAGGACTTGAAGCACTTACTGATGAAGATCAAAGACCACAGCCTTCAATATGGATTACACCTCAGCATAAAGAAAACAAAAATCCTCACCATTGGACCAGTAAGCAACATCATGATAAACAAAGAAAATATCGAAGTTGTCCAGGATTTTGTTTTATTTGGATCCACAAGCAACAGCCATGGAAACAGCAGTCAAGAAATCACAAGACGCATTGCATTGGGTGAATCTGCTGCAAAAGACCTCTTTCAAGTGTTAAACAGCAAAGGTGTCACATTGAAGAATAAGGTGCACTTGATCAAGCCATGGCGTTTTCAATTACTTCATATGCGTATGAAAGCTTGACGATGAATGAGGAAGGACGAAGAATTGATGCCTTTGAATTGTGTTCGTGAAGAATACTGGATATATCACGGATTGCCAAAAGAACAAACAAATCTCTCTTGGAAGAAGTACAGCCAGAATGCTCCTTAGAAGGAAGGACAGCTAGACTATGTCTCACAGACTCTGGGCGTGTTATCAGGAGGGATCAGACCCCGGAGAAGGACATCATGCGTGGTAAAGTAGAGGGTCAGCAAAAAAGAGGAAGACCCGCAATGAGATGAATTGACACCTTGGCTGCAACAATGGGCTCAAGCATGACAACGATTGAAAGGATGGCAAAGGACCAGGCAGTTTTTTGTTCTGTTGTACATAGGGTCAATATGAGTCGAAACCTACTTAAGGGCACCTAACATCAATTGACAAAGAAGGAATTGACATGGCTGAGACCCAGATTTTGGACTTTTAGCCTCCAGAACTGTAAGAAAATGAATTCGTATTCTTTAAAGTGACCCACTTGTGGTATTTGTGTTATAGCAGTACCAGGAAAATAAGACAATCATGCACCAAAAATTCCTCTAGGAGCTTATGTTGAAAGACATTTGATTCCATTCTTACATTAATTGAAGGTAATTTTGAAGTCTGACTCATCTATTTGGGAGGTAGGGGAGTTCCAACATTGACTCAAAGATATATAGCAATGTTGTAGGTTTTAAAAATTAGGTGTACTTATTATCCTCACTTTTTAAAATTTATTCTGAGTGATCTTTGCTTTGACAATCCAAAATCGATCATCTACATTATTTTGTTTCTTTGGGTTTTCTTGGTGGAATATTTCCAATATATATAATTCTTGGAAAAAGATATCTCTAAGGTTACAGTGCTTTACTCCTACTTACTATGATGCATAGAGCACCTCCACTAAGTTTACAAAACTTTTCATTAGCTTTGAAATTTTCTTGAAGAATCAGCTTTAAATTTGCTATGTATGTAATTTCATTTTCAACAGATTGGGTAGATTCAAGGTTGACTCTCAGAAACTGCATTTACTTACCTATATTTTTTTGCCGTTCTTTACCGAATTAGGGTTTCCTATATCTGACTACTTACGGTAATTAATTACATATAGCTAGGTTATTTTATGAATTCTACATCATAGATAAAATGTATTTATTTTCTTTAAATATTTATTTGGTTGGCTGAAAGTCTGAGCACCTATAAATAAAACCCACAAGATTTTTAAGGAAATCATTCCTTTTAAGCCATCATACTTACTGAAATTAGGTAACTCTACTAATCAAATGGAAAGGATGCCTCTTGGGTCAGTGGTTAAGAGCCCTCCTGCCAACCAAAAGGACAGCAGTTCAAATCCACCAGCTGCTCCTTGGAAACTCTATGAGGCAGTTCTACTCTGCAGTTAATGATTATGCAAAATTGGCTCATTTTTTTCTAAGATTCTTTATGTCTTCGTATTTTTTTTTCTCTCTGCTAGGTTCTCCAGATAGTAGTTGTACTAGAATCTTTTATAGCTCATCCTTCTCATTTGTCAAGCCTTAGGAAGATAACCGTAGTATGCTATTGACAGCCTTGCAGAAGATCTGACCATAATGCCCGTTCACCCTTTTTTTTTTCTTTTTAATAGTGCTTTAGGTGGAAGTTCACAGCTCAAGTTAATTTCTCATATAAAAATTATACAGGTATTGTTTTGTGACATTAGTTGCAACCTCCACAATATGACAACACAGTCCCCCTTTCCACCCCAGGTTCCCTGTGTCCATTCGACCAGTTCCTGTCCCTTCCTGCTTTCTCATCCTGCCTCCGGACATTTGGTCCCATGTATATGACTTTTTTATATGACTGAACTAAAAAGCACATTCCTCACATGTATTATTTTTTGTTTTATAGTCCTGTCTAATCTTTGTCTGAAGAGTGGGCTTCAGGAATGGTTACAGTTCTGGGTTAACTGTGCATCCGGGGGTCATAGTTTCAGCGGTTCTTCCAGTCTCTGTCAGACCGTTAAGTCTGGTCTTTTTACGTGAATTCGAGTTCTACTCTTCGCTTTTCTCCTGCTCCGTCTGGAACTCTCTGTTGTGTTCCCTGTCAGGGAGGTCATTGGTGGTAACCAGGCAACATCTAGTTCTTCTGGTTTCAGGCCACTGGAGTCTCTGGTTCATGTAGTCCTTTAGTCTCTGGGGATAATATTTTCCTTGTGTGTTTGGTTTTCTTCATTCTCCTTTGCTCCAAGTGGGATGTGACCAATTGATGCATCTTAGATGGCCACTCGAAGGCTTTTAAGACCACAGACACCACTCACCAAAGTGGGATGCAGAACATTTTCTTAACAAATTCTGTTATGCCAGTTGACCTAGATGTCCCCTGAAACTATGGTCCCCAGGCCCCATCCCCAGCTACTCTGTCTCTTAAAGTGTTTGGATGTGTCCAGGAAACTACTTTTGCTTTGGTCCAATTGTGCTGACTTCTCCTGTATTGTGTGTTGTCCTTCCCTTTACTGAACTTGATCCTTGACTACTATCTAGTTAGTGATTTCCCCTTCCACTCCCTCCCCTCCCTTATAACCATTAAAGAATGTGTTCTTCTGTGTTTAAACCTTTTCTTGAGTTCTTTTAATAGTGCTTTCACACAATATTTGTCCTTTTGTGACTGATTAATTTCACTCAGCAGAGTGCCCTCCAGACTCATCTATGTTGTGAGATGTTTTGCCGGTTCATCATTGTTCTTTATCTTTGCATAGTATTTCATTGTGTATATGTACCATAATTTGTTTATTCATTGGTCTGTTGATGGGCACCTATGTTTTTTCCATCTTTTTGCTATTATTAACAGTGCTGCAATGAACATAGGTGTGCATATGTCTATTCATGTGATGGTTTTTATTTCTCTAGGATATATTCCTAGGAGTAGGGTTGCTGGATTGTATGGTATTTCTAGCTTTTTAAGAAAGTGCCAAATCATTTTCCAAAGTGATTGTACCATTTTACACTCCCACCAACTATGCATAAGTGTTCCAATCTCTCCATAACCTCTCCAACACTTATTATTTTGTGCTTTTTGGATTAGTGCCAGCCTTGTTGGGGTGAGATGGTATCTCATTTTAGTTTTGACTTGCATTTTTCTAACGGCTAATGATCACGAGCATTTTCTCATGTATCTGTTAGCCACCTGAATGTCTTCTTTGGAGAAGTGCCTGTTCATATCCTTTGCCAATTTTTTAATTGGATTATTTGCCTTTTTGTTGTTGAGGTGTTGCAGTATCTTGTAGATTTTAGAGATTAGACCCTGATCAGATATGCCATAGCCAAAAAATTTTTCCCAGTCTGTAGGTTATCTTTTTACTCTTTTGGTGAAGTCTTTTGATGAGCATAAGTGGTTGATTTTTAGGAGCTCTCAGTTATCTATTTCCTCTTCTTGTATTTGTGCATTGTTAGTTGTGGTTTGTAGACTATTTATGCCATGTATTAGGGTCCCTAGCATTGTCCCTATTTTTTCTTCCATGATCTTTATCATTTTAGATTTTGTACTTAGGTCTTTAATTTATTTTGAGTTAGTTTTTGTGTATGGTGGGAGGGAAATGGGCAAAACCAAAAAACTATAGAAACCGGAGGGTATAGTGTAATGAAGTTGGGTGAGCTCCTTCTGTCTGAGCACCCCGTGTAATCTTGGTACTGCAAAACAAAGCAACAATCCGAGAAGCAATGTCAGATCTGTTGGCACAGCTTCCCCATGTGGGTCTTACAGATGTAAGAAACATAAGGTTGATTTATAGGAGAATGGAAAGAGGCAATGGAGAACTTATCAGAGCACAGGCCAGAGATTTTTCAATGGTTACTAAGAAATGGGATGAACATAGTGGACATTGATGGAACTGAGACAAAGTTTCTAATGCGGCACTACAGGTGGTCCCCTAGAAGCCCATTCTATTCGCCCCAGTGAGGAGGTATTTAATGATGGGAATTCCCACATGGACCATTTGAAATAGAGGGTCAGATAGTTGATCAAGATAAGGGTTGATGAGGGGGCCAGGGCCTTCTGGTTCAGCTCCCAGCTGGGGGCCTGAGGCCATGTGCACATGTGTGGGTGAAATGGCCCAGGGTTGGGGAAGAGACCTTCTTGGGGCTTCTGGACACAGGAACCCAATGTACGGTAATCCCAAAACCTGTCAATAAAATCTTAAAGGGGCTTAAGGTTAAACTGGGGAATATGGGGATACAACAATTGATGAGATTAAGGTGAACGTTTGGATGAGAATCGGAAGATTTAAACAGATCTCGTATGAAGTAGTTGCATTTCCCTTACCCGAATGTATTATTGGTATGGATATTATGTCTAATTAGGGAACTCTCCCTCTACCTAATATTGTAAAACTGAAGGTGTGTAAGTCTGCCCTTAGGCCAGTATTGGTTGGACATGCCAAATGGAAACTATCAGAATTGCCCAAACTCACTAAGGTTGTTAATTTGAAACAGTATAAGATACTGGTGGACAAAAGGAGATTACTGCTTCGATTAAAGTCATGCTAAAGGATGGAGTGTTGGTGCCAGCAAATTCCCTGTATAACAGCCAGGTATGGCCTGTGAAAAGGCAGGTGGCTCATCACCTAAAATTGCTTTTTTTCCTTCTGGATGCTGTGGTTCCAGGACCAGGGTTGCAGCTGCAGGTGCCGGAAGCAGGGGTGATCTCTAAGCAGGAGACTGTAACTCTGCCCCTGAACATGTAGCAAGAATTTCCAAGGGCCTGATGTGATGGATTGTACCTTCTCATTATCTGGCAAAATTAGGGTTGAAAAGTGAATACTGCCATATCGTCTAGTGGGCGAAATAACCCACTAGTGTTGTACCTATGTAACCTACCCAACATGAGCGGAAATGGACTGAGGGGAAGGCACTTGCTAGGCTGGTCTTTCTACCAGCTGAACCTAATGTTCCTTCCCAAGACATAGAAGTTTGGGTAAAAATAAGTTACAAATGGAAGGAAGGAGAAATAATAGCTGAAGGTAAAGGGATGAATAAATGGGTTATGCAGCAGGGAAATCTAACGTTATGCCGATACCTCCAGAGAGACTCAGAACAAGGAAATAATCTTCTCTCAATTAAATTTTATCAGAGGCCATACAGGGTGAAGACAAGACGAACTACTGGAGAACCTGACCAGATCACACAGACACTTGCAGCAGGCCCGAATGGCTGGTACCTGAGTAACCTTATCCTTAGGGCTCTTTTGCCCTCATGAAGACTGATTGTTAATGGCTGTTTTGGACTGGTAAAATGATTGGGGAGGGGAAATTAATCCTTCAAGTGTAAAAGGGTCAATGGCTAGAACAGCTAATGGGGTAGACTGCGGTACAATGAATTACTTAATGTGGCCCTTCTAGCCATGGTCTTTGTGACTCACACACAATAATTGGGTGGGATTATGCAAATAAGTTATATGGAACATGTGATAGTGGGAGTTATGTGTCAACCTGGCTGGGCCATGATTCCCAGTATTGTATGGTTGTCCTCCATTTTGAGATCTGATGTAATTATCTTAATATTCTTCCATTTTTGTTTTGTAAATCCTAACCTCTACATGTTAATGAGTCAGGATTAGTGTAGGGTGTATATTGAGTCACAGCCTACTCAAGTTACACCCTTCCCTGGGGTGTGGCCTGAATCCAAGTTACATATGTGTGTGCCCTAGCTGTGCATCTAGATCCTGTGTGTAGTTCATTACTGTCTGAACTGCAGTTCTTAGGACCTGAGACAGAAGCCTACCATCTGACCTGCTGATTCTGGAATTCGCCAGCTTCTACAGCCCTGTGAGCTGGCGGTCTGTCATCTAACCTGATTCTCCAGCTTCCACAGCCTTGTAAGCCAGCAGCCTGTGGTCTGACCTGCTGGTTTGGGCTCATCAACCCCTGCAGCCATGTGGGTCAGGTGAAGCCCATGCCTGACACACAGATTTGTGACTTGCCAACCTATACATCTATATGAGCCATTTCCTTGATATGGTTCATGAATTCTGTAAGATGTTGCCGCAAATTACAGAACCCAAAGATGGGAGGGAGAGAATGGAGAGGAGTAGGAGTAGTTTATGTTAGAGATGATGGACCCACCCAAAAAACCCACTACCATCAAGTCGATTCCAACTCATAGCGACCCTATAGGACAGAGTAGAAGTGCCCCATAGGGTTTCCAAGGAGCGCCTGGCGGATTTGAACTGCTGAACTTTTGGTTAGCAGCTGTAGCACTTAACCACTACGCCACCAGGATTTCCAGAGATGATGGAGTGGTACAGCAATTTGGCAAAGTTGTACATTTGGAACATCTTTATCCTCTACCTCATTGGAACCAGCTTTGTGCTGATCCTTATAAAATAAATTATTCATTTGCTATCTGTTTATCATCTATGTATCTAATCTTAATGGTTCTGTTTCTCTACAGAACTCCGCCTAAGACATCATATTTGAGTGAGTTCTGAGTAAGTTTTGAAAATCCTCTTGTAATGGAAGAAAAAAATTGAGCAGCTATAGCTGCATGTTCAATATGCAAATTCCAAAGGAACAGACATTAGTCTTACAGACTATGGATACATCTTCTTACAAAAAGACAAAGCCCTAGAATGAATAAAGAAGGACCCACTAAATAATAATTGATCTTTAGACTTTTTTAGTGTTTAGCAATTATATAATATGTAGTAGTACCAAAGGAAACCCTGGTGGTGTAGTGGTTAAGAGCTATGTCTGCTAACCAAAAAAAGTCAGCAGTTTGAATCCACCAGGCACTCCTTGGAAACTCTATGGGGCAGTTCTGCTCTGTCTCGTAGGGTTGCTATGAGTTGACGGCAATGGGTGGATAGTATCAAATGTGGAAATGAAACACTATTGATGTATTCTATAGCCCTTTTGTTGAAAGAATTATTTGCAAATTGTCTTGAGAAACCCAATTGAGCCAGCTTTACTGAAGGGTGGATGTAACACAATCTATTTAACTCTTATTGGTTATCATTCACTTTACCTTCAGGTTTCTGCCATTATAATGAAGGCTACAATCAATACCTTTGCACAAATATTTTTATACCAGCTATGAAATGAATCACAAACAATGAGATTGCTGAGCTAAAAAGATTTGTATATTTTAATTTAAATAGGTTGGCTGGGTTAGACATTATCAACGTGCTTTCCAAAAAGATGTTAATAATTCATGTTTCCAAATGCAATTTTCCCTGCATCTTTACCAGCAGTAAGCATAGATTTTAGCCTATCTTACAGGATATCTTAGTTTCCTAGGACTGCCACAACAAAAATACCATGAAGTAAGTAGCTTTAAAGAACAGAAATTTATTTTCTCACAATTTTGGAGGCTAAAAGTCCAAATCAGAGACTGCTGTGCCAGTTCCTTCCGTGGGCCTCTCTCCTGGTTTCTGGTGTTTGCCTGCAACCCTTGGCATTCTTTTCTGCTTACAGATAAATCTGTCTCTGTCATCACATGGTATCTCCCCCTGTGTGCCTGTGTCTATTCTGCTCTTTTTATAAAAGAGCGCCACTCAAAAGGGATTAGGTTTAGGACCCAAATATTCAGGTATGACTTCATTAGCATAAAAAAGAATACCACTATTTCCAAACATATTAATTTTCACACATACAGAAGTTAGGACTTGAACACAACTTTTTGGGGGACACAATTCAATCCATCACACAGGATAGAATGAAATGTACCAAAAGATTCTACTTATTAACTAATAAGTGAATTTAACAAGGTAGTGTGATACAAGGTCAATATACAAAAATCAATTCTGTGTCTTTACATTAACAACAAGCTAGTAGAAAATGAAATTTCGGAAACACACAGATTATGTTTACATCAAAAATAAAATACTGGAGGATAAGTTTAACAATATATGTTCAAGATCTGTATAATGAAAAAGACAAAGCATCACTGAGAGAGGTCAAAGAAGATCTACATAAATAAAGTGACATACCACATTGAAGAGCAAAGGTGTCACCTTGAAAACTAAGGTGTGCCTGACTCAAGCCATGGTATTTTCAATCACATCATATGCATGTGAAAGCTGGACAATGCATAAGGAAGACTGAAGAAGAATTGATGCCTTTGAATTGTGGTGTTGGCGAAGAATATTGAATATACTGGGGACTGCCAAAAGAATGAACAAATCTGTCTTAGAAGAAGTACAACCAGAATGCTCCTTGGAAACAAGGATGGTGAGACTGCACCTTACATACTTTGGACATGTAATCAGGAGGGATCAGTCCCTGGAGAAGGACATCGTGCTTGGCAGAGTACAGGGCCGGCAGAAAAGAGGAAGACCCTCAACGAAGTGGATTGACACAGTGGCTGCAACAATGAGCTCAAGCATAACAACGATTGTAAGGATGGATCAGGACCGGGCAGTGTTTCATTGTGCTGTGCATAGGGTCGCTATGAGTTCAGGCTGACTCGATGGCACCTAACGACAACAACAACAACCATGTTCATAAATTGCAACATATTGTTAAGGTATCAGTTCTCAAATTGATCTATAGAGCCAACATAATCACAGGTGGTATCAGAATGTAGAGACATATCAGTGCCTAATTTGCCCTGTGAGTTAATTACCAAATGTGAATACCAAACTATATTTGATAGAACCCAAATTAATTGTATTTACCTAAACATTTCTCTTAAAAGTAGGTTCATATTATGTCCTGGTTTGCCAGGACAGTCCCAATTTATTCCTTTTTTCTTGACATAGTCATTAATCATGTCCCCGGTCATTCTCACATTTCTTATCTCTGCACACATGTTATTCATTGTTTTTGGCTCTAGTCCATAGCTCTGTTCCTACTTCCAGCCTCAGCAACAGAAGTACATCTATTGTGCTTCCCAGGAGACAATGAATTTTGATTTGATTTATAAGTGAAATAAAAGCACTTAAATCTCTTAGAGAAAGAATTAATACTGACATTTCTATGCGATCACGATCTTTGAACAAGAATGTTTTGAAGGGATAAGACCCCAGTCATCATCTGAAAATTATTTAAAAAAAAAAAGACGGTAAGAAAATGTAGTTCTGAGGGCAGAATGGTCCTTCATATAAATAGATTTTAGATAATAGGAATTTTTTTCACTGATGCAAAGAAATACATTATCGATGAGATTAGATTACAAGGCTGGATAAAGAGAAGAGAAACAAATGAATGCGGAGGCAATCTTAGACAATCTTAGAACCAGAATCAGAGACAACTGTAAAGTCTGCTTATCGAAATTAGTAAATAATCTATGGTTTCTCACAAAAATAAAATACACTTTTTACCCTCTTGAATAACTTCCTTGACAATGAATGCTAGCACATGAACCTGCTTTCTTATGGAATATATAGGGAAAGAGAAATCAGGAAGGAGTGGAGTAGAACGGTACTAGTGAATTGGTGGAGAAGTGATCAAGAAAAGAAAATTAATTCCAGCTAGCATGTATTATGCATCTTTCATATAGTCTGATGTTCAAATATATTTATATTAAACTTGTTAAATATATAACACTATCCCCCTTACAAGAGAGAAAAGTTAAGTGATTTGTTAAAAAAAAAAAAAATCACATTAGCTAACTGAGTAGCAGATCTGGGATTCAAATCCAAGTCTCTTGACTTTAAGTCTAGTACTCTTCATAACATAGCACAACTTCCTGGAAAAAAAAAAAAAAAAACCATCGAGTGGATTGCCGTCAAGTGGATTCCGACTCATAGTGACCCTACAGGACAGAGTAGAACTGCCCCATAGGGTTTCCAAGCGCCTGGTGGATTTGAACTGTCGACCTTTTGGTTAGCAGCCATAGCTCTTAACCACTATGCCACCAGCGTTTCCAAACTTAAAGATAAAATTTCTCAACAGTTCCACAAGGGATGTAAGCTCTGGCATGTTGAAAGGTTCTTAGGATTCCAGGACCCAAGTAGGTCACTCATACTAAGTGATAAGAGAGAGACAGTAATACAGATGATGACTAGATGGTAAGGCTCAAACTTGAGCTATGTAATTGCTCTAGGTGAGCTTCACACAGTCAGTCCACAGTGCATCAGGAAAATTTTAGTGAATTCTTGTCATGTGTTGGGTGCATTTGCTGTTTTGCTGGCCAGCATCTGCTCTTCACTCTTAAGATAACACTGATTTTCATTTGGAGATCCACAATCTTCTTCATTTTCTGTCACCCAGGCCAGATCCTGAGATGCAGGATGTAATCCAGGCTGAGATAATCAGCACCTTCCACTCACCCCCTATCTATACCATAATTAATGAATGATTCAGGGATAAAAAGGATTCAGGAATGGCCAATCCAAAAAAAAAAAAAAAAAAAACCAAACCAACCAAACCGATTGCCATGGAATCAATTCCAGCTGATAGCAACCCTATAGAACAGAGTAGAATTGCCCAATAGGGTTTCCCTGTAATCTTTATGGAAGCAGATCTCCAGGTCTTTTCTGCCATGGAGCAGCTGGTGGTTTTGAACTGCCGACCTTTTGGCTAGCAGCTGAGTACTGAACCATTGGACCACCGGGGTTCCTTGTGGCCAATCCAGAGACAACATGATTCAACCCTGGTGCTTCGTCTAAGTTATTTTAGAAATCTCTTTTCTACTGGACTGAGTGGTGTGCCAATGTGAGTCAGGAGCTGAGATGTGGAGAAAAATACAGTCCTTTGACATTGTTAGGGGCCAGAATCCAGCTAACTTTAAGCCAGCTCTGCTTCTGGACTATTTTGCTATATGAGAAAATAAATTTCTTATTTTTAATGCTAAAGCCAGCTTGAATTGGGGTTTCTATCATAACAATTGAAGGAATCCTTCCTGATTCATCGTCAGTTCCTTTAGTATAAAATGTAGCATATTTATGGCTATTTTATTTTATTCTTTGGAATAAAGTAAGAATTTGGAATATAAAGAAGAAGGAAAAATACAAAAGCAACTTGGAAGACATGTATCAAGTTGCTCTAGAAATATGAGTCACAAATGCAACCACATATGTAATTTTTACATTTGCCTGTAGTTACATTTGAAAAAGGTAAAAAGAAACAGGTGAAGCTAATTTTAGTGATACACTTCATTTAACTCAATGTATTCAAAATATTAAAATTTCAACATGTAATTGATACAAAAATTGTGTATGTTTCTCATATTAACTTTTCAAATTCTGGTGTGTATTTTACATTTACTGTATACCACAAATGGAACCCCTGGTGGTGTGGTGGTTAAGTGGTATGGCTGCTAACATAAAGGTTGGCAGTTCAAATCCGCCAGGTGCTCCTTGGAAACTCTATGGGGCAGTTCTACTCTGTCCTATAGGGTAGCTATGAGTCGGAATTGACTCGACGGCAACGGGTTTTTTTTTTTTTGTATACCACAATTCATCCTAGCCATGTTTCAAGAGCTCAATAGCCACATGTGGCCAGTGGCTATTAGATTGGACAGTATAGATCTAGAAGATCCATTTAATAGAAAGAAGATTTAGATACCAATGGATTAGAGAAGAGTAAGTAGCTATGTTGTAAGCCCACACTCATAGATATTAGAACTCTAAAAGAAATTAGCTATCATCTGGTAAAACCCTCACTGTTAAAAGTTAAGTACCTATGTTAATGTTTAGACTTAACACTAGAGCTGCTTAGCTGTTACAACTCTAAAAATAAAAGCACTCAACCGTTGGCGTACATTTTGGATATGTGGACTTTTGCTGGCTGGTTGGTTGTAGTTTGGCTTTTTCTTACTACCCGTTACATTAGCTTACTTAGCCATCTTTTGGAAGAATACATTATCTGAACTGTGTTATGGGTCCCCACACTTCAGACAATGTGCCCTTCCAAAAGTTAGCTAAGTAAACTAAAAATAAATTAAACGAATATAAGAAAGCAAAACTGATACAGAAGAGTATATAATCTGAAACTAATTAGAAATAATTTTTTAAAATAAATTCTGATATATTCTATGTGCCACATTCTATTATATGTGGATTTACTGTTGTACTGTTGTTAGGTGCCATCAAGCCAGTTCCAACTCACAGCGACTCTACATACAACAGAATGAAACACTGCCCAGTCCTGTGCCAACCTCGCAATTGCTATGTTTGAGCTCATTGTTTCAGCCACTGTGTCAATCCATCTCACTTCCTGTTATTCACTGATACTGTACCAAGCATGGTGTCCTTCTCTAGGGACTGATCCCTCCTAATAATATGTTTAAGGTATGTGAGATGTAGTCTTGCATTCCTTGCTTCTAAGGAGCATTCTGGTTATACTTCTTCCAAGACAGATTTGTTTGTTCTTTTGGCAGTCCATGGTGTACTCAATATGCTTTGCCAACACCACAATTCAAAAGTATCAATTCTTCTTTGGTCTTCCTTGTTCATCGCCCCTTTTCACATGCATATGATGCGATTGAAAATACCATGGCTTGGGTCAGGCACGTCTTAGTTTTCAAGTTGACATCTTTGCTTTTTAATGCTTGAAAGAGGTCTTTTGCAGCAGATTTACCCAATTTAATGCATCTTTTGATTTCTTGACTGCTGCTTCTATGGGTGTTGATTATTGTTCAAAGTAAAATGAAATCCTTGACAACCTCAATCTTTGCTCCATTCATCATGATGTTACTTATTGGTCCAGTTGTGAGGATTTTTGTTTTCTCTATGTTGAGGTGTAATCCATACTGAAGGCTGTGGTTTTTGATCTTCGTCAGTAAGTACTTCAAGTCCTCTACACTTTCAGCAGGCAAGGTTGTGTCAGCTGCACATTGCACGGTTGTGAATGAGCTTTCCTCCAATCCTGATGCCCCGTTCTTCATATAGTCCAACTTCTCAGATTATTTACTCAGCATACAGATTGAATAAGTATGGTGAAAGGATCCAACCCTGATGCACCTTTCCTGACTTTAAACCACACAACTGCCTCTTGAGCTACGTAGGTACAGTTTCCTCATGAGTGCTTTTAAGTGTTCTGGAATTCCCATTCTTAGCAATGTTATCCATAACTTGTAATGATCCACACAGTCGAATGCCTTTACATAGTCAATAAAACACAGGTAAACATCCTTCTGGTATTCTCCTTCAGTCAGGCTCTGACATCAGCAATGTTATCCCTGGTTCCACATCCTCTTCTGACTCCAGCTTGAATTTCTGGCACTTCCATGCCGATGTACTGCTGTGGCTGCTTTTGAATGATCTTAAATAAAGTTTTATTTGCATGTGATATTGTTCAATAATTTCTTCATTCGGTTGGATCACCTTTCTAGGGAATAGGCATAAATATGGATCTCTGCCAGTGAGTTGTCCAGATAGCTGTCTTCCAAATTTCTTGGCATAGAGGAGTGAACACTTCCAGCACTGCATCCATTGGCTGAAATATCTTAATTGGTATTCCTTCAATTTCTGGAGCCTTATTTTTATTTTTCACCAATGCTTTCAGTGCAGCTTGGACTTCTTCCTTCAGTATTACTGGTTTCTGGTCATATGCTAGCTCCTGAAATGGCTGAATGTCCACCAATTCTTTTGGTATTGTGACTGTATATTCTTTCCATCTACTTTTGATGTTTCCTGTGTCGTTTAATATTTCCCCCCATAGAATCCTTCAATACTGCAACTCGAAACTTGAATTTTTTCTTCAGTTCTTTCAGCTTAAGAAATGCCAAGCATGCTCTTCCCTTTTGGTTTTCTATCTCCAGGCCAATTGCACGTGTCATTACAATACTTTGTCTTCTCAATCTGCCCTTTGAAATCTTCTGTCCATCGCTTTACTTCAACATTTCTTCCTTTCGCTTTAACTGCTTGATGTTCAAGAGCAACTTTGAGTCTCTTCTGACATCTGTTTTGGCCTTTTCTTTCTTTCCTGTCTTTTTAATGACTCCTACTTTTTTTATGTATGATGTCCATGAAGTCATTCCACAACTCATCTGGTTTTAGGTCATTAGTGTTCAATGCATGAAATCTATTCTTGATTTCTACTTCTATGGCTTTATGGTCAGAAAACATATTTTGTAATATTTCAGTGTTTTGGATTCTGTTAAGGCTTGCTTTATGGCTTAATATGTGGTCTATTCTGGAGAACATTCTATGTGCATTGGAAAAGAAAGTATACTTGGCTGCTGTTGGGTAGAGCGTTCTGTGTATGTCTATGAGGTCAAGTGGGTTGATTGTGGAATTTAGGTCTTCTGTGTCTTCTTTCTGTATGTTCTGTCCTTTACCGAAAGCGGTGCGTTGCAGTCTCCTACTATTATTGTGGAGCTCTATCTCTCTTTTCAATGCTGTTAGTGTTTGTTTTTTGTATTTTGGAGCCCTGCATAAATATTTATTATGGTTATATCCTCCTGGTATATTGACCCTTTATTATTATGTAATGTCCTTCCTTATCCTTTGTGGAGGATTTTACTTTAAAGTCTATTTTGTCAGAAATTAATATTGCCACTCGTGCTCTTTTTTTGATTGTTATTTGCTTGATATATTTTTTTCTGTCCTTTGAATTTTAGTTTGTTTGTGTCTGTAAGTCTAAGGTGTGTCTCTTGCAGGCATCATATAGACAGATCATGTTTTTTTAATCCATTCAGCCACTCTCTGTCTCTTTATTGGTGCATTTAGTTCATTTACATTCAGTGTAATTATTGGTAGGTAAGAGTTTTTTTTTTTTTTGCTGTCATTTTGATGTCTTTTTCTTGTGAGTGTTGTTGACAGTTTCTTTTTTCCATTGAATTTTCTGCGCTGAGTGGTTTTTCTTTATATGTTTTCTTTCCATCCTTTTCATTGTTGTTGCTTTTGTATTTGCTGAGTCTTTATGTTTTTCTTGTTTTTTATTTTGATGGGTAGGATTGTTAGTTTCTTTTGTGGTTACCTTAATATTTACCCCTATTTTTCTAAGTTTAAACCAATCTTTTATTTCTTTATATTGCCTTGACTTCATCTCCATATGAAAGATCTATGACTACATTTCTTAGTCCCTTTTTTTTTGTTTTAATGTTGTCATCTTTTATATAACAATGTCTCTGTTTCCCTGTTTTGAGCGTTTTAGCTTTGATTTATTTTTGTGATTGCCCTATCTGAGTTGATATTTGGTTGCTCTGTCCTGTGATCTAGTCTTGGGTTGTTATCTGATGTTATTGATTTTCTAAGCAGAGGACTCCTTTAGTATTTCTTGTAATTTTGTTTTGGTTTTTGCAAATTCCCTAAACTTCTGTTATCTGGAAATGTCCTAATTTCACCTTTATATTTGAGAGACAGTTTTGCTGGATAGATAATTCTTGGCTGGCATTTTTTTTTCCTTCAAGGCTTTGTATATGTCATTCCATTGTCTTCTTGCCAGGATGGTTTCTACTGAGTATTATGAGCTTAGTCTTATTGACTCTCCTTTGTGGGTGACTTTTTGTTTATCCCTAGCCACTGTTAAAATTCTCTCTTTATCTTCGGTTTTGCCAAGTTTGATTATAATATGTCTTGGTGACTTTCTTTTGGGATCTACCTTGTGTGGTGTTTGATGAGCATATTGAATAGATATCTTCTTATCTATCACGATATAAGGGAACTTTTCTGCCAACAAATCTTCAACAATTCTCTCTGTATTTTCTGTTATCTCCCCATGTTGTGTTAATCTAATCACTCGTAGGTTATTCCTCTTGATAGAGTCCCACATAATTTTTAGGATTTTCTTCATTTTAAAAAATTCTTTTATCTGATTTTTCCTAAAATATGTTGCTGTCAAGTGCTTTATCTTCAATCTCACTAATTCTGCCTCCCAGTTCCTCAATTCTGCTCCTCTGACTTTTTATTGAGTTGTCTAATTCTGAAATTTTATTGTTAATTATCTGCATTTCAGTTTGCTGTCTCTCCATGGATTCTTGCAGCCTATTAAATTTGTCATTTTGCTCTTTTCTGATCTTCTTAAGTTCCTGTAATGTTTTGTCTGTGTTTTCCTTGGCTTGTTTTGCCTCATCTCCTATTTGATCTCTTAAAGAGTTCTGTATATTAATCTTTTGTATTCTACCTCTGGTAATTCTAGGAAATTATCTTCATCTGTAAGACTTCTTGATTCTTTGTTTTGGGGCTTGCTGAAGCCATCATGGTCTGCCTCTTTATGTGATTTGATATTGACTGTTGTCTCCAAGCCATCAATAAGTTATTGTATTTATTTATTTTTTTTTATGTTTGCTTACTGGGTGCTAGCTTATTGTTTAGTTTTGTTTTGATATGTTCAAACAGGCTACTCAAGTGAGCTGGTATATCATTGGCACCTTTGAAGCTCTAACATCCTGTCACCAGGCAGTTAGAGCTCTTACTAGGTATATGAAGCCAGGAGTCCATTTACTTTTCTTGTAAGTATTCAGCTCAGGTGTCCAGGTAGCCAGTCACCAAGTGTGTGGTGCAAGTGCTCACCTACAGTCTTAGATGAGCATGGGTGATGGTGTAGGCACAGGTATGTGGCTGCAGTAGGGAGTCATGAGCTGAGCAAGGCATGGGGCTGATAACTGCCCCTGAGTGTCTGTGAGGAAAGCGTGTCCCTGTTCCCTAGAGTGCATAGGTGTGTGGGTTTTGTAGCTGGACTATGGGCACCCAATGCTGTTGGCTGTAAGGACTAGGAGGCACCACTTATCCTTGGACCCCTTCCATGGGTGGTTAGGTGGTGTGGAGCCACCAATCCTCAGGCCCCTGATGTAGGTAGGTGAGGACCCACTTAATAGGCAGAGCAGTACCAAACATCAAGAACCTGCCTCTCCACCACATAACTGAAACAATTGAAGTTAAACTTCAGGTATATACCCTGTTGTATTGTGCTAATAAGGGCCTACACTGTTGAAGCAGGCCCACACAGGTCTATACAGGGGTGAAAGGCATTCAAAGTCTGTGGACCCCTTATGCCTATGCCTGGGACAAGGAGCTGTTTCTGCCCTGAGTTCCCAGTTTAGGGGAGCTGGCAGATTATTTTTTCCCTGTTTGTTAATTTGTTCCTTCTCCAAGGCTGAGAGAATGGCTCAGGGCATGGGACAGGTCCTACTTCCAGCCCAGGGAAAGTGGCTACCACTGAAGCTAATTCAGGACCCAGTGCAGAGTGGGGAGGCATCAGGTAAATGGGAGAGAGTTTTTTCCCAAAGGGGTGTTTTTTGATCTGGGCAGTCTCTCCCAATGTGGAAAACATGTCCCGAACACCACTGCTTGCTTCACCTCTCTCGGGCCAGCGGATCCAGCCTTTGGGGCACTGGCTCCTGCCAGGTCAGGTCTGGCAACTCCTCACTGCTTCTGAGCTGTCTCTCCCTCCCCCTGCCTCTCAGTCCAACTCCTTGACTTTGCCCTTAATGTTCAGAGTTCCCAGACTGTCATATATAATCCATTCACTTGTTTCTTGGGGTCTTTGTTGTAAAGAGGACCACAGAAAGCACCTGACTACTTCACCATCTGGGCCCCACCTCGTGAAATCTATTCTTCAAATGGTCTCTAAATTCAGGTGAGATACACTCAAGGTTGTACTTTGGCTCTTGTGGACTTGTTCTAATTTTCTTCAGTTTCAACTTGAACTTGCATATGAGCAATATATGATCTGTTTTGCAGCTGGCCCCTGGCCCTGTTCTGACTGACGAAGTTGACCTTTTCCATTATCTCTTCCCACAGATGTAGTCAATTTGATTCCTGTGTATTCCATCTGGCGCGGTCCACGTGTATAGTCACCATTTATGCTGTTGAATTTCAGAGTGCAGAAATTGGTAAAAATCTTCAGTTTCTTCATCTTTGGCCTTAGTGGTCAGTGCACAAATTTGAATAATAGTTGTATTAACTGGTGTTCCTTGTAGGCATATGGATATTATCTTCTCACTGACAGTACGGTAATTCAGAATAGATCTTGAAATGTTCTTTTTGACGATGAATGCAATGCCATTCCTCTTCAAGTTTTCCTTCCTGGCATAGTAGAATATATGATTGCCTGATTCAAAACGACCAATACCAGTCTATTTCAGCTCACTAATGCCTAGGATATCAATGTTTATGAGTTCCATTTCATTTTTGATGATTTCCAATTTTCCCCAATTCATACTTTGTACATTCTACATTCTGATCATTAATGGATATGTGCAGCTGTTTCTTCTCATTTTGAGTCATTCCACATCAGCGAATGAAGATCCCAAAAGTTTGACTCCATCAAGTCATTAAGGTTAACTTTACTTTGAGGAGCAGCTTTTCCCCGGTTGTATTTTGAGTGCCTTCCAACCTGATGGACTCATCTTCTGGCACTATGTCAGATATTGTTCCACTGCTATTCACAAGATTTTCACTGGCTAACTCTTTTCAGAAGTAGACTGCCAGGTCCTTCTTCCTAGTCTGCATAGCCTGAAAGCTCAGCTGAAACCTGTCTGCCGTGGGTGACCCTGCTGGTGTTTGAATATTGGTCGCATAGCTTCCAGCATCATAGCAACACACAAGCCCACACAGTTTGACAACCTGACAGACTTGTGGGGGATGTGGATTTACTGGAAGATGTAAATTTTTCCTTTAATTGTAAATATGTTATAGTCGAATAGGAATTACTACCTGACAAATGTTAATTACTTTTAAGTTTATTTGGTATCCTTAAAGTTTGTTAAATGCCGTTGAATCATTTCCAACTTATGGTGACCCTATGTTCAACAGAACTGAAACACTGCCCAGTCCTGAACCATCCTCACAGTTCTTGCTATGTTTGAGCCCATTGTTGCAGGCACTTGTCAATACATATGTTTGCAAGTATAAATTTCCCTCTAAGCACTGTTTTCATTGCATCCTATAAGTCTTTGTAAGGTGTGTACTGGTTTTTATTCATATCAAAGTATTTTCCTTATGGTTTCTTCTTTGACCCATTGGCTTTTGTCATGGATTGAATTATGTCCCCCCAAAAATCTGTGTATCAACTTGGTTAGGCCATGTGTGTTTGTCCTCCATTTTGTGTTATAATTTTATGTTAAAAGCATTAGGATGGGATTATAACAGCACCCGTACTCAGGTCACCTCCCTGATCCAAGGTAAAGGGAGTTTCCCTGGGGTGTTGCCTGTGCCACCTTTTATCTCTCAAGAGATCAAAGGAAAGGGAAGCAAGCAGAGAGTTGGGGACCTCAAACCACCAAGAAAGCTGCACCAGGAGCAGAGCGTGTCCTTTGGACATGGGGTCCCTGTGTCTGAGAAGCTCCTTGATCAGGGGAAGCCTTCCTCCAGAGCCAACAGAGAGAGAGAAAGGCTTGCCCTGGAGCCAATGTCCTGAACTGGGATTTGTAACCTATTAAAAGACTGAGAAAATAAATTTCTGTTTATTAAAGCCATCCACTTGTGGTATTTCTGTTATGGCAGCACTAGATGACTAGACAGCTATTTAGGAGTGTATTGTTTAATTTTCACAAATTTGTGAACTTTCAAAATTTCTGTTATTGACTTCTAATTTAATACCATTAAATTAGAAGTCAATAACAGAAAATTTGGAAATTCAAAAATTAAATTGGAGAGCATTAAATTGCAGAACATACTTTCTATAATTTCAATCCTTTTAAATTTATTGACTCTTGTCGTGGCCTAACATATGGCCTATTCTTTAGAATGTTCCATGTGCATTTGAGAAAAATGTTTACTTTGCTGCTATTGGGTATCTTTTAGTCTAGTTGATTTATAGAGTTGTTGAAATCTTCTATTACCTCACTGATATCCTACCTAGTTGTTGTATCCATTTTTGAAAGTGGCATATTGAAGTTTCCAGCAATTATTTTTTATCTCTTTATGTTTGTACTACTTGGAGTTCATTGGATGTGTAGGTTAATGACTTTTGTCAAATTTGGAAAAATTTTGGCCATTATTTCTTCATATATTTTTGCTGCTCCTTTCTCTATCTCCTCTTCTTTTGGAATCCCCATTATGCCTCTCTTGACACGCTTAAGTTCTGTTCAATTTTCTTTCTGTTCCTAAGGCTAAATAATATCAGTTGAGCTATCTTCAGATTCATCGATTTTTTATTCTGCCATTTCAAATCTGCTTTGGGCCTTTCTAGTGACATTTTTATTTCACTTATTGTATCTTTCAACTCCAGAATTTCTATTTTTTAAAAATAATTTCTGTTTTTTAACTGATATGTTCTATTTGGTGATATACCGTTCTCATGCTTTCTCTTAATTCTTTAGTCATTGTTTCCTTTAGATATTTGAACATTAGAATAATAACTAGTTTAAAGTCTTTTTTTAAGTAGTTCAAATTGTATGCTTCCTCAGGGACAGTCTCTATTGACTTTTTTTTTTCCTATATATGGGTCATACTTTCCTGTTTCTTTGTGTGTCTTGTAATTTTTTTTTTTGTTGTTGTTGTAAACTGAAAATTTTAAATAATGTAATGTGGTAACTCTGGAAATCAGATCACTTTTCTCACAAGGTTTTTTTTTATTACAGCAATAGCAAAATTTATTTTTCCTTTAAAATAATTTTTAAATTTGTTCTTTAGATGAAGGATTACAGAGCAAATGAGTTTCTAATTAAGCAATTAATACACATACTGTTTTGTGACATCGGTTGCCAACCCTACAACATGTCAACACTCTCCCGTTCTTGACCTTGGTTTCCCTGCTAATAGCTTACCTGTTCCCTCTTGCCTTCTCATCCTTGTCCCTGTGCCGGTGTGCCCATTTAGTCTTGTTTTGTTTTATGGGCATGTCTAATCTTTGGCTGAGGGATAAACCTCAGGAGTGACTTCTTTACTGAACTATAAGGGTGTCCAGGGGCCATATTCTTGGAGTTTCTCTAGGCTCTGTCAGAACAGTAAATCTGGTCTCTCTCAAGGTTTTTTTTTTTTTGTTGCTGCTGACGCTGTTTGTTTGTTTAATGAATTTCCAAACTAATTTTGTAAATTTTGCATTTTTTGTTGTGTGTAGTCACTAAAGTACCTGCTTAGTTAGCTTAGTGGTCAGTTAATGATTGGTCAGAGATTGCCTTAAATGCCTTGAACTAATAAATATTCTGCTCTTTGCTGAAGGGCTCTGTGAGTGAGAGTGTAAGCACATTTTAAACTCTCAGGCAGAGATATCTTTTTTATGTAAAAAAGAAATTACTTTTCATACCACACACATTCTGTGTCTTAAATGAAAACTAACATAAAAATTCTTAAAACATTTTTAAGTCACAAAACTCAACACTGCTTCTCTATGTTCTTTGAGTTGTCTTTGTTTTCCAATTTTTAACAATGGCTGTCTTGCTGTGCTTAGACATCATAAGGACCATGTGGCAATGCTTACAAACACCTTCTTTCCACAGTAAAATACTTGTTCACAGAAATAAATGTGTCAGGCTTACATTAGATATAAAAAAAAAAAAACTAGTGCAGTGTGTAAATAATTGAACAGACTGCCTGCTTAAATATCATTGTTAGTATAAAAAGTGTTACAGTGAAACCACACTTTCCACAGTTCAGTATAATACTGCAATATGCCCCAGCATATGGGATGGAAACATTACAGAACATTTTTAAATGTTCTGTTGTATTTGATGCCTTTTTATATACCCCAGAGCATTATTAAACATTTAATGTTCCTCAGAATTGAAAAAAATTCTGAAGACACTATGAAAAACATCCATAAAGGCTTACTTAATCTAATTAAAAATTAAAAGGTTTTAAGCAAAATTCATGGTTAAAATTTGGTAACACATCTTTCATGATCCTTTTTGGACATCTCAGCACACCACTTTTCATAGCAAAATACATGCATGGAAACTGCTGACTTTCTTGATTCTCTATGTGAGGGAATAAGTACGAGAATGGCCTCCAGAAATACAAGTGGTATTATAAATACAAGTACAATATTAGTCTCAATATGTGTGACTATTTGTGTTAGCATATGTCATACAATTAGTAACATCTAGGTAATTAGCACATATTTTAGCTGAATTAAAATTTAATGCCAAGGCTACGTTTTATCAACGAGTACCTACAAAGGTTTATGAATCTCACTCAAGAGTTTGTGTTTTAAGCTGAAAATACCAATGGCAAATCAATAAATACTTCAACGAGAGATCAAAATGTTACTTCAAGTTCCATTTGTATGGTGGGAAATTAACGAGGGAGAACCTAGTATTTGTGGAAGAATTTAGGTTCTGACATATGTCTTTAATTCTGTTCCCTTTTGGACACTGCTTTTTCTGGTTTTCAGCATTTCATCAGCACAAGCTCACAGTGGCTCCGCCTCAGAGGCCTGAGACCCAGCTTTTCTGAGTTTCCCCCTAGGCTTCTAGGTATGGATCACCACTGTGTGCTGAGCACCCTATATGCAGTTCAGCCCTTATCATGCCGGCCTGGAACTGTGTTCTTCTCAGAAATGGAGCAGAGGGCATTCATTTCCTACAGTTTGTGATACACTTTGTCATATGAGGAGCTAAGAGGTAACGGTAGGGCTCTGTGTTTCACAAAGACCCACGTGGAAGTCGTCTCATAAACTTGTCTCTCTATAGATACAGGGTTTAGAGTTTGTCAGAGAGCCCAGGCTGGGAACTAAATGCCATGCTGTCACCTTCATTCCCCAATCTTTCTCCCTAGGTACTTGCTAACTAAAACCTATTTCCGCCTCCTTAAGCCAAAACAAATAAGCAAACAACTAAACAATCAAACTAACAAAGAAACGTATCAACTCATAAAAATTGATTTATCTTGGGCCAATCTCACAGGCTCAGTAGGTATGCTTAGATGTTCCCAAACCACATAGTCTAGGCTTAAACTGAGATTTCTTCTATATGTACACGACAAGTCAGGCACTGCCCCCACCTCAAGCCCCAAGCCTCAGCTCTATGACCTTCTTCCTCTGAGCTCCTGGGCATCACCACAAGCCACAGTGGCTCCTCCTCAGAGGCCTGAGTCCCAGCTTTTCTGAGTTTCCCCCTAGGCTTCTCGGTACCAATCAGCACTATGTCTTCTCTTTTGGGTAGTTGCTGCTCTTGCGGTTACTTATCTCTGTATTACCTCAATGTCCCGTTTTTGCTTTTTCAGTTTTCTAACGCTTGTTCCATCTTTCCTTATATTAAATTCTCAGGGTTGAAATCTGTATTACAGTTTCTGCTTTCCTGACTGAACCCAGGTTGTAGCAGTGTGGGGGCACCATGAGGTTGGTTCTGAGAATACTGAAAAAAGCAAGAGACAGGAACCATTGCCTCTGATAGGGTGAGAAATCTTTGAAGAGATAGTACTAACAGAATAGGAAGCAAAAGGAAGCAGCAAATCCTTTCTTCAACTCCAGCCTTCCTGCCTTTCTCTAGCACCTCCTATTGGCTGAGCCTGAATGGGCCAAGGAGAAATGTGCTTTGCAGAATAGCAGTGCCAGCATCATAAAACAGAATATAAGAGGGTAGGTTTGGCCTGAGAGATAATAGCTTACTAATTGGGACACAGCGTTAGGAAGTCATTGTAAACACTGCTTTAAGTATTAGTGGTTTTAACTAGAGTTCTGACAAGCGTTAGGAAGTTAGTGGTACTGTGTTAGGAAATAAAAAAAAGTATTCCACAGTGTCTCAAACATTATTGTTATTATTTGTCTTTAAAAAGTATACAAAGGTGTACTTTTTAATTTCTTTACTAATAATTTTCATTTGTTAAAATAACATGTAAATATGTGCCTATAACTTTCAAGGTCACTTGATGGTCATACAATATAAAATTAGAAACCAGAAAGTAATAAAGATAGAGCTGTAAAACTTAATTGTAAGATATCATGGAAAGACCCATGAAAGCACCTGCGAAATCTTGACAGCAGGAGGCAAGTTCTAACACTGGAGCCGTGATGTTATTATGCTTTTCTCTTTGCTTTACAAAATATTTTCTACTTTAATCTGCCTTCTTATTAAGAAAATACTTTTTTTTCCTTTGTAAATGCCAGACTGTGTCCATTCATTCATTTATTTATTCAGAAAGCATTTATCGAGCACCTACTGTGGGTGTGGCAATGTGGAAAGTATTAGGAATATAGCAGCAAACAAGGCTATGATGGTTCGTTCCTGTCTTTAAATTCCCAAAGACAGATCTTAAACAAGCACTGTAATAAAATATGTTGGGTGTTAATTATAAAGAAAAAAATTGCTAGTCTAAAGCAGAGTTACCTAGCCAAGTCTATGGAGCTGGAGAAGGTCTTCCTGAAGATGTGAGGTTAAAGTTGAAACCTTAAGGATGAAAAGGAGTAAAGCAGGTGATGGGAGTTGGATTGGGAAGCGCAACAGCTGTTGAGTGAAGTGGGAAGGAATCAAGAGAAAGAAGAGTATTCCAGGTAGAAAACAGTTCATATTCAACGACAATATAGTTTCCTCTAGACTGTAAACTCCTTTTGTGTTATTTTTCTTTTTTCAGTTTTGTATCCCTTGTTTCTAATTAAAACCTTGTCGTATAGAAGGTGCTCAACAAATGAATAGTGAATAAATGAGTGAATATGCTTTCCCTTTTTCCAAAATGTTGATCCTTACTGATTTTCCTGATGACCAAAGTTTCAAGTATTAAGTACTCATATCCTTAAGTTTAGGCTAAGCCTGTGTCATGGATTGAATTATTTCCCTCCAAAAATGTGTATCAGTTTGGCTGGGCCATGATTCCCATTATTGAGTGCTTTTCCTACATATTGTAAATCCTGCTTCTATGATGTTAATGAGGGAGGATGGGCAGCAGTTGTGTTAGTGAGGCAAGACTCAATCTACAAGACTGGATCCTGTCTTGAGGCAATCCCTTTTGAGATATAAAAGAGAGAAGCAAGCAGAGAGACAGGGGGACTGCAAACCACCAAGAAGGCAGTACCAGGAGCAAAGCGCGTTCTTTGGACCCAGGGTCCCTGCGAGGAGAAGCTCCTAGTCCTAGAAAGGATTGATGAGAAGGCCGACAGAGAGAGAAAGCCTTCTCCTTGAGCTGATGCCTTGAATTTGGACTTCTAGCCTCCTATACCGTGAGAAAACAAATTTCTCTTTGTTAAAGCCATCCACTCTTCGTATTTCTGTTACAGCAGCACTAGATGCCTAAGACAGCCTGGTTTTAGGGAGCCTGGTTTAAAATCTAAGATTCTCCCCAAGCAATAATGCACTAAGTCATATCCAGCGAATAATAGTAAATTTTGAGACAATACTAGCATTTGAGGGTTTCCAGAGGCACTAGAGTCTTCAGACCTCTAAAGAAGAAATCAGATGTTGTCATGTTTAGCTTGACCTAAAGCACTCAGGTACAAAATATCAATATTATTTGCTTAGTTCTCTAAAATGGTATTAGGAAACATTGCATTTGATTTATGTAATATTTTTTATGTTCACATTTTAAGTGGACCTTGGAATGGAAAGCTACTTATTAGCCTGTATATGAATTTTTCTAACAAAATTCTTAAAAGATAGAGAGGCGAAATGTTATTCTATGCATATAATAATAAAACAACATATGAATTATTTCAGAGTTCCGTAGTCAAATTCCTAACTAGACTAAACAAATAAGCACAGACACAATAACCAACCAAACAAAAAATTTTCAAACAAAGCTTTAATTAAATTGCTAACTAACTACTAAAGTAAATAGTGAAAAGGAAGGAAGAAGGAAGTAAGGAATAGTAGCTTCATTCCTGCCGCTTAGTATTATGGCAAAGTCATGTCAAGGTCAAGCACAAGTGAGAAAAATCAGGTGAAGAGCTATTACTCATTTACAAAGTTTAAGTATAGAAATCGTAACAGCAAAGTTAAAAAAAAAATTAGGACCAATATATTAGATAATTTTGTACTCTTGTTTGATTTTGCATGTATGAATCTAGTCTCTAAGGCGGAGAGGGGTTGGTTTCATAATTCATTATAAGTTTTTAGGGCTAGACTTTGTAAATATTTTTAAATGTTCCTACTTAAAAAAAAAAAAAGATTTGCTTAATTGGTTTTCAGGGGAACATTTCTTCATGTGAAACTGGACAAAGTTAAAATACCCATAAAAAAAAAAACTGCCAAAAGAATGAAAAACTCTGTCTTGGAAGAAGTACAGCCAGAATGCCAAAAGAATGAAAAACTCTGTCTTGGAAGAAGTACAGCCAGAATACCCCTTAGCAGCAAGGATGGCGAGACTGCCTCTTACGTACCTTGGACATGTTATCAGGAGGAATCAGTTCCTGGAGAAGGATAGCACACTTGGGAGAGTACGGGGTCAGCAAAAAAGAGCAAGACCCTCAACGAGGTGGATTGACACAGTGGCTGCAACAATGAGCTCAAGCATAACAACGATTGTGAGCATGGCAAAGAACTGGGCAGTGTTTTGTTCTATAGTACATAAGGTCACTATGAGTCAGAACCAACTCTATGGGACCTAACGACAGTGATAAATTATTAAAGAATCTGTACAAAGCAATCTTCAGTTTTAGTTACTGGCTATTAGACTTGGCCAATGTTTTCTAAGTGTAAAATCACATTGCAAATACGTTTGTAAGTAACTAAATGAGGAGTCTGGGGCAAGAAAATAAGGAGAAAGCGGGAAATGGAGCACATTCTCTGCAAGGAAGATTAAGAGACTGTCCTTCCTCCACACTAGTGTACAAAATCGACTGCAAAATTTGAAGCAAATACGAGTTATATTCCCTATTTCAAGCATACCATTTGACAATGAGTCAGCACGATATGTATCATCTCTATTTTAAAATAATAATGGCAAAAGTAAATAAAAGCTTTCTCAAGATTTAGTAATTTTTTCGTACAACATGACACTTTTTCTCTTTATACTCATGTCATGAAGCCTGAAAAAACTTGCTAGACAATTTTTGACTAGAGTTTTTGTTCAGTGCTTCTTTTCATTTTGTGGCTAATGTTTTCCTATTATCAAGACACTGCATGCTTTTAACACCCATCCGCCCCCGTGACGTTATTATTTTATTTATTTATTTTTTTGGTTGAGGTCTGAGTGACAAGTACATTGATACAACTGAATCATCCTTCTGCAGGCATGTATTTGTTATCAGATTGGTTTTCAAGTAGATTTATGTATTTTAAAAGTGCATCCGTTGAATAAGATTAGTCTCTGCAAGATATGACATATATCCTAGCAATGAGTGATACAATTTTATACATTCGACATGTGAACCCAACTAGATAGTGAGCTAGTAGTTCCTTTCTTTCTGGTTATCAGATGAAGCTGAAAGAGTGTTACCATAAAAGTTTGATGGGCTCAGGCTAAATTTCTACCCTCCCATGAGGCCAGGATTTTCCAACAACCAAGCCAAGTTAGGTTTTGCCTTAATATAAAGAGAATTCAGAAAAACTGGCAACTGAGGGATGAAGTAAACAAGCAACCAGAAGTTGGTGTTTTCTTAAATATCCATGCTGAACATAAAAAGCATACTGAACCTTGTAAAGAAAAGAAAAGTAAAAGGTGTTTTCCATCAGCATAATTTTAGAAAAGATGCCATATTACTATATAAAAGTTCTCATATAAACTATAATCCCTAATAATGGTGCTTCATAAATTAATGAAATTAATACTTCATATTACTTTCCATGTTATAATGTAATAAAAACCCAAAATATTACTGCTGGGGAAAATGCTAATAATCTGAAGTTAAAGGGTTCTTTTGAGGACTATAAAGAGTTTTATGGACTTTCTGAAAATCTAAGAATCTTATTATACCACATAAGTAGTGCAAACAACTCCAGGCATATTTTGTTAGCTTTTAAGGAAGTAGAGTTAAGTATGACTGCTCTCAATTAAACAGCAGAGGATTTACACACATAGCATAAAGTTATTTGACTTGGAATTGGACCAGGGTGTGGGGACATTAGTACACCTTCCCTTGGTCTTCTCTTTTCTAGACTAATTAGCTGCAAACCGTTCAATCATTTTTCCTAAAACACAGTATTCAGCCTCTTACATCATCCAGCTTTCTGCCTTCACGCCATCTCCTGTATGCTAACATCGAGAGCTCCCTTACTTTCCTTTCATAGGCTTCCCAGTAAGCATTTAGTCCAACATTAGTATTTACTTGGTTATTTAACATAATTTTTGAACTTTTTCTACTGTCCAGTTTTGTCCATAATGCCTATAATAATTTTAGAACAGGGACTATGTCGTCTCTTACATTTCGTTTGCATACCCATTAACTTCGAGTTGATTCTGACTCAGCAACCATATAGGACAGAGTAGAGCTGTCCCGTGGGGTTTCCAAGGAGTGGCTGGTAGTTTTGAACTGCTGACCTTTTGGTTAGCAGCTGAACTCTTAGCCACTGTGCCACCAGGTGTCTGCTGTGCTCTATAAGGATGTTTTTATAGAGTGATTACAAAGCCATTCTGCAGGGCTTGGAAGAATTACAGTCCTTTAAGTGCTAAAGCTAGAAACTTGCTCACATTTTCAGATCTATTGAAGAATCTTACATATGGACTTTCTGCTTTTATATTCAAAAATGTCAGAACGCTGATATTGCTCAGGTTCAAGATCATACAAAAAAAAAAACAAAAAACAACCAAACCCAGTGCAGTCAAGTCGATTCAGACTCATAGCAACCCTATAGGACAGAGTAGAACTGCCCCGTTGAGTTTCCAAGGAGCTCCTGGCAGATTTGAACTGCTGACCCTTTGGTTAGCAGCTGTAGCACTTAACCACTACACCACCAGGTTTTCCTCAAGATCATAGTGATGTTAAGATCGGAGGAAACGTAGGTTTAAAAAAAAAAAAAAAAGAGGGCAAAGTGAATGGTTTCCCATCACCTTATTGTTTTTATTGTAGATTACCTTTTATCTATCTTAATTATTAACGTGGACAAGAATCAGAATTCCTAAATTACAGTCAGGTATTCTGTCCCTTGCACCAAATCGCTCCTTATAAGGAAACAAAACAAAGGAGTCTTCCCATGCATACCTTCTCACAATTTTTTTTTTAATAATTTTTATTGCGGTTTAAATGAAAGTTTACAAATTAAGTCAGTCTCTCACATAAAAACTTATATACACCTTGCTACATACTCCCAATTGCTCTCCCCCTAATGAGACAGCCCGCTCCCTCCCTCCACTCTCTCTTTTCGTATCCATTTTGCCAGCTTCTAACCCCCTCTACCCTCTCATCTCCCCGCCAGGGAGGTGATGGCAACATAGTCTCAAGTGTCCACCTGATCCAAGAAGCTCACTGCTCACCAGCATCCCTCTCCAAACCATTGTCCAGTCCAATCCATGTCTGAAGAGTTGGCTTTGGGAATGGTTCCTGTCCTGGGCCAACAGAAGGTCTGGGGGCTATGACTGCCGGAGTCCTTCTAGTCTCAGTCAGACCATTAAATCTGGTCTTTTTATGAGAATTTGGGGTCTGCATCCCACAGCTCTCCTGCTCCCTCAGGGGTTCTCTGTTGTGTTCCTTGTCAGGGCAGTCATCGGTTGTAGCCAGGCACCATCTAGTTCTTCTGGTCTCAGGATGATGTAGTCACTGGTTCATGTGGCCCTTTCTGTCTCTTGGGCTCGTAATCACCTTATGTCCTTGGTGTTCTTCATTCTCCTTTGATCCAGGTAGGTTGAGACTCATTGATGCATCTTAGATGGCTGCTTGCTAGCATTTAAGACCCCAGACACCACTCTTCAAAGTAGGATGCAGAATGTTTTCTTAGAAGATTTTATTATGCCAATTGACTTAGATGTCTCCTGAAACAATGGTCCCCAAACCCCTGCCCCAGCTATGCTGGCCTTCAAAGCATTCAGCTTATTCAGGAAATTCCTCTGCTTTTGGTTTAGTCCCGTTGTGCTGACCTCTCCTGTATTGTGTGTTGTCTTTCCCTTCACCTAAAGTAGTTCTTATCTACTATTTAATTAGTGAATATCCATCTCCCACCCTCCCTCCCTTCCCCTTCTTGTAACCACAAAAGGGTGTTTTCTTCTCAGTTTAAACTATTTCTCAAGTTCTTATAATAGTGGTCTTATACAATATTTGTCCTTCTGCAACTGACTAATTTCACTCAGCATAATGCCTTCCAGGTTCCTCCATGTTATGAAATGTTTCACAGATTCCTCATTGTTCTTTATCGATGAGTCGTATTCCATTGTGTGAATATAACATAATTTATCCATTCATCCGTTGATGGGCACCTTGTTGCTTCCATCTTTTTGCTATTGTTAACAGTGCTGCAATAAACATGGGTGTGCATATATCTGTTCATGTAAAGACTCTTATTTCTCTAGGATATATTCCAAGGAGTGGGATTGCTGGATTGTATGGTAGTTTTTTTTTTTTTTTTCTAGCTTTTTAAGGAAGTGCCAAATCGATTTCCAAAGTGGTTGTACCATTTTACATTCCCACCAGCAGTGTAGAAGTGTTCCAATCTCTCCACAGCCTCTCCAACATTTATTATTTTGTGTTTTTTGGATTAATGCCAGTCTTGTTGGAGTGAGATGAAATCTCATTGTAGTTTTGATTTGCATCATGAACATTTCCTCATGTATCTGTTAGCTACCTGAATGTCTTCTTTAGTGAAGTGTCTATTCATGTCTTTTGCCCATTTTTCAATTGGCTTAGTTGTCTTTTTGTAGTTGAGTTTTTGCAGTATCATGTAGATTTGAGAGATCAGGCGCTGATCGGAAATGTCATAGCTAAAAACTTTTTCCCAGTCTGTAGGTAGTCTTTTTACTCTTTGGTGAAGTCTTTGGATGCGCATATGCGTTTGATTTTTAGGAGCTCCCAGTTATCTAGTTTTTCTTCTGCATTCTTAATAGAGGTTTGTGTACTGTTTATGCCACGTATTAGGGCTCCTAAAGTTGTCCCTATTTTTTTTTCCATGATCTTTATCATTTTAGATTTTATATTTAGGTCTTTGATCCATTTTGAGTTAGTTTTTGTACATGGAGTGGGGTACGGGTCTTGTTTCATTTTCTGCAGATGGATATCCAGTTATGCCAGCACCATTTGTTAAAAAGACTGTCTTTTCCCCATTTAACTATTTTGGGGCCTTTGTCAAATATCAACCACTCGTATGTGGATGGATTTATGTCTGGATTCTCACTTCCGTTCCATTGGCCTATGTATCTGTTGTTGTACCAGTACCAGCCTGTTTTGACTACTGTGGCAGTATAATAGGTTCTAAAATCAGGTAAAGTAAGACCTCCCACTTTGTTCTTTTTCAGTAACGCCTAAACTTATCCGGGCCTCTTTCCCTTCCATACGAAGTTGGTGATTTGTTTCTGCATCTCATTAAAGAATGTCGTTGGGATTTGGATCAGAATTGCATGAAATTTATAGATCGCTTTTGGTACAATAGACATTTTTATAATGTTAAGTCTTCCTATCCATGAGCAAGGTATGTTTTTCCACTTATACAAGTCTCTTTTGGTTTCTTGCAGAAGTGTACTGTCGTTTTCTTTGTATAAGTCTTTTACATCTCTGGTAAGATTTATTCCTAAGAATTTTACCTTCTTGGGGGCTACTGTAAATGGCATTGATTTGGTGATTTTCTCTTTGGTGTTCTTTTTGTTGGTGTAGAGGAATCCAACTGATTTTTGTATGTTTATCTTGTATCCTGATACTCTGCTGAACTCTTCTACTAGTTTCAGTAGTTTTCTTGAGGATTCCTTAGGGTTTTCTGTGTATAAGATCATGTCATCTGCAAATAGAGATACTTTGACTTCTTCCTTGCCAATCTAGATGCCTTTTATTTCTTTATCCTAATTGCTCTGGCTAGGACCTCCAACACAATGTTGAATAAGAGTGGTGATAAAGGGCATCCTTGTCTGGTTCCCGATCTTAGTGGGAATGTTTTCAGGCTCTCTCCATTTAGGGTGATGTTGACTGTTAGCTGTGTATAAATGCTCTTTATTATGTTGAGGAATTTTCCTTCTGTTTCTACTTTGCTGAGAGTTTTTATCATGAATGAGTGTTGAACTTTGTCAAATGCCTTTTCTGCATCAATTGATAAAATCATGTGATTCTTGTCTTTTGCTTTATTTATGTGGTGGATTACATTAACTGTTTTTCTGATTTAACAAATTTTTTTCCACCTACTGCTTAGGCTGGTAAATGAAGTGCTATACTACGTTCCCTGTGACACAGGCTAAATACTGAAAATTTGCAATGCAATGGAAGACTTCGAAATTCAGTCCTGCCACAGGCTCAGAAGGATCTAGAGTCTTTCTAAATTTGTATAAATATATGAATAACCCATACTCTTGAGTACCTAGAGCCCTGGTGGTTCAGTGGTTAAGAGCTTGGCGGCTAACCAAAAGGTCAGGAGTTCAAATCCAAGAGCAGCTTTTTGAAAACCCTGTGGGGCAATTCTACTCTGTCTTATAGGGTTGCTATGAGTCAGAATCGACTCAATGGCAATGAGTTAAACATATGCGTACACACAGAATGGTTTTTCTCCCTGAAGTAGAATGAGCAAAACCAAAAAAACCAAACTCGCTGCCGTCAAGTCGATTCCGACTCATAGCGACCCTGTAAGACAAATTAGAACTGCCTCATAGAGTTCCCAAGGAGCAGCTGGTGGATTTGAACTGCTGACCTTTTGGTTAGCAGCTGTAGCTCTTAACCACTAGGCCACCCAGAGGAAAAATCTCTATCTATACCACAGCCGGAAACCCTGGTAATAGAGTGGTGAAATGCTCCACGGCAACATGTTTGGTTTGTTTTTGTTATTATTGTTGTGTAAACCAAAAAACCAAACCCGCTGCGATTCCGACTCATAGCAACCCTATAGGTCAGAGTAGAACCGCCCCACAGAGTTTCCAAGGAGCACCTGGTGGATTCAAACTGTCGACCTTTTGGTTAGCAGCCGAGCTTAACCACTGTGCCACCAGAGCTCCCTGTCTATACAAGGAGTTTGATATTCATCAAGCTAATACCCCTGGATCCAGAGCCAAGAAGAAGATGCGCCAATATAGAAGGCCAATCTATGTTTCCTCTTCCTTTTGGCATGTTTAACCAAATTATGATTAAAAACATCACAATTTCCAAAATCATTCTCCTCTTCAACTTATTATTTTTTCTTCTTTTTCACTGATGGTTAACAGACTATGATTAGTGTATAAATATTTATCTCTAAATTAAACAAGATTTATATACACTAGCATGTTCTAAGTGTGTCTCAGATTTTGCCTGGTCTAAAACACTGGGAAAGAGAGAGTTAATTCTTAAGCATTTTACTTGGAGGTTTAAAAACATTCTTACAGAGAATGTTCTGCACTTAATGAGTTTGATTAGAGCTTTTCAAATCAGATGCTTAGTTGCATTCTGCTTAATTCCCTGCCCGCTTTCTCATTTGCTAATCAAAAAATGACATTAAGAAAAGAAAAAAAAAATCCTTGGGATAAGTCGGAATTAATTACCAACAAAATTAAAGTGGAATGGCACTATAGTAATATTTTTAAAAATCATCAATGACCCATGAAAATATTACTTGTGAAGAGGACATTTTTACCAAAAGTTTCTTTGTTGAGCTGTGGGGTTTTTTGTAAGCATAAATCTTTGAATAAAATATTTGTTCCTTAAAACTTTTCAGGCAATTAATGTGTTGGGTAACATGTGAAAGGGTGGGGACTTTTTCCCATAACACTAAACTACAGAATTTCATGATGTAAATCTCCAGTCAGAAAATCAAGTCCTTGTTACACTAGCCTTCCTGAGTCATTTTAGTATAAAAGACCGGTGGAATGGAATAAAAAGGTCTTTTGTGATTTTTCATGGTATACCTAGGAGGCAATTCTCAGAATTGCAGCTAGCATCAAAGGAAAATCCCACTTTCAAGAGACTATCTAAACTTTTATTCTCTGTCATATAATCACAATCAACAGTATCATTATTTTTAAGTATCATTAGCACTTTTATGAATTAAGAGAGTTTATAAGCATGAAACTTTTCATTAGAACATGGAAGTATTCATTTCTGTATTACCCAGAAAAGTTTTTTGGGTTTATAATTATCTATTGCTACATGAAAAATTTCACCCTAAAATTTAAGGGTTTAAAACAATGACTAAATTTCTTTTTGTTAATCAGTCTGCAATGTGGGCAGGATTTAGTGGGGACAGATTATTCTACTCAGAGTCAGCTGGGGCATCTTTAAGAGTGAAGGCTGGAATCATCAGAAGCCTTGCTCACTCACATGTCTGTTGGGTTGAGGTGAGTTGTCTTCTGGCAACCTCAGCTAATGCTGACGCTGGAACTGCGCATGGTCTTTTCATTTAGCCGTTTGGCTGCCTCACAGTATGGTGTCTGGTTCCAAGGGTGGGCATCCCAAGAGGATCCGGTGGAATTCATACCACTTTTTATGGCTTAGCCTTGTTGTTGTTGTATTTAAGTGCCATCAAGTCAGTTCTGACTCACAGCCACTCCACGTACAACAGAACAAAACACTGCCCGTGGCACTGTCATCCTCACAATCATTGTTATGCTTTTCACCCTATTTTTGCAGCCACTGTGTCAATCCATCTCATTGAGGGTCTTCTTCCTCTTTTTCACTGACCCTCTGCTTCACCAAGCATGATGCCCTTCTCCAGGGACTGATCCCTTCTGATAAATTGTCCAAAGTACATGAGACAAAGTTTTGCCATCCTAGCTTCTAAGGAGCATTCTGGCTATACTTCTTCTAAGACAGGTTTTTTTTTGTTCGTCTGGCAGTCCATGGTATAGTCAATATTCTTTGCCAACACCATAATTCAAATGCATTGATCCTTCTTTGGTCTTCCTTATTCATTGTACAGCTTTCAAATGCATATGAGGTGACTGGAAATACCACAGCTTGAGTTAGGCACACCTTAGTCCTCAAAGTGACGTCTTTGCTTTTTTTAAAAAATTTTATTATGCTTTTTACTTTATTTTTTATTTATTGAAAGCTTACAGCACGAATCAGTTTCTCATTTAAAAATTTATACACAAACTGTTTGTGACATTGGTTGCAATCCTTGCAATGTGTCGGCACTGTCCCTTTTTCCACGTGGGGTTCTCCATGTCCATTTGTCCAGTTTTCTTGTCCCTTCCTGCCTTCTTTTCTTTATTTTTGGGCAGGTATTGATCAGGTCTCATATAATTGATTGAGCTAAGAAGCACATTTGTCACATGTGTTGTTGTTTGTTTTATAGGCCTGCCTAATCTTTGGCTTTATCTTCCACCTTTGATGGAAGTAATTCACAGAGTCACTGTACCAAAAAAAGAATTGGCTGACATTCAACCATTTCAGGAGGAAGCATATGATCAAGAACCAACAGTACTGAAGGAAGAGGTTTAAGCTGCACTGAAAGCATTGTTAAAAAAAAAAAAAAAGGCTCTAAGAATTGACAGAAGACCAACTGAGATGTTTCAACATACGCGTGCAGCGCTGGAAGCACTCACTCATCTATTTGGAAGACAGCTACCTGGCCAGCTGGCTGGAAGAGATCCATATTTATACCTATTCCAAAGAAAGTGATCCAACAGAATGTGGAAATTATCGAACAATATCATTAGTATCACACACAAGTAAACTTTTGCTGAAAATCATTCAAAAGTGGCTGCAGCAGTACATCAACAGGGAACTGCCAGAAATTCAAGCCAGATTCAGAACAGGACTTGGAACCAGGAATATCATTGCTGATGTCAGATGAATCTTGGCTGAAAGCAGGGAATATCAGAAAGATGATTACCTGTGTTTTATTAACGATGCAAAGGCATTCGACTGTGTGGATCATAACAATTTATGGATAATATCACGATGAATGGGAATTCCAGAACACTTAATTGTGCTCGTGAGGAATCTGTACGTAAACCAAGAGGCAGTTGTTCAAACAGAACAAGAGGATACTGATTGGTTTAAAGTCAGGAAAGGTGTGGGTCAGTGTTGTATTCTTTCACCATACTTATTCAGTCTGTATACTGAGCAAATAATCTGAGAAGCTCGACTGTATGAAGAAGAACGCAGCATCAGAATTGGAGGAAGACTCATTGACAGCCTGCGTTATGCAGATGACACAACCTTGCTTGCTTAAGGTGAAGTGGACTTGAAGCACTTACTGCTGAAGATTAAGGACCACAGCCTTCAGTATGGATTGCACTTCATAATAAAGGAAACAAAAATCCTCACAACTGGGCCAAGAAGCAACATCATGATAAATGGGGAAAATATTGAAGTTGTAAAGGATTGGTTTTACTTGGCTCCACAATCAATGTCCATGGGAGCAGCAGCAAAAAAATCAAATGACGCATTGCATTGAGGAAATCTGCTGCAAAAAACTTCCTTAAAGTGTTAAAAAAGCAAAGATGTCACCTTGAAGACTAAGGTGCAGCTGACCTAAGCCATGGTGTTTTCAATCATCTCATATGCATGCAGAAGCTGGACAATGAATAAGGAAGAGTTAGGAAGAATTGACTCATAGCGACCCTATAGGACAGAGTAGAACTGCCCCAAAGGAGGAATTGATGCCTTCGAATTACAGTGTTGGCAAAGAATATCGAAGGGACTGCCAAAAGAATGAACAGATCTGTTTTGAAAGAAGTACAACTAGAATGCTCTTTAGAAGGAAGAATGGCGAGACTATGTCTCACGTAGCGTGGCTATGTTATCAGGAGGGACCAGTCCCTGGAGAAGGACATCAGGCTTGGTAAAGTAGGGGGTCGGTGAAAAAGAGGAAGACCCTTAATGAAATGGACTGACACAGTGGCTGCATAAACAGGCTCAAGCATAGCAATGATTGTGAGGATGGTGCAGGACCAAGCAGTGTTTCATTCTGTTGTCCATAGATAGGGTCGCCATGAGTTGGAACTGACTGGATGACACCTAACAACAAGTAATGTCGGGGTGGGATGGTATCTCATTGTAGTTTTGATTTGCATTTCTTTAATGGCTAATGATCACAAGCATTTCCTCATGTGTCTGTTAGCCTCCTGAATAACTTCTTTGATGTAGTGCTGTTCATAGCCTTCACCCATTTTTTCATTGGATTTTTTTTTTTTTTTGCTGTTGTTGAGGCGAAGAATTTAATAGATTTTAGAGATCAGATCGTTTTCAGAAATGTTGTAGTCAAAATTTTTTCCCCAGTCTATAGGTTCTCTTCTTACTCTTTCGGTGAAGTCTTTCGGTGAGCATAAATGTTTAGCTTTTATGAGCTCCCAGTTATCTAGTTTATCTTCTGGTGTCTGTCCATTGTTATGGTTTGTATTGTATTTGGACCATGCATTAGGGACCTTAGTGTTGTCCCTATTTTTTCTTCCACGATCTTTATTGTTTTAGGTTTTATATATAGGTCTCTGATCAATTTTGAGTTAGTTTTTTTGTATGATGTGAGATACGTTTCGTGTTTCATTTTTTTTTTTTTCAGATGGACATCCACTTTTGGCAGCATCATTTGTTAAAAAGATTGTCTTTTCCCCTGTTTAATGGATTTTGGTCCTCTCTCAAGATCAGCTGACCATACAAAAAAAAAAAACCTGTTGCTGTCGAGTCAATTCCGATTCATAGCGACCCTATAGGATAGAGTAGAGCTGCCCCATACAGTTTCCAAGGAGCACCTGGTAAATTCAAACTGCTGACTTTTTGGTTAGCAGCTGTAGCACTTAACCACTATGCCAACGGGATTTGGATTTACATCTGGGTTCTCGATTTTTGTTCCATTTTTCTATGTGTCTCTCTTTTTTTTTTTTTAACCAGCACCAGGCTGTTTTGACTACTGTGGTGGTATAGCAGGTTTTAAGATCAGATAGCGTGAGGCCTCTTTGTCCCTTTTCTTCAATAATGCTTTGCTTATCCAGGACCTCTTTCCTTTCCATATAAAGTCGGTGATTAGTTTTTCCCTCTTGTTAAAGAATGCTGTTGGTATTCAGATGGGGATTGCATTATATCTGTGGATAGCTTTGTGTAGAACTGACATTTTCACAATGTTGAGTCTTCCTATCCAGGAATATGGCATATTTTTCCATTTATGTAGGTCTCTTTTGGGTTCTTGCAGTAGCGTTTTATAGTTTTCTTTGTATAATCTTTTACATCCCTGGTTAAATTTATTCCTAAGTATTTTTATCATATCGGGATTTATTATACACAGTATTGTATTCCTGATTTCCTTTTTGAAGTTCTCTTTGTTGGTGTATAGGAATCCAACTGAGTTTTGTATGTTGATCTTGTATCCTGCTACTCTGCTGCATCTTTTTTTTTAGTTCCAGTAATTTACTTGTGGAATCTTTGGGGTTCTCTTCGTATAGGATCAGATCATCCGTGAATAGGGATAATTTTACTTTTCCTTAACAGTTTGGATGCCCTTTATTTCTTTTTCTTGCCGTATTGCTCTAACTAGGACTTCACAGTACAATGTTAAATAGCTGTGGTAATAAAGGGCATCCTTGCCTTGTTTCTGTTCCCAGGGGGAATGCTTTCAGCCTCTCTCTGCTGAGAATGATGTTGACCGTTAGTTTAGTATAAGCCTCCCTCTCCCCAGCGCCCCTCCCCTTAAAAAAACTGGTAGAGTAGAACTGCCCTATACGGTTTCCAAGGAGCAGCTGGTAGAGTTGAACTGCTGACCTTTTGGCAACCTAACTCTTAACCACTGCATCACCAAGGCTCCTGTTTAGTATAAACCAAAAAACAAAACAAACACATTGTCATTGAGTTGATTTCGACTCAAAGGAACCCCATAAGATTTACGAGGTTGTAATCTTTAGGAAAGCAGACTATCACATCTTTCTCCCGCAGAACCTCTGGTGATCTCAAGCAGCTGACCTTTTGGTTAGCAGTCAATCGCTTTAACCACTTTACCACCAAGGCTCCTTAGGTTTACTATACACACACAAAAAAAAACCAACAAAAAGCACCCATTGTTGATCCTGACTCATAGTGACCCTGTAGGTTTAGTATAAAAAAACAAAAACAAAAAAACCACTGCTATTGGCTCAATTCCAACTCATAGTGGCCCTGTAAGACAGAGTAGAACTGCCCCATAGAGTTTCCAGGGAACACCTGGTGGATTCGAACTGCCATCTTTTTGGCCAGCAGCCGTAGCTCTCAACCACTATGCCATCAGGATTTCCAGGTTTAGTGTAAAATTTCTAGGTTTACTGTAAAAAACTGTAGATGCCCTTTATTATATTGAGGAACTTCCTTTCTATTCCTATTTTATTGAGGTTTTTTAAATCAGGAATGGGAATGGACTTTATCACATGCTTTTTCTGCATTGATTGAGATGATCATGTGATTCTTACCTTTTGTTCTATTTATTTGGTGGATTATGTTAACTGATTTTCTATTGTTGAACCATTCTTGCATACCTGGTATGAATCCCAGTTTGTTGTGATGTATTCCTTTTTTGATATGATGCTTGAATTCCATAAGCTAGAATTTTTGCATCAATATTCATGAAGGTACTGGTATTTAATTTTCTTTTTTTTGTGGTGTCTTCGCCTGGCCTTGGTTATACTGGCTTCATAGAATGAACTCTGGAGTATTCCTTCTTTTTCTATGGTCTGAAATAGTTTGAGTAGTACTGATGTGAGCTCTTCTCTGAATGTTTGGTAGAACTCTCCTGTGAAGCTGTCTGGGCTTGCAAATCCATGGTTTGTTGATTTTGCTGATCTTTTCAAAGAACCAACTTTTGGTCTCGTGGGTTCTTTCTACTGTTTTTCTGTTCTCTATTTCATTTATTTCTGCTCTAATCTTTATTATTTCCTTTCTTCTTGTGGCTGTAGGCTTCTTTTGCTTTTCTCTTTCTATTTGTTCAAGTTGTAGGGCTAACCTTTTGATTTTGACCTGTTCTTTTTTGATGTGTGTTTATTGCTATAAATTGACCTCTGAGCACTGCCTTTGCTGGGTTCTGAGGCTTTGGTGTGATGTATTTTCATTCTTCTTTGATTGTAGGAATTTTTTGATTCCCTCTTTGATTTCTTCTGTTACCCAATAGTCTTTAAGCAAGGCATTATTCAGTTTACATTTTTTTTTTTTTTTCCTTGCTCTTCCCATTATTGATTTCTACTTTTATGGCATCATTTTCAGAGAAAATGCTTTGTATTATTTTAATGTTTTGGATTTTGTTAAGGCTTGCTTTGTGGCCTAAAATGTGGTCTATCCTGGAGAATGATTCATGTGCTTTGGAAAAGAATGTATTCTTTGCTGCTGTTGTTTATGAGATCAGGTTGGTTGATTTTGACCTTTAGATCTTCTGTACCTTTGTTGAGTTTCTTTCTAGATGTTCTGCCCTTTATCGAGAGTAGTGTGTTAAAATCTCCTACTGTTACTGTGGAACCGTCTATTTTTCTTTTCAGTGCTGTTAGAGTTTGTTGGATGTATTTTGGAGCACTGCTGTTAGATGTGTAGATATATTTTAAGGTTCTGTCTTCTTGGTGGATTGTCTCTTTGATCATTACATAATTTCCTTTTTTGTCTTGTTTGTTGGATTTTGTCTTAAAGCCTATTTTATCTGAGATTAGTGTTGTCACTCCTACTCTTCTGTGATTACTGTTTGCTTGATATATTTTTCCATCCTTTAATTTTTAATATATTTGTGTATTTGTGTCTAAAGTGTGTCTCTTGTACACAGCATGTTGATGAGTTTTTTTTTTTTTTTAATCCATTCTGCCACTTTCTATCACTTTACGGGTACATTTAAGCCATTTACATTCAGTGTGATTATTGAAAAGTATGAGTTTATTGCTTTCATATTTTTGTGGTGCTGACATTTTCTTTGTTCCTCTTGTTTTCCTGTGATGAGTTCCTTTAGCTTGTGAATTTGCTTTTAATTTCTTTTGTTATTATAGATTTTATGTTTACTCAGTATGTTTTTCTTCTTTTTTATTTTGATGAGTAAGTTTGTTAACTTTCTTTGTGATTACCTTGAAATTTCCCCTTATCTTTCTAAGTTTGAACCAGTTTTTTATTACCTGATATCACCTTGACTTCCTCTCCGTTTGACTGTTCTATACCTACACCATTTATTCACCTTTTTGTTGTTTTGACTTTGTGATCATTTACAGGTTGACGTCTCTGCTTCCTTATTTTAAATCTTTTCTTTTTCTTCTTTTATTATTGAGAGTTCTTTACCTAAGTTGGTATCTGGCTTATGATGTCCTGGGTCCTAGGCTTCTCTGGTTGTTGTCTGATGTTATTGATTCTCTAACCGAAGGACTCCTTTTGATATTTTCTATATTTTGCTTTGGTTTTTACAAATTCCCTTAATTTCTGTTTATCTGAGAATGTCCTAATTTCACCATCATATTTGAGAAAGAGTTTTGCAGGATATATTAGTCTTTGCTGGCAGTTTTTTTCCTTCAAGGTTTTATATATGCCATCCCATTGCTTCTTTCTTGCATAGTTTCTGCCAAGTAATCAAAGATTAGTCTTCTTGTTTCCCCCTTGTAAGTGACTTTTCATTTTTGTCAAGCTGCTCTCAGGATTCTTCATCTTTGGTTTTGGCAAGAGTGATTATATATACCTTGTTGGCTTTCTTTTGAGGTCTATGCTATATGCATTTGTTGAGCTTCTTGGACGGTCAGCTTTTTGTCTGTCATGATATTTTTTTGCCAGCAAATTTTCAAGAATTTTATCTAGGCTTTCCATTTTATCCCTCTGTTATATAACCCATCGCATGCAAATATTTGCTCTTGATTGTATCCCACATAATTCTTAAGTTTTTTTCTTTCTTTTCTCTGATTTTTCCTCAAACAAAATGGCTTCCATTGATTTGTCTTCAATCTCGCTGATTCTATCTTCCATTGTTTCAAATTTGCTCCTAAAATCTATTGAATTGTCCACTTCTGAAATTTTGTTATTTATCTTTGCATGTCTAGTTGCTGATTTTGTAAGATTTCTACTTATTTATTTATTTATTTTGATGTTTTGTTATTGTATGATTTTCCTGAATTCTTCTATTGCTTTGATGGATTTTCCTTGATTCTGGCTATATTTTTGTTGGTTTTGCTGTGTTTTCCATGATTTTGTCTATTTTTCACTTGGTTTTGTCTGTATTTTCCTTGATCCTTTTTCTAATCTCTTGCAGAGCCCTAAATATTAGTCTTTTGGATCCCATATCAGGTGGTTACACTGTCTTTTCTTCTATTGGAAGGTTGTCTCATTCTTTATTTTGGACACTTGCTGGAGCCATTTTGTCCTTATTTTTTATATGTTTTGTTATTGTCTGCTCTCTGCAAGACATTAATGTATTATTTTCTAGATTTACTGATTTTATGTTCATTTGTTTCATCCTGCTTTTTTGTTTCGTTTTGATATGTCAGGGTGAGTAGGCCGGGTGTCCTTTGCTGCTTGCTCATCTGTGGGCATGATAGCTCTCACCACATTTTCTGGGTGGGCAAGGCAGCAGCAGGCAGAAAAGGAAAAAAAAAAAAAAAAAATGGTAGCGTGCTGGAAGCCGGCGGGTGGGAGCAATTTCCTGTGGGAATTAGGAACCGAAGTCTTCTAAAAGATCTCTGGCCGTACTACATAAAATATAATTGGTCTCATGTGGCCTTTCCTAAGTGTGCTTTTTTGTACCTGCTAACAGATTTTGTGTAATAGTCTGCAAATTCTGTGGTGCAATATATAGTCAACACTGTTTTGTGATTCTTCCACATCTTAATTTTTCAAGGTGCACAGCACCTTCACCCCCACACACATTTTGAGGTGAGAAGAAAATAATGCTTCCCTTCTTCTTTTCTGATTTTCCAAATTGCCACTCTTAAAGAAATCTAATAAGAACTAAGTAAAATGGTTTTGATTTAAATTATTTTACTCTGTCTTCCCAGAGTTTTTCCAGATTTAGTTTCCTAAGCAACACATTGAAACTATGCCCCATCTTCTGTCTTTTCAAAGAAGAAAGGGCATGACAGGGCACAGGAAGGGAAATTCCTCAAACAGGTCACGGTTCTAAATTACTTCTAATGACAGCCTGTTTTAACTTTTCAAACCCTACCTTTTATGTCTATATTTTTTCTTCTTTAAATTCGATTTGCAAATTCGCTTGGCTTTGAATTTTGCCTTGGGATTTAAAACTACTTTTCCCTTTGATTTGTTATTAATAGACTGCTGGTGCCTTGGAGCATTTTGTAATGTGCCTACACCTCTTTCCTGTGGTCAAAGAACCACGTGTCTCATCTATGTCTAGAGATGCAGCAGCACTCAAGATGATACACAGAAAAGGACAGTTTATAGATTCTAAAAGAAGTTGTGCATACACTACCAATGCACATCTGGCAAGCCTGTGTTCAGACCAGGATGAACCTAGAAAATAAGCATTTCACCTTCTAATTGAAGTAATTTGACCTCATTTCCTTTCTTATCCAACTTCTTTCAATCCTCCAATCCAAACTAATATACTTCCCTTGGTAATGCAAAAATACAGCAACCAAGCCACACCACCTCCTTTCTCCTTTTATAGTATAAAATGAACAACTTCCATCTGTGGCTAAGGGAAGGCATTCATTCACCAAATATTTATTATGCCTGCAATATGGTTTATTAAAACTGAATGGTAGTGTTGAACAATAGCTAACAGTTAAAATTGCATACTATGGAGTACCAGTGGATAGAAGGCAGCAAAGGAGCCAATAAGTCTTAATAATGGAAGCTGATACTGTTGTGCTTATATTAGTAAGAAGAATTTGGTAAATATTATGAGCAAAACAGTTCTTTTCACAGAAATACTTAAGATTGGCATGTGGGTTCTGCCATATCCTTTATTTTGTGGAGGGGTTTCTCCTAGTTTGGAATCCAGAAATGCTGATGATGTAATTAAGTTCGAGCCATTTCCTTAGCATTAATATTTTTGTACAAAAGTGCTAAATATATGAACAATAGAAAGCAAAGTCTAAGAAGTCAAAGAAAGGAAGTTAGAGATTACTGATTCTGATTATCAATCAAATGGATTTATCAGTCATTTTGGGGTAAATGGTTTGATTTACTAAACAAATACATGTTTTAGTTATCCAGTGCTCCTGTAACAGAACCACCTCAAGTGGATGACTTTAACAAATAGAAGTTTATTCTCCCAGTTTAGGCTAGAAGTATGAATTCAGGGTGCTAGCTTCTGGGGAAGGCTTTCTCTTTCTGTCATCTCTGAGACAGGTCCTTGTCATCAGTCTTCCCCTGGTCTAGGAGCTTCTGTGTGCAGGGATCCCGGGTCCAAAGGATGCACTCTCTCTCAGTTCTTCTTTCTTGGTAGTAGGATGTCCCTTTCCTCTCTGCTCGATTCTCTCTTTTGTATCTCAAAAGAGATTGACTCAAAATGCAACCTAATCCTGTGGATTGAGCCCTGCCTCATTAACGTAACTGCCTCTAATCCTGCCTCATTGGCATCATAGAGGTAGGATTTACAACACATAGGAAAATAATGTCAGGTCACAGATTGACGGAAAACTACACAATACTGGGAATCATGGCTTAGCCAAGTTGAAACACATTTTTGGGGAACACAATTCAATCCATAACATAGTGATTGTAATGGATTGATAATATAGTGATGGGAAGAAAACATTAAATATTGCTTTTAAAGAACATGTTTTGATGTGTGAAATACCAATCCAAACCTGTTGCCATTGAGTCGATTCCAACTGATAGGGACCATAGAGCAAATACTAAATAAATGTTAGATAATTTTTTTTAACTAATGATTATTACAATACTTTTATCACATAGCAAAACTCATAAATATAGGAATAGCCTCCAGAATGCCTCCACCTCTCCCACTAATTTTACTTTCTCATGTGCCTTTTCAAATTCTGTCCATATGCATAAATAATCTGTATATTATTATAATAATCACTAACATTTTTATCTAACAACAGACTTGGAAGAACAATCAATACAACACAAATTAGAATCAGAAATTCATGTTCAAAAGGACTGTTCCCTTCACCCTGGATAGGGGAAGTTGTATTCAAGATTTCCAGATGGATTGCAGAAATTCAAGAATGTTGGAAGCTGTGCCTTGATTCCTTCAGCATAGCCTTGGGAGGCTGAAAATCCCTCAGAAAATGACATTTGCAGAATCCAATGGAGAAAGTTGGACAGGAGGGTGGTGCAGCCCTCTTAGCTTAGAGAGGTGGCTGAAGGCAGCCGCACTGTTTCTTGCACAAAGTTGAGAAAACATTTGAGAATCATCACCCTTGCTTACGGGCAAGAAGTCCTAAAAGTTCTTTTGGACCAATTGGCCTGATGGTAAGGCCTTATGGGCCTCACTGCTGGAGGCCATGGTAAAGTTCCAGAGTGTTAGTGGTGGATGTTATCATAGACCAGCCAGACCAACCCCACCTCAGCATATACCAGTATAACATTCAAGAACCAGATGGGATCCACCCTTCTGCAGTGGACATCTGTGGGGCCAGAGGAGAATAAAAACATTGTTGGAGTGCTTACTCCATGTCGGGAGGTATTCTAGAAGCTTTTCATTAATCAAGTCATTGAAATCCTCACTATAACTATTTCTGGCAATTCTGTAATTATCCTCCATCTCAGTGACTAAGTAACTAAGAGGATAAGCAATTGGACCAAGGTTACACAGTTGGTAAATGAGGGAGGAAGGTTTCTCACGTAGGCATCTGGCAACCACCACAGGAAACTGCCATTGTGCCGGGGATTTCTCCTCTCTGGCATGAGGTTACTGAAGCTTCTCATCGTACCTAGACTTTCTCTAGAGGAAGAAACTCTGACTTTCAAATTCAACAAATGTTTATCTGGAAGAGATTGAGTTTCTCTGTACGTCTTTTTTTAAAAGAAGAGCTTTATTGAAATATAATTCATATACAATACATCTATTTAAAGTGTTCAACTCAGTGTAGTATATTCACAGAGTTGTGCAATTATCACCACGATTAATTTTAGAACGTTTTTATTACTGCCAAAAAGAAACCTATTAATTGTCACTCCCTATTTCTCCCCAACCTTTCCAACACTGTTTTTGTTAGTTGTTGTGGAGTCAATTCCGACTCACGGTGAGCCCACATGTGCAGCACAGAACTGCTCCATATGGTTGTGACCTTTCGGAAGTACATTACCAGGCCTGTCTTCTGAAATGCCTCTGGGTGGGTTTGAGTTTGAGCTGCCGAACCTTTCAGCTAGCAGTCAAGCACTTAATCATTTGTGTCATCCAGCCACCTAGTTTTCAACACTAGGTAACCACTAATCTATTTACTATCTCTATAGATTTGCCTATGCTATACATACCATATAAATGGAATTATATAATATATGGTCTTTTGTGACTGATTTCTTTTACTTAGCATGATGGTTTTAAGATTCATCCATATCGTAGCATATATCAGTACTTCATTTCTTTTTATTCCATTGCATAGACATACCCCGCCTTATTTACCCATTCATCAGTTGATGGACATTTTGGTTGTTTCTACTTTTTGGCTGTTATAAATAATGCTACTATGAACATTCATGTACGAGTTTTTGTGTGGGTATATTTTTTCATTTCTTCAGGGTGTATGTGAATGAGACCCTTTAATCTAGAAATTTATTTTTATAGACTTTGTTTCCACACTATAGAAGACTATAGGACAAAAAAATCATTAAACAATGTCACTAATATCACACACAAGTAAAATTTTGCTGAAGATCATTCAAAAGGGGTTGCAGCAGTACATCGGCAGGGAACTGCCAGAAGTTCAAGCTGAATTCAGAAGAGGATGTGGAACGAGGAATATCATTGCTGATGTCAGATGAATCTTGGCTGAAAGCAGAGATCACCAAAAAATGTTAGCCTGTGTTTTATTGAATATGCAAAGGCATTGGGTTGTGTGGATCATAACAAATTATGGGTAACACTGCGAAGAGTGGGAATTCCAGAACACTTAATTGTGGTTACGAGGAACCTGTACATAGACTGAGAGGTAGTAGTTCAAACAGAACAAGGGGATACTGTATGGCTTAAAACCAGGAAAGGTGTGCATCAGGGTTGTATCCTTTCACCATACTTATTCAATCTGTATGGTGAGTAAATAACCTAAGAAGCTGGACTATATGAAGAAGAATGAGGCATCAGGATCAAAGGAAGACTCATTAACAACCTGTGATACACAGATGACACAACCTTGCTTGCTGAAAGTGAAGAGAACTTGAAGTACTTACTGATAAAGATCAAAGTCTACAACCTTCAGTATGGATTGCACCTCAACATAAAGAAAACAAAAATCCTCACAACTGGACCAATAAGCAACATCATGATAAACGGAGGAAAGATTGAAGTTGTCAAGGATTCCATTTTACTTGGATCCATAATCAATAGCCATGGAAGCAGCAGTCAAGAAATCAAAGGATGTGTTGCACCTTGCAAATGTCCCATGAAAGATCCCTTTTAGGTGTTAAAAAAGCAAAGATGTCACTTTGAGGGCTAAGGTGCACCTGACCTAAGCCATGGTGTTTTCAATCGCCTCACAAGCATGTGAAAGCTGTACAATGAATAAGGAAAACCGAAGAAGAATTGATGCTTTTGAATTATAGTGTTGGTGAAGAATATTGAATATACCAGAAGAAAGGACAAATCTGTCTTGGGAGAAGTACGGTCTGAGTGTTCCTGGAGTGAGAATGGCAAGACTTTGTATCACTTACTTTGGACATGTTATCAGGAGGAACCAGTCCGTGTAGAAGGACATTGTGCTTAGTAAAGTAGGGGGTCAGCCAAAATGAGGAAGACCCTCAACGAGATAGGTTGACACAGTGGCATTAACAATGGGCTCAAGTATAGTAACGATTGTGAGGATGGCACAGGACCGGGCAGTGTTTCATTCTGTTACGCATAGGGTTGCTGAGTCTGATTCAACTCCACAGCACCTAACAACATTTCCATATTGCCTACACACTTTCATTCTTTGCGAAGTTTCTTTCTTAAGAATCTTATTAAAATTAATGTCACCAAAGTCATGAGTGTCTATCTTGCAAATATATTTATTTCACATATGTAAAATTTATTCAACCATAACTTTATGCAACAAAGTTATTTTATCTATTACATTTTTTGTGGCAGCCATTAATATTGGGTATACAAGATAAACAAAACAATGTTGCTGTCTTTAAGGAGCTTATATTAAGTTGGGGGAGTGGAGGGGGAAAGACTGAAACAGATAATTAGAAAGTGTTACAGCAGAGACAAACAGAAGCTGCCTTGAGGACACAATTGAGGGTTGTCTTACTCTGCCTGAGGATCAGAGAAGGTACAACAGAGTGGTGCTCTCCTTAGAAATATAAAGGGGTATGGGGAGAGAAGAGGATTACTAGATAGAAAGAATTGTGTGTGTAAATGCCCTGGGTCAGGAAGAGTATGGCTGGACTTGGAACCATGAAGGTAAAAATTGTAGCATGCAGTACCTCAGGTAGATAAGTGGACTGGTGACAGATGAGGCAGAAAACCAGGTGGCAATGAAGTCAGAACTCCTATGCCTTTTGAAGGGTTTAGACTTTATTTTGTAAGTAATGTGGCTTCCCTGAAAGATTATTACTAGAACATTAAGAACAACATAAATTTTTGAAATGGTGAATCAGAGAAAGAAAACCCTGAACAATTTTTACTATGATATTTCATGAAAAGCTCTTGACAGCCAGAGAGTTCAAGATTGGTAGTTAAAAGAACCTATCTGTAGAGGAAGACAGTTTTGTCCAGGCGTTTTTGTTTTGCTGGTATTCCCCCAGTAGTGTATGCCTAAATATAGAACTCTTTTGATTTCTATTTTATTCTTGCAGAGAATCATTTTGATTTATGAAGTTCATGACCCCACTATTACATTTCCAAGGATTTGATATGTTCTGCAATACCCTATAGAAATTAAAAATTACCCACTGCACCTTCTTTGAAGATCTGTTTCAACTTCCCTCAACACCTTCTTGTTTGTTTAGTCATGCTGTCAACACTGCTGTCAAGCATAGAATCCCTGGAAGACCTCAAGCCCTTTGGGGGCAAAACTTTGCCTTGATGAAGAACCTGTTTGTTGGATCTTGCCAATTTTCATTCACCTAGATTTCTGCCTTTAAAAAAGAAAGAAGAGAAAAAGAATAACTGAATAATATGCGAAGATAGTCATGGGAAATTCCAGAGAGGAAGGGTGTTATTAGTTCCTATAGTACGGTTATGAATTGAATTGCATACTCCAAAATTTATGATGAAGTTCTTAACTCCTGGCACCTGTGAACCTGACCTTGTCTAGAAATAGCATCTTTGAAGATGTTATTAGTTAAATGAACATAAGATCATACTGGAGAAGAGTGGGTCCTGATCCAGTCTGACTGGTGTCCTTATAAAGAGGAGACAAGACACAGAGAGACAGATAGGAAGAACTAGTATGTAAAGATGCATCTATAAGCTAACGAATGCCTGGGAGCTGGGAGAAATAAGAAAGGGTTTTCCCCTGGAGTCATCAGAGGGAACATGGCCTGGCGGACGTGTTGATTTGGACTTCTAGCCTCCAGAACTGTGAGACAATATAGTTCTGTTCTTATAAGTCACCAGGTTTATAGTATTTTGTTATATTAGTCCTAGGAAATTAATACAAGAGGGAATAAAATATTTATATATTTTACAGATACTTGGTAATAATTAAGATAATTAGCTCTAAATTAGTCAAGTATAAGTCTACAAATCAATGGTAGAACTACGAAGGACCTCAAAATGACCCTTCCACACACCAATGTTGTCATATAGTATCTAGCATAGGTCACACTGTAATTAGAAAACTCTAGAGCTTACCGTATATGCTCTATCTAACGTAACAATAACAACTCTTCTCCCTCACTGCCTCTCTTCCTTTCTTATTAAGATTCATTCTTTCACTATCTTTTAAGAGTTATGGAAAACAGAAGTCACCATAATTCATTTGTAGAAATTCATATGACTATTTAAGTAGCTTCCAAGAATAGTACTGTTTAAGAAAGAATATATTTTTTAAGTTCTAAGTGAATCAGTAATTTGTTCAGGTTAGAGCAGAAAATAGGAACAGACTGCGTTCCAGGAAATGTTGATCTATTCCAACTCAGATATATCAAAGTTCTTATTTTTTATTTATAGCTTTAAAACACCAGACTATGAAGGAAAACTATGTATACAGTTTTTTTTTTTTTTTTTTTAAGAACAAAGATAGTCATGAAAATTCCATTTAAGGATTTTTTTTTTTGGCAATTTTTTAAAATTGATGTAAAACACTGCAACTGCGTACATCTTAAATGTACAGCACAACAGTTTTTTAATATAAAATCTTATAACCATTGCCCATTCCAGATTCAGTTCTAGAATATTTCTGGCACCGCAGAAGGCTACCTTTAGTATTCTCACCAAGCAACAGTGTTGTTAGGTGCCATCCAGTCACTTCCTACTCATAGGGACCCAAAGTACAACAGAATGAAATGCCACCTAGTCCTGCTTCATCTTCACGATCATTGCTACATTGGAGCCCATTGTTGCTGCCACTGTGTCAATCCCTCTCACTGAATCTTCCTCTTTTTCGCTGATCTTCTACTTTACCAAGCATGGTGTCCTTCTCCAGGGATTGGTCCCTCCTGATAACATGTCCAAAGGAAGTGAGATAAAGTCTCTTTATCCTTGCTTTTTAAGGAGGCTTCTGGCTGTACTTCATCCAAGACAGATTTGTTCGTTCTTCTGGCAGTCCACAGTATATTCAATATTCTTCTCCAACACCATAATTCAAAGACATCAATTCTTCTTCGATCTTCCTTATTCATTGTCCAGCTTTCACATACGTATCGGGGATTGAAAATACCATGGCTTGGGTCAGGTGTATCTTAGTCCTCAGTGTGACATCTTTGCTTTTTAACAATTCAAGGAGGTTTTCTGCAACAGATTTTTTTAATTTTGTTGTTGGATTTCTTTTTTTTTTTTTTTTAATTGTACTGTAGGTGAAGGTTTACGGAGCAAACTAGTTTTTCATTACACAATTAATACATATTATTTTGTGACATTGGTTGCCAACCCCACAGCATGGCAACACTCTCCCCTTCTCGACCTTGGATTCCCCATTACCAGCTTTCCTGTCTCTTCCTGCCTTATCATCCTTGCCTCTGAGCTGGTGTGCCCATTTAGTCCAGTTTTGTTTTATGGGCCTGTCTAATCTTCAGCTGAAGGGTGAACCTCAGGAGTGACTTCATTACTGAGCTATAAGGTGTCTGGAGACTATACTCCCGAGATTTCTCCAGTTCCTGTCTTTTTTTTCTTTATGAGTTAGAATTTTGTTCTACATTTCTCTCCAGCTCTGCTCAGGACCCTCTATTGTGATCCCTGTCAGAGCAGTCTGTGGCAGTAGTCAAGCACCATTTAGTTGTGCTGGACTCAGTCTGGTGGAGGCTGTGGTACTTGTGGTCTATTAGTTCTTTGGACTAATCTTTCCCTTGTGTCTTTGGTTTTCTCCATTCTCCCTTGCTCCAGATGGGGTGAGACAAGTGGAGTATCTTAGATGGCCACTCACAAACTTTTAAGACCCCAGATGCTACTCACCGAAATAGAATGTAGAACATCTTCTTTATAAACTATGTTTTGCTAGTTGAGCTAGATGTTCCCTGAGATCATGGTCCTCACAGTTCTCAGCCCAGTAATTCAGTCCCTCAGGGAGTTTGGTTGTGTCTATGGTGCTTCCATGACCTTGGCTTGGACAAGTTGTGCTGGCTTCCCCAGTATTGTCTACTGTCTTACCCTTCACCAAAGTTATCCCTTATCTATTGTCTATTTAGTGTTTTTCCATCCCTACCTCTCCGCTCCCTCGTAACCATCAAAGATGGTTTCTTTTTGGGCTAAAATATTTTCATGAATTTTTATAGTAGTGGTCTCATTCAATATTTGTCCTTTTGTGTTTGACTTATTTCAATCAGCGTAATGCCCTACAGATTCATCCATGTTGTGAGATGCTTCTTTATCATTGGATATTATTCCGTTGTGCGTATGCAGTATAGTTTGTTTATCCATTCATCTGTTGATGGGCACCTAGGTTGTTTTCATCTTTTTGCTTTTGTGAACAATACTGCAATGATCATGGATGTGCATATGTCTATTCATGTGATGGCTCATATTTCTTTAGGATATATTCCTAGGAGTGGGATTGCTGAATCGTATTGGTATTTCTATTTCCATGTTTTTAAGAAAGTGCCATATTGTTTTCCAAAATGATTGTTATTATTTTGCATTCCCACCAGCAGTGCATAAGAGTTCCAATCTCCCTGCAGCCTCTTGAACATTTGTTATTTTCTGTTTTTTGATTTATGCCAGTAATGTCTGATGAGATGGTATCTCATTGTGTTTTTGATTTGCATTTCTCTAATGGCTAGTGATCACAAGCATTTCTTCATTTATCTGTTTAGCTGGAACATCTTCTTTGGTGAAGTGTTCTTTCATATCCTTTGTTGATTTTTTTTAGTTGGATTATTTGTCTTCTTGTTGTAGAGCTGTTGGATTTTCCTGTAGATTTTAGAGATTAGAACTTGGTTGGATTTGTCATAGCCAAATTTTTGTTCCCAGTCTGTAGATTCTCTTTTTACTTTCAGTGAAGTCTTTTGATGAACATAAGTGTTTAATTTTTAGAGGACCCCAATTATCTAGCTTATCTTCTAGTGTTTGTGTGTTAGTTATGATTCGTATTCTGTTAATGCTGTATATTAGGGCTTCTAGCTTTGACCCTATTTTTTCTTCTATGATCTTTATAGTTTTTGATTTTATATTTAGGTCTTTGATCCAGTTTGAATTAGTTTTTGTGTATGGTGTGAGGTACAGGTCCTGTATCATTTTGTTGCAGATAGACATTCAGTTTTGCCAGCAACATTTGTTAAAATGACTGTCTTTTCCCCATTTGACAGACTTTGGGCCTTTGTCCATCAGGTAACCATAGGTGGTTGGATTTACATTTGGGTTCTCAACTCTGTTCCGTTGGTCAATGTGCCTGTTGTTGTACCAGAACCAGGCTGTACTGACTACGGTAGTTGTATAGTAGTTTCTGAGGCTAGGCAGTATGAGTCCTCCTACTTTATTCTTCTTCATCAATAGTGCTTTTACTTATTCAGGGCCTCTTCCCTTTCCATATAAAATTAATGATTAGTTTTTCCATCTCTTTAAAGAATGCCGTTGGTATTTGGGTCAGGATTACAGTGTATTTGTTGATTGGTTTGAGTGATATTGACATTTTCACAGTGTTAAGTGTACCTAACTTAACTAACTAACTAGACGACACTGGGTTTTTTTTTTTTTTTTTAAGTGTACCTATCCATGAGCATGGTATGTTTTTCCATTTATGTAGGTCGCTGTTTGATTTCTTGACCGCTGCTTCCATGGGCGTTAATTGTGGAACCAAGTAAAATGAAATCCTTGATGACTTCAGTGTTTTCTCCGTTTATCATAATACTGCTTATTGGTTCAATTTTGAGAATTTTTGTTTTCTTTACACTGAGGTATAATCCATGCTGAATGCTGTAGTCTTTGATCTTCATCAGTAATGCTTCAAGTCCTCTTCACTTTCAGCAAGCAAGGTTGTGTCATCTGCATATTGCAGATTGTTACTAAGTCTTCCTCCAACCCAGATACTGCATTCTTCTTCATGTAGTCCAGCTTCTCAGATTATTTGCCCAGCATACAGATTGAATAAGTATAATGAAAGCTACAACCCTGATGCACGGCTTTCATGATTTTAAACCATGCAGTATCCCTTGTTTTGTTCGAATGACTGCCTCTTGGTCTATGTATGGAATCTTCATGAGCACATTTAAGTGTTTTAGAATTCCCACTCTTTACAGTGTCATCCATAATTTGTTATAATCCAGACACATACAACAAAACGCAAGTAAACATCTTTCTTATATTCTGTTTTCAGCCAAGATTCATCTGACATCATCAATGATAGGTATCCCTCATTCCATGTCCTCTTCTGAATCCACTTTAGTGTTTGTCAGTTAAACCCCAATAAAAAGGATTACCAAACCCACTGCCAACGAGTCAATTCCAACTCATAGCAGTCTATAGGACAGAATACGATTGCTCCATAAGATTTCCAAGGCTGTGAATCTCTACAGAACCAGACTGCCACATCTTTCTTCTTTGGAGCAGCTGGTGGGTTTAAACTACCATTTTGGTTAGCACCGGAGTGCTTTAATCTCTGGACCAACAGGGCTCCTTAAATCCCAATAATACTGTTGAAAATTTTTCAGTAATTAATTATGCTTTTTTCACTTATCATTTTTTGTTACAAATCTCTGTATATATGCATTATTTGTGCAGTTGTTTATGGCATTTGCTGAATATCCCATAGCAAGAGACCCATCACTTTATTTCTTTTCTTTTATTCATTAAATCATTCAGGAAGCATTCAAAGTGCCAGACACTAGGGTGCTGGAGAAACAGAGATAAAGTTTCCAATTGGTGGGTTATGAACTAGCATTTATTGAGAACCTGTTGTGTAACATCTGCTGCTTTTACATGCATCACTTCATTTAATTTTCTCAAAAGAGAAGACATCTGTTTTTACATCTAGAACTTGAACTGAAAGAAGTTAACAGGCAGAAAGTGGCAGAGCTGGGACTGAAATCCAGGTTTGTGTGACTTCAAAGTCATGGCACTTTCCATCAGTCTACAATACAAAACTATTACAATGGTACCTAAAAGAGTTCTGAGGTCAGTGAATAAAACCCCTAGCACTTTGTGAGGATGTCATTGAAGGCCCTATTGCTTGAAAAGCAGCTGAAGCTCTCAATTATTTAGACTTTTAAAGGAGTACATTATTGAAGATCCAAGAGGCAAATTAGACAGCTATCCCTCAGGCACAAGTAATGTTTCCTTATTCGGGGCTCTAGTACTATATGTTGAGGCGTAATCCATACTGAAGGCTGTGGTCTTTGATCTTCATGAGTAAGTCCTTCAAGTATTCTCCACTTTCAGCAAGCAAGGTTGTGTCTTCTGCATAACACAGGTTGCTAATAAGTCTACCTTCGATCCTGATGCCCCTTCATATAGTCCAGCTTCTGGGATTATTTGCTCAGCATACAAGTTGAATAAGTATGGTGAAAGGATACAACCCTATCTATGAGGTATATACTATCATTATCTCCATTTTAAGAAGAAACAGGCTGCAATATAAAAATTATTTAAAAATTTAATATAAGGAAAACACTTAAGCCCTATAAAACTAACAACTATCTCCATTTTTGTATCAGATTTTGTCCTGGAGCTACATTAAACAGCAACACTGTTTAAAAAGCATTCAGTGATCAGAAACATTCAGGTGCATGTACAAATTACATTCCAAGTCACTTATGAACACATATTAAATTTGTGTTATCTTATTATTTCTGTTGCGGATAATAAAAAGTTGAATCAACTTTTAAATCTTTTTTTTCTTAGTAGTTTATTCAGTATGATTATTAGATTGGATTTTAGATATATGAATAGCATCATTTGCTTTATGTTCAGGTTATATATTTATGCATCGATAACATTCATCATTACCAGGAAGGCCAGTGCTATATCTATAAAGCTATATTTAGTACCCTTAGCATGTTATGCAGGGTTTTGTATGTTCAATGAATCCTTACTGAAGCCTTTACGAAGCTGATGAAAATCTTTTACATAGCTAGGGGCAGAGAGTTGTTTACTAGTTATTAATGCAGGATTGCTCATACATGAAGCCATAAATCACACAAAAATGTGGTGACCTATCATAACCAGGCTCTCAGTTTAACCGTATATACCCAATCAGAACGCTCCTTAGTAGCCAAGATGTGGAAACTACATCTCACATACTTTGGACATGTTATCTGGAGGGACCATTCCCTGGAGAAGGACATCTTGCTTGGTAAAGTAGAGGGCCAGTGAAAAAGAGGAAGACCCTCAACAAGATGGATTGACACAGTGACTGCAACAATGGGCTCAAGCAAATGAACGATTGTGAGGATGGTGAAGGACTGGGCAGTGTTTTGTTCTGTTGTACATGGGGTCGCTAAGAGTCAGAACCGTCTGCACAGAACCTAACAACAAGGACAACAATCCATTTCACTTAAGGGCTAAAGTACACTTGGCCCAAGCCATGGTGTTTTCAATTGCCTCATCTGCATGTGAAAGCTGGACAAAGAGTAAAGGAGGCTGAAGGAGAACTGACGTTTTTGAATTACGGTGTTGGCGAGGAATATTGAATATGCCATGGACTGCGAAAAGAATCAACAAATCTGTCTTGGAAGAAGTACAGCGATAAAGCTCCTTAGAGGCAAGGATGGAGAGACTATGTTGCGTGTACTTTGGAGATGTTATCAGGAGGGACCAGTCCCTGGAGGACATCATGCTTGGTAAAGTAGACGGTCAGTGAAAAAGAGGAAGACCCTCAAGGAGATGGATTGACACAGTGGCTGCAACAATGGGCTCAAGCATAACAAGGATTGTGAGCGTGGCGCAAGACCTGGCAGTGTTTTGTTTTTGTACATAGGGCTGCTATGAGTCCGAATGATTTGACGGTACCTAAAAACAACTCGGTTAAAAACAGCCCTTTTCCTTCTTTAAAGCTTGTACTAATTCTTATACCAAAGTTACACAAGTTTGTTGAATGCCTTTTATCTGCCTAAGTAGGACTCCAAAGTTGCACAAAACAAGGTCGCTGCTCCTGGTGAGCGCACAGTCAGCTTTTTCACTAGATTATCAGAAACCAAATTTGGAAAATAATCTGGAAGCTAGCACAATTCTGGGAATGACGCTCTCAATACTCGGTCAGACTACAAAAGTTCTATCAGTGAAATTCCGCGCCTTAGCAACCCCTGTCAGCCAACTTGTCTGTGGTCGTGATCACCCCAAAACTCCACCTCTATCTCTTGGGAGGAGGGGCGCCTGACTAAAGCCCGTGAGTGCGCATGCGTCTCCAGGGAGGTGGGCAATGACCCTGAGACGTTGCCGTCAGATAAGACGCTGCGCGTGCGCAAGCGCTCGCCGCAGAGGCCTGCCGGAAGCCAAGATGGCGCATAGGTGGCCTGCAGGCCCCTGTTGGCGCTTTATCAATAACTGAGCGGGGTGTTTAGAAAGGGGTTGTTGTCAACGCCTCTTCTGTCGCCATGGCCCGGCATCGGAATGTCCGAGGCTATAACTACGATGAAGGTAGGTAGCAAAGCCGTGCCGGGACGCCTTTTTTCTGTTCCAGCCGGGATCGCAGCCTGTCACCGTCTGTTTCGATCTGTGAGTTCCTCGTCAGTGGTGCCAGTCTGGAAGTCGGGGGAAGCCCAGCGGAGGGAGGCACACAACAGGACGTCAGAGTACCAGCATATGGTGTAGTTACAAGTCCTCGTTTCTGCCTTCTGTGATTGATTTTATTTAGGCCGGGGGAGGTGCAGGACGGCGTCATAGGGGAAGGACTTTTCGTGAGGTTGGGATTCGGTGATATTTATGCACTCAAGCATTGTCACCTCTCCCTCCCATTGTTCCTTTCCTCTCAGTTCGGGCACGCACGTGGCTCTATTTCCCCTCTTCCGACTCTTTCAAAAATGTCCATGAAAGGGACAAACACCGACTGACTTAATGTTTACTTTCAGCTGGCCTGGTGTAATTGTATTGGATTTACATAGTAAATCTTTTGTGTATGTTCATACATATTTGGTGCAGAACCTGGCTTGAGCTATCTGATTAATTTATATTAAGTATAAATTTTTTTTTTTTTTAATGAAGTTAGGTTAGAAAGTTCGGAGACCGTGGAAAAGATACATACTAAAAAGGCCCAAATAGCAAGTCGATCAGATGCTCTTGAGGTGTATACTCAGGTCTTAGCCGGTAATGCTCAATGTTAATTGTATTTTGAAATGAAAAAAGAAAACAAACAGTACTAGAAGAAAGAGGATATGGAAACGGACTTTTTGATTAAAAAAATGGAAAACAACAGCAACAAAAACCTGTATATGTGTGTACTCTAGGAGTTTAAAGGGAGTTGAAAATAGTTTTACAACATAACGTCTCTTTCTATACCATGAATAATTATAGGCATTACCAAGCCTCTTACAAACTAAAAATATTAACAGATATGAACGAATGTGGAAGATTAGTTAAAGAACTATTGCTTCATAAAGTACAGAACATTAAGTACTTAACAATGTTAATGGCTATTATTGGCACCCCAGTAGATTAATCGGGGAACATCACAATCTTCTAACCGTGCTGGAGGGCAGCTAACACGCTGCTGAATTTGGAGACTGTAATGCATATTAGGTTCCTGGTGTTCACCCCAGAATGGAGGAGTTTTTAAGGTTGAATCCAAGTATTGCTGTGGGCCACAGTTATCTGAGAAGTAGCTTTAGACTGCGAGATGTTTTTGCAATTATATAGAAGACGTGAATAGGCCTAATTGTACCCATTCATTTCTTGAATAGATATTTCCTCAGTCAACATTAATCGAGTGTCCAGGCACTGTTTTCTAAGCTTTGGAGACTGACAGTAAGGTATTTGAGGGTAGTTTTATGGGGGAGATTACAAGTAACAGATGAATAGAGTGTTAGAGTTGCTGCATAAAATTACAAAGTGATATGGGGCTATGTAAATAAAAAAAAAAAAAATGAGGACACCTAATTCAGAATGGTTTGGGGCTTAAGCAGGATTTCTGTGTTAAGAAGGGCTTCCTGGAGGAGGTGGTGCTTCACCTGAGGGAGTGAGTGATAAGTCTCTTCTCACCTTGGCCACCTGAGGTCAAGTTGTCATGTTTTCTTTGAAACAAATGGTGACATCATAACCAAGCTGTTTCTATAGTGTAGGAAGTTTACTCCCCTTTCTTGCGTATAAAAGTTGTACTCATCTTCAGGGTCCAATTCATTTATCTTCTTCCCAGTTAAGCTTTCTCTTGGACTCAGAATAATAATTAAAATTTTTTCAAATGTAATATAATTTCATTAAAGAAAGTTTAAGGAAATAGAAATAAAATTACTCATTTAAGCTACCCGGACATTATCATCATTCAGAATTAATCCTTTGTGCTCCAAAACCTGTTGTTTCCCTATTTAACTCTCACTTTGTTTTTTTTTGGATAGTACTTTACATGACTGCTTCAGCTGTTCATCTAAAAGCCCCAGGAAGGCAAAATCCATGCTTTTATATTTATTTCAGTAGCTGGCTCAGTGCTTTACATGTAAATACTAAAATACTAAAGTTTGTTGAAGAAATTAGCCATTTTATAAAGATCCTAGGAAACCATTCTTTCAATCTTTTTATACGGATCAATTTTTGTATCAACAAACTGACCTAGTAAAAAAAAGATCCTTGTGTTTAATACCCAATTTTTTTGTGAATGGCCCATTATTTATTTGCTAATAAATTGTTATTTTCTAACTCAGGATTATGATGTAATAGTTTATTAAATGTTACATGTTTTTATCTGATAGTAGCACTTATCTAATTTTTCTTTGCCATAGCATTTGGTGTCAGCCTTTGAACATGGTGTTTCTGCTGCTCAGAATATACCCTCAGACACTAACAAGCTCTGTCCTTTTAGAATTGGTTTAGATATTATATTCCTGGAAATCCTTCCCTAGCCATGCACTTTAAATACTAGTTTGGTTGTATATGCTCCCAAATTGCTCTGTATTTCTCATGTCAAGCACTGTTCATATGGTTTTGTAATTGTCTGTGTTCCCCATTAAAGTTCAGGTTTGGAGAGGACTGGAAATGTGCCCATTGCTCACTGTTGAACCCTAAGTGTCTCTAATAGTCCCTGACATCTTGCTAGTGCTTGTCGAATGAATGAGTAAATATATTTTTGCCGGTATATTTATGTTCTTCGTGAAGTTTTTACTTCGATTCTTTAAAATCTATAAAAATAAAACATATTTTAATTTTAATAAATAAATACATGCCAAACATGTGTCGAGTATGGTTGGCTAGACAGGCTTGCCCTGAAGGAGCTTATATATTCATGGAGCAAAATAGGTGTAGTGCTTTGAAGACAATAAAATGGAAGAGTATGCTAGACAGTAGAGGGATAGGGGAGAGGTGCTTGCTGTTTCACCTAGGGTAGTCAGGGAGAACTTGTGCAAAGAGGTGACAGGAGAAGGAACGGCCAGAAGGAAGGAAGAGCCCTCAGTCAACAGGAAACAAGGCAGTTGGTCTAGAGCAGAGTGAGCACAAGGCTATATGGGGTGAGCTGGTTTGTATAGTGGTGATTGTTAGCTGCCATTGAGTCAGCCCCCCGGCTCGTGGCAACCCCATGCTCAAGGAGCTTAGACTATTGATTCATAGTTTTTTTGGCTGATTTTTGGAAGTGGATCACCATGCCTTTGTTCCTAATCTGTCGTAGTCTGGAAGCTCCACTGAAACCTGTTGAGCATCACAGACCTAGCTTTATATGAAGAAAAACTGCTTTCATGGTCAGAGTGCATACCCAGTGCTAGTTTGTTGTATGGAAAAAAGTACTTTTGGTTATAGATAGCACTTGGTGAAAAAGATGGATGGATGGCTTGTTAGAGGTTTTTGCCAGCACTGGAAAGACTGTTCAAGTATGTGGTCTGTAGGATTATTATTTATTACTATTATTTACTTCATGTTTCCCAATGGAGTAAAAACTTAAAAAAACTTAGTAAAACCTAATTAGTTTAAAAAGTGAATAACCATGTATGTCTTTATAAATACAGATTGTCAGGAAATGCCTATTATGTAGGGAAAGTTCTTCGAATTTTTGGAAAAATTTTGGAAAAATTTGGATTATTCCAGGTCCCTTTAATTTTGATGAGTAATTTATTTTGAAGAGAATTTAGAGGCCTTCTCATTAGTAACGAAAAATGTAAAAGAACTTATAAATGAATTTATCTCTTGTTTCTACTTTTAGATTTTGAAGATGATGATCTCTATGGCCAGTCTGTAGAAGATGATTATTGTATTTCTCCATCAACAGGTGAATTATTTTTAATAAATCGATTTCCATGATTTGGGCATTTAAAAATGTCAAGTAAATATTATTGTCATTCTGGAGTGTTTCATAAAAACACTAGAGTGCTCCATGAGACTGTAATAGTATGTTACATTAAAAAGATAATTATATTTTAATTTCTAAAGATGTATAAAATAAATTATTTACCCATAAAGAAAATTTAAAGTTTTAAGTTGTTTAACCTTAAATAACTTGAAGAAAACTCTGAAGAGTCTGGTTTTCCCGGTATTCTTTGCAACATGGTTTTAAATATGCAGTTAATTTAAAATATATTGATGTGCTAACTTAGTCATTAATGAGATTCTAAAACTTTTGGGGGCAGGTAGTAGTTTATTTTATATAGAATGGGGTATCTGACACATAGTAGGCCCTCAGAAATTTTGTGGAACTGAGTTTTTTTTTATTCTCTTAAATAATTGCAGAATTATTTATATAATTTCTGAAGCCTTGACTTCTTTTGCAACTATTCTGTACTGCTTGGATTCTTCCTTAGAAATAGGCAGAACTTTGGTTTCACGTTCTGTTGCAACTGCTCTATCTTCTTTTCCTATTGGAAAATTTTGGCTAGTATCTGGATTAGAAGTCTGTGTATAGGATCTCTTGAATATTAGACATTGAGGTGCAATGCATAGACTTCCCATCATATCGAACTTTAGTTCATGTACTATTAGACAGTTTGGTAAATAAACCAAGTATGTGTATGTAGTTCAGACTTCTGTCAGAGTTACAACGTTATTTAGAGTTCTGATTCCTGTATGGTACCACACTCAAGCAGCACCTTCTGTCTTATTTGCAGAAAGATTTCTTCTCTGCCACGGTATAAGAAAAACGTTTCTATTTTCTTTCCAGTGAAGACAGTCTTTGATCGAAATCTTTCTCTTACTCTAATTTCCCTAATAATATACCTGTCTTCAAATTTCAGCCAAGTATATATAATTGGTTAAACCCCCCTACTAAATTTTGCTATACCATAAAGGTGGGAACAGTTTACATATAATTAAATGCAGCGTAAATGCAATTCATAAAACTCACTTTCCACATGTTTAAAGGTTTAATTAACATTACCTTCGAAAGTCCTTGTCTGCTGTCCTCTAAACTGTACTTACCTTAAACTGTGCCTGTATTAATCCCACTTTTACTTTCTAAAGACCAAATATATCCCTTTTGACTTCTGCCTAGAATTCTGTTCTTTATAAAGGCATAGGCGCTCCAGAAGTTGTCTTTAGCACCTCTACTCTTCCTGTAATCTTTTTCCGTGTTACTTGCTATTCAGAAATGCATTTAGCTCTTTATAGAATTGCTTTTCTAGGTCAAGTTCTTCCCTCATCTAGCCTAATTTAGCCTGATCCTTCCTCCCTTTCGTATTTCATTGCTATCAGTTAGAATCCTGTCAGGAGATAGAAATTGTACCAGTTATTTTACCAGAGCTGTTGTTGTTATCAAGTGTCATCAAGTCAGTTCTGACTCCTAGCGACCCTATGTATAACAGAGTGAAACACTGCCCGGCCCTGTGCCATCCTCATAATTGTCGTTATGCTTGAGCCCGTTGTTATAGCCACTGTGTTAGTCCATCTCGCCAAGGGTCTTCCTCTTTTTTGCTGACCCTCTGCTTTACCAAGCGTGATGTCCTTCTCCAGGGACTGGTCCCTCCTGATAACATGTCCAAAGTATGTGACATGAAGTCTCACCATTCTTGCTCCTAAGGAGCATTCTGGCTATACTTCTTCCCAGATAGATGTGTTTGTTCTTCTGGCAGTCCATGGTATATTCAACATTCTTTACCAACACTGTGATTCAAAGGCATCAATTCTTCTTTGGTCTTCCTTATTCATTGTACAGCTTTCACATACACACTGATTGAAAACACTATGGCTTGGGTCAGGTGCACCTTAGTCCTTAAAGTGACATCTTTGCTTTTTAACACTTTAAAGAGGTCTTTTGTAGCAGATTTGCCCAGTGTGGTGTGTCGTTTGATTTCTTGACTGCCACTTCCGTGGGTGTTCATTGTGGATCCAAGTAACATGAAATCCTTGACAACTTTATTTTTTTCTCCATTTATCATGATGTTGCTTATTGGTCCAGCTGTGAGGATTTTTGTTTTCTTTTGTTGAAGCGTAATCCATACTGAAGGCTGTAGTCTTTGATCTCAGCAGTAAGTGCTTCAAGTCGTCTTCACTTCCAGCAAGCAAAGTTGTGTCATCTGCATAACACAGGTTGTTGATGAATGTTCCTACAGTCCTTCTTCATATAGTCCAGCTTCTCGGATTATTTGCTCAGCATACAGATTGAATAAGTATGGTGAAAGGATACAACCCTGAGGCACACCTTTCCTGACTTTAAACCATATAGTATCCCCTTGTTCAGTTGGAATGACTGCCTCTTGGTCTGTGTACAGGTTCCCCATGAGCACAATAAAGTTCTAGAATTACCATTCTTCACAGTATTATCCAAAATTTTTAGGATCTAGACAGTTGAATGCCTTTGCATAGTCAATAAAACACAGGTAAACATCTTTCTGGTATTCTCTGCTTTCAGCCAGGAGCCATCTGACATCAGCAATGATATCTCTCTGGTTCCACGTCCTCTTGAATCTGGTTTGAATTTCTGGGAGTTCCCTGTCGATGTACTGCTGGAACTGCTTATGCGTTATCTTCAGCAAAGTTTTACTTGCCTGGGATATTAATGATATTGTTCGATAATTCTGGCATTCTGTTGGATCACCTTTCTTTAGAATAGGCATACTAGAGAGGATTTAATATAAAATGTTAACTAACGTAGAGAACCAAAAAAAATTGCGAAAAGGACAACCAAAATATCAAGGAGGTAGTGACTATAAGAAACATCTGCTGTCCCTAGAGCTAAGGGAACAAATTGAGAAAGTTGAAATATCCTATTAGAAGATGTGGAGGGGCTCCTTGGAGCTGAGACCTATGAGGAGAGGGTTTCGCTTTCCTGCTTTGCCTCTGAGGAGGGGGTTGCTGCATGACTAGTACTGGTGCCTGTGGAGGGACCTATGGAGTTGGGATTCAGGCTTTTGAAGAGAGGATTTTGGCTGGCTGGTAGGGAGTGGGAGGCATGTTGTAGCTGGTTTTATGAGTTTCAGAAATACTTCAAATTGATATTAATTGCTGCTACTAGAACAGACTGCTTCTGCAAGGTGAACAAGCTTTGCTGAGGTGATGCTGACAAGAACGAAACAAAAAGGAAGGAGCATGTCCCTTTCTCTTCCAGTCTCCTTTTAGAGCCCCCCATTGGCTGATCCTAAAAGGGATCCAGTTGTCAAAGAAGAGATGTGCTTTGCAGAGACTCTAGCCCAGTATCACAGAGCATCACAAAGCAGAGGGATGCGTTAGAACCAGTAGATGGTTTAGAGATTCAGAAGGCATAGTTGGTAGTGATCTGGGATAAAAGAAATTTCATTTTTTCCAAGGAACCCCCTGGGTACTTGCCATTTGCAAGGTATTAAAAAAATTTAAGTTACAGTTGACTAGGTAGCTTAAATTTCAGAGTTAATAACAAAGTGGTGTCTCAGCCCTATCCTCATGCACATTGTAAGTGCAGTAGAGAGCATGCATACTGAGAAGACGATGTAGTGTGATAATTAGATTTGAGTTTATAAAAAATCTCTTCTGTATGGAGGTGGTGCTTGAGTAGATGTAGGTAGACTAATTAGGAGGCTATTCTAAAGGAATCTAAAGGAGATAAGGATAATTTAGGACAGTGGTTCTCAAAGTCTCTGTACCAGCATCACCTGAAAATATGTTAGAAATGCAATTTTGGGGATCCCGTCCCAGAGTCCAGAGTATCTAGGGCTATATCCAGGAAGGGTTGGGGTCTTACCCCAGAGCCATTCCAGAGAGGGGCACAACTGGTTTAGCATGCTCTCCAGAGTATGTTGGTGCATGCTATTTAGAACCATTGTTTTAGGACAAGAGTGGTAGCAGTGAATTTGAAAATAAATATATTCAAGAAAGATAACCAGAATACTCCTTGGAAGCTAGGATGGTAAGACTTTGCTTACTTACTTTGGACGTGTCATCAGGAAATATCAATTGCTAGAAAAGGATATCATGTTTGGTAGAGGGTCAGTAAAGGCCAGTGAAACCCTCAGTGAGATGGAGTGGCACAGTAGTCAAAACGGGCTCAGGCATATCAAAGATCATGGAGATGACACAGTGGGTGATGTTTCATTCTGTTATACGTAAGGCTGCTGTGAATCAGAGCCGACTTGATGGCCAACTAACAACAACAAACTCGAGATAATTTATAGGCATTAAGGCCTCCAAAAGCAGCCCTGGTGGTGCAGTGGGCAGGCGCTCGACTGCTAACCAAAAGGTTGGCTGTTCGAACCCGTCAACCTTCAATAGGAGAAAGATGTGGCAGTTTGCTTCTATAAAAGTTTACAGCCTCGGAAACCCTGTGGGGCAGTTCTACTCTGTCCTGTAGGATCTCTGTGAGTTGGAATGGATTTGATGGCAATACGTAAGGTTGGCCTGAGTCAGAATTGACTCTGAGGCAACTTAACAACAACAATAAAATCTATAGGACTTGGAGATGGATTGAATATGGCTTGCATAAGGGTTGAAAGAGATCCTAATGGTGCAGGTTAACTAATTCATTCCTTTTATTCAGCCTTATCTGGATTAAATAATATTTAACCTTGAATAGTGAGTTAACAGTATTCAAGGTTAAACATTTTTAGGTTGCTTTTCTGAGATTTGCATTTTATGGTTTAGCTTATTTGAGGACAGGGTCATAGTTAGGTTGACTTTATCCCTTTTAACTTATGTGCCTTGTGTGTAGTTTGCGTTTAGGAAAATCTGAATCTTTGAGAGTTTTTTTTGTTGTGCATATCAAGAAGTTAACCACCATTATCAAAGCAGGAGATAGTTAAATGGTTTCATGTAAGTTTCATCTGTGACAAACTGATATTTTTAACCAAAGCATGTGGGTTTGGATGTGTTATTATTCAAAATTATAAAATAGCAGTAATACCAGATATTTTCTTATCTCCATTAGTATAATTGGTCTAGTCTTTCCTCTTTACTGAAATTATGAATAATTTTAGAAGATCACTTTCTGTTGCTGAAGGAGCAGCTGATGTTATTAGTAGATGATCATATTCATGTCTGAAGAATTCTGATAATTGAGTGACTTCAACAATTAATAGGAATTTCTCTGACATTCCTCAGCACACGTGTATGTTTTTGTACTCTGCTAGCACAATATTGCTGGTGGAAAGGTGACTGCTGAATGTTACAGCTTTTTTTTTCCTTTAGAAAGATTGCCCTTGATACTGAATATTGAACATGTCAAGGAGCTGGGGATAGCAAAAAAGTCTGTATATAAAACTTTATTTGAAGGATTATATATTATGCTTCAGCTAATAAGATTAGACGTTGTAATCCTTCTTCGGTCCATTGCAGTGCAAAACGTATATTGAGAATCAAGTATTACTAAAAAAAAAACAAACAAACCAGTTTTAATATATTCATACATTAGTTTGTTATGAGACGGCTTGTTAAAAGTCCCATTCATACAACAATGCTACAACGTATGGAGAGTAAGGAAAATAATTTTATCTGAGGGAGTCTGGGAAGGCTTTTGGAAGGGGGTGGGATTGGGACTGGTAAATATGGGAGTAAGAATGGCATTTTGGGTAGAGGAAACAGGTTGAGCAGTGGCCTCTACGTGAGGCTTGTTTGGGGTGGCTCACAAAATTAATGCAAGTTGGAGCAGTAAAGAAGGCTGAAAAGGAAGTAGGGGCTGGTTTGTGGGAGACAGTATTTAATTCTGTGTGTGTAGTGTCATCCCACTGAAATTTTTTGAGTTAAGGGAAATAGTATTTTAAGAAAGTAGTTGATGACATTATGTAAAGGAGATGACTACAAGTGGTAGAGAGACCCTGGGTGGTGCAACCTATTAAGTGCTTGGCTGATAACTGAAAGGTTGGAGGTTAGGGTCCACCTACAGGCACCTCAGAAGAAAGGGCTGGTCATCTACTTAAAAAAAAAAAAAATCAGCCATTATAAACCGTGTGGGGCACAGTTCTGCTCTGACACATGTGGCCATCATGAGTCAGAGTTGACTGGATGGCAGCTGGTTCCTAACTTTGCATGGTGATAGGAATCAGCTGGGAGTAATTGTTAAAAATACAAATTCCTGGTGCAGTTCCAGCACCACTGAATTAGAATCTCCAGGGGAAGATGCCTGGGAAGCCCTGTCTTTAATGAGTGCCTCACATGATTTTTATTTTAAGGTGCTTGAGAAACAGTTTTAGGCAGTTTCAGGAGTCAGTTTTGAATTCTTTGAGCTTTTATGTTTGACAAATGCCTTAAGTTTTAAAAGTCAAGATGACTGTCTCATTTGCAGAAAGCAGTTCCATCAAAATTTGTGATTTAAATTTTTAGAAAAGGATAGCATTTTATGTTTATCCTTTTCTCACCATGTGTTTTCTCACGGCCCATTTTTGTATTGTGTTTGTTGCTTTTGGGCGCTCTCATTTCAGTTTCAAAGGTTTGGATCTTTTATCCTCTAGTAGGTTTTTTTTTTTTTCCCAGCTGAGTTTTTATAACTCCCATCCCTGCCAAATCCAACCATTACTAATCCCAAAACAGCAGTCACAGTATAGGTTTCTGAGCTGGATTGGTATTAGGTGTGTGTGTGTGTGTGTGTGTGTATAGGAGATGGGAGGGTAGGAAAACGCCCCCCAGAAAAAAATATTTCCAGAAGGTAGAAAAGAAACTTATACATTGGTAACTTCCTCTTCCCAGTCAGTTTATTTCCTAAGTGAAACTTGTTGAGGGCAGTATCTGATTTCCTGCCTCACTTAATTTTTGATTTGTCTTATGATTCTTGCTCACAGTTCAGAGCTATGAGAGGAGGAAGATGGGGAAAATATATTTGTTACTTTTGTGTAATAGGCTAAATTGAATTTTTTACAGATTATTAAAGCCAGGAAGGTAGTTTGTAAATCACCAGACACAAAAGGTATTTTGGTCCAGTTTACATCTTTTGTACTACCACAATTTATTGACTCTAAAATGCCATGGATTATAAGATACAATATTTTACATACCACTTTTTTAAAAAAGGCTGTCAGTTTAAGTATTACATGATGCGGAGATGCCATTTGATTGTTAGAAGCATCCCTAATTCTGAGATTTTAATATGAGAAAAGAAGTGGTCATCATAGAGAATCTATGAAATGTCTCTTCTGCTGTTTGGTTAGCCATGCTGACTTCATTATAATAGTAATGTGTATGTTCTCCTTGCACAAGTCTTATCTTTAGAGAAAAAGTAAGGGTGTATGTATATATATATATATATACAGCATAACATGTGCATTTCTGGAAAACCTTGTCTTCAAAATTGTATACTAAAAATAACAACTAATGAGAAAAAAATAGTATCAGGACAGATTACTCAACTTGGAGAGTACTAACAAAAACAAAAATCTTCTTCTTAAAAATATTTGCACATATGAAAAGAGATTAACTTTCTAGTAAAATAACGTAGGACTTTACCTTTAAACAAAGATCGATAGAAGATTAAGGCTGAGGCTAGTGTATAATGTTGCAAAAACAAGTTGCTCAGGGAAATGGGAGAGCCAAGCAGTAAGCACTTCCAAAACAGGTTGCTTGGCCATGGGTGAGTCAAGAGAAATAACGTGGGGTGGTTTGTCATCAGATGCAGTGCCGTGTTCCTCTCTGGTTGCTGTTAATTAGAGTTTGCATCTGCTGTTGGAATCGACTCGATGGCATTGGGTTTGGTTTTTTTGGTTTATTACATGGTGATGCAAAATATTTAAGTGCTGGGGGAAAAAAATCTCATAAACCAAAGCAACTTTGATGTTACCTCATCATTCCCCTATTTACCAATTGTTTTGAGCTAAATTTTGTTAGGGAAACTTGCATTACAGCAGAACAGATTGAAGCCTCTCAACTGCTCGTATTTCTGTTCATTCTGTTCTCCTTGTCCAAGATATCATCTCCCTCTTTTTCAGCTTTTTCTCTCTTACCCCTTTTATTGTAACTGCTCTAGTCTTTAGTGATTACTTACTCCTCTGTGCTTCTGCAACCACTCATTGGACTTTTCAAATATATTGTGTTTTTCTTCTTTGTCTTCCCTGCTAATCTGTAAGACCATCAATTCGTACTGTGCATACCACTATACCACTTATGGAGCCCTGGTGGTATAGTGGTTAAGAGCTCCGCTGTTAACCAAAAGGTCAGCCGTTCAAATCCACCAGCTGCTCCTTGGAAACCCTGTGGGGCAGTTCTGCTCTGTCCTGTAGGGTCGTTATGAGTTGGAACTGACTCGACGGCACCTAACAACAAAAACAACATACCACTTATGCCATTGGCTTCTGAATTTAGATGTTATATATAGGCCATAGCATTATATTGTATTCATTATCTATAAATATTGAATGTAGGTCGTTTCTTTTTTGTGGATACTACCTTCCTAAAAAACATGTACAAAAGTCAAATGTGGGAACTCTTAGCAGTGGACTTAAGGTCTTACATGTTCTTCCAGAAAGCTAACTAATATAAAATCCCTAAAACCATCTTGCCTTTAGAATACTATGTCTATACTTATTTCTTTCTTAACATAGTCTTTAATTGTATTTCTTCTCAACTAAACAGTCTCTAAGATTAAGTTCAGTGGGCATCTGAGTATAGAGTGTCAGTGTATGATTGAAAGTATCAGTTGTTCGTAAGCTAAGGCCAGTCCATTTCTCGGTGGACTCTTTGATTCATGTAAAATGAACAATCTTGGAAAGTGAAAATTAACCTCTTCTGTTTTTAGTGTTTTCTTAATTATGCAAATAAGCAAGTTGTGTGGTTTGAAATATATGTATCAAAGAAAAAAGAATCTCAGGAAAGAGGAGTAATAGGCAAGGATGAGATAATTAAAAAGGTAGTTATTGGAAAGGTTGAAAAAGTAGGTTTAGTGGCATGGTCTTAGAGACTGGGGGAAAGAAAGGAGAAGATTATGAGAAGTTAATGAGTAGTTAGTAAGGACATTTGAGCTGAATTTTGGTTATGATCTGTTTTATCTTTTTTTTTTAATCCATTGGTGTAGAATGTGGGTAGCTGTCTGAATGTAGTAGATCTGTAGTTTTAATTTTTACTTTACGTTTTGTAAAAAACAAGTGTTAGTGCTCTTTGTAGGGAATGGCTATGCTACAGCATTCTATAATCATTTTATATTCTAGCTGCTCAGTTTATTTATTCAAGACGTGACAAGTCTTCAGCTGTCGATACAGGAGAAGAATATGATTATGAAGATTTGAAAGAGTCTTCCAAATCCCCTTCAAACCATCAGCTAAGTGGAGTTGATCAAGGTACAATGAAAGTGGTGTATCTGTGTTCTTTATCTGAAAATGAATGATAACCAATATACTAGAATTAATCAGTTTTATTGTGATTATTCATAATTGTGACTGGGCAGTAATGATACAAAAGTGTATTTTCTAGGGAAATTTACATTTTGTTAAGTATAATTTGTGAGGAGTGTGTTTAACTATATGGTTGAAAGTTAATTGTATAGCTATTGTTGAGTAACCAGAATTTTTAATTGAACTATCTTCTTTCATCTTTTCCATAGGAGAAACTCCAGTGATTTGTTATGAGAATTTTTTAGGAAATATTTACTATTTCATAAGCTCTATGTGGAGTTTAGATTAGATTACAGAAGCTCCTTTACTTAAAAAGACTTTAGGCTCCAAAAGGCTTTTTTTTTTTTTTAAAACTTAACCAACTTTACGGTTACAGCTGGGCACTTAACCACTGCGCCACCAGTGCACCTTAAGGTCAAAGTAATTACTATATGAGTGTCCTGATTGTTCACATCTGTGCTGTATATATTAATTTTCAGGAGAGAGCTTGTAAATGGTAATGACGTTGGTCCTGAGTTTGCTGCTTCTCAACTCTTAAACATTTTAATAAAGATATTTTGTATTTTGGCTTTCTTCTTTTACAAATAAGTTTGAAATATGACATTGCTTCACACACATCATTGAAACCATAAATTAATAACGAATGTAGTAGAATTAAAATGACCAGGTATAACAGTGATGCCATCTGTTGACTGTCAGCACAGCTGAGCTGATTTGCTCTATCTGTGGGGTATGGCTTTGTTCTATAAATGTTTTTAAATTGAAAATCTATAACTTAATTTGAAATTAGAAAGAAGAAATGTATAAATTTGAGAGTTGATCTTTGAATAAACCAGCAAGATTTATACCAGCTGTCAGCCACATTGAAAAAAATGGAGAGAAAGCACAAATGTACAAAATTAGAAGGGAGAAAGGGGACCAACAGTTACAGCAGAAATAAAAAAAATTTCTTTATCAACTCTGCAAATGCATTTTAAGACTAGAGAAAAGTTTGTAGAAGAGCTTTTATATAAACTCTTCATCAGTATCTAATTTTTAAAGAAAGTGTTATAGTGACCACACTGTGATGAGAGGGTGGGAATAGAGTAGAAGTTTTATCTTTATCTTCTGTGCCTCAGTGGACAATGATTAAGAAGTTATGAAATTCAGAGTTATGTTTGAGGAGAAAAGTTCCCACCTGAAACACGTAAGTAGTTGCATGTTGACAGTAATAATGATTGTAAACAAAAAAATTTGCCATTGAGTTGATTCTGACTCATGTTGACCCAAAGTGTGTCAGAGCAGAACTATGCTTCATCGGGTTTTCAATGGCTGCGATCTTTTGGAAGTAGATCACCAGGCCTTTCTTCCTGAGGTGTCTCTGGGTGGATTCAAACCGCCAACCTTTCCTTTAGTAGTCAAGTGCTTAACTGTTTGTGCCACCCAGGAATTTCAGTAATGATTGTTGCTAACCTGTACTGAGTGCTTTTCAGGTACTGTTCTAAGTGTGTTCAGATATTAAGATATTTAATCTTCATAACAATGTTATGTGGTAGCACAGGTATTGTCCTCATTTTACAGGGAGGGCAATGAGACACAGAATTAATTTGCTCAAGATTATATCAGCTAATAAGTAGCTTTGGGGTATGAGCCAAGATAGGCTGACTCCAGCCTCTACTCTTAATCCCCTCACTATGCTGCCTTTTTATATAGGAAATAGTTGCTGTAATTAATTAGAAGAGGCCTTGATACCAGTTAATAGTAAAGTTTTCTGTTCAGTTCAATAATTTATTTATCCAATAAAACCCATTGTTGTTGAGTTGATTATGACTCATAGCGACCCAGTAGGACAGAGTGGAACTGTCCATTTGAACTGCTGACCTTTTGGTTAGCAGCTGTAGCACTTAACCACTGTGCCACCAGGGTTTCCATTTATCCAATAGTTACTATTTTTCAGGTACAGTTTATTAGCCTAAATTTAATCTTGGACTAAGCAAAACAGAATTAGCCAAATATTTGAGGAACTTATTTTTAATAATTTAAAAAGGGAACCATGGAAAAAACCACCAAGAGAATTTTTTTTTTTTTAAAGGAAGAGTATTGCCAATAGGTTCCTTGTTCAACATGTAATAATATAAAATGTAATATAAATTGTATTCTGTGAAATGGTTTCACAGAGTAGGGAATCTGCCAACTTAGTGGTGCAATGATTTTCAGTCTTCTTTATAAATTAGAATTTACCTGATATTTCTAGCTCCTAGAGTTATTGTGAGGAGTACAAAAGGAATGTATATAGAAGTGTTTTGAAAATTGTCAGGTATCATATAAAGATAAATTAACAGAATCATTCATTTATTCATTGGACCCTAGGTTCTGGAGATAGAAAACCTCGGCTGTCGTGAATTTGCATCATTAATGAGTATCATTAATGATTACTCTTTTATAATGAAGTAGTATTCAAAAAATGAAAATCTCTAGGTTTTAGTTCAAGTTTTCATTTTTTTAATTTAAAAAATAAATGTACATACTCTTTTTGATTTACTGGACTTCCTTATTCTTATGGCGTTTTTATATTAGATCACCTCCCCCATTTTTTAAGAATCATTAAGGGTGATTGTGCAGGGACTGTGATGGTTCAATGAGAGACTTCTCACCTTCCATGTGGAAGACCCGGGTTTGATTACTGGCCAATACAACCCATGCACAGCCACCACCCGTCTGTCAGTGGAGGCTTTCATGACAGGCTAGAAAGAAGGGTCTGGCAATCTGTGTCCAAAAACCAGTCAGTGAAAACCATATGGATCACAACGGTTTGATCAATCAAGGGGATGGTGTAGGACCAGGCAGTGTTTTGTTCTGTTGAGTCAGGGGCTGACCTGATGGCAGTTACCAACAACAAGGATGATTGTTGCCAATAAGAGTATTGCCAATGCATACATTGTTCAACGTGTAACAGTGTAAAATGGCACCATTTAGTATAGCTTTTAATTATTGTTGTCTGTTTTAGCTTGTCTTTATTCATCCCTCGATTGCATGAGAGAGGTACTTGGAGATGCTGTACCAGATGAAATATTGATTGAAGCAGTTCTAAAAAACAAGTTTGACGTGCAGAAGGCTTTGGCAGAGGTTCTGGAACAAGATAAAATACAGAACTTGAAGGTCAAGAATGTGGGAGCAGTGTCTTCAGGGAAAATAGCAAAAGGTATGCCTTTACTTACTCTTTTATAGTTATTTTAGAGTTAATGCTTAAAAAGGTTTGATTTGTCTTGAGCTATTAAGGTAAATGAGCAGAAAATTTTATATGTTACAGTTAACTCTCAATTATTATCAATTGATTTTCTAGTTTATGAATTTCTAAGCTGAGACCTGTGTTCCCTGTCTTTTATTATAGCCTGTTTTTTAGGTTATTTCACTTTTTTGTTTGCATAGCTAACAGAACATGTCGTTCTTGTTGGGTGCTGTTGAGTCAAGTCTGCCTCCTAGCAACCCCATATGACAGAGTAAAACTGTCCCATAGGGTTTTCTAGGCTGTAATCTGTATGGGAGCAAATTGCCAGGTCTTTCTTCCTTGGAGCCACTCAGTGGGTTCGAACTGTCAGCCTTTCTGTTAGCAGCCTTTCAGTTAGGGCTCACTTAACAGAACATTAAAAAAAAAAAACAAAAAACTCAAACCCGTTGCCGTTGAGCTGATTTCAACTCATAGTGAATTTGTAGGGCAGAGTAGAACTTTACAGAAGTAGCCTGCCACAACTTTCTCCTGCAAAGCAGCTGATGGGTATGAACTACTGACCTTTCGGATAGCAACCGAATGCTTAACCACCGCACCACCAGGGCTCTTCCTTAACAGAACACAGAGGAAATAAAATCAGATAAAAATAAGACAAGGCAATTTTTGCTTCTTATTAGTAGCTTAGAGAGTTTGTATTATTATTATTTTTTTAATCTCTTAGTGAGACAAGACTAGGAAATTAATAGCCAGCCAACTGATGCCAAAAAATCCTTTTATGTTTATAACACCAAAACCTACCTCACTTCTGTCAAGTTGATTCCAACCCGTAGTGACCCTGTAGGACAGAGTAGAACTGCCCCTATAGGGTTTCCAAGGCAGCAGATCTTTAAGGAAGCAGGCTGCTACAGCTTTCTCCTGTGGAGTGGCTGGTGGATTTGAACCCCTGACCTTTTGGTTTGTAGCCGAGCACTTTAACCACTGCATCACCAGGGCTCCTTTTTATATCACGTATAAATACAATTTAACTTTACTTAAATATCATTAAATATATCATAATTGTATAACTCTTGCTTTTCATATGCAGCTCTTTAGTTTTAGATTTGTGGAATTTGGGATTAGATGTGGAATTTAGTGGATGTAAGGATATTGAGTTACCTTTATAGTAATTGGTGTGACGTCTGTCAGTAGGAGCATGCTGATCTGTTAAAGATAAATAACTGTAAATGGGTTGATGTTTCTTGTAACTCGGGCTGGATTTTTGCCACAAGAAGGTTGCATACAGTCTGCTACCATGAAATGAAAGTCGTTTCTTTGTGCATTATTAACTGACCAGGTACAGGAACGAGTCTGTATTAAAAAGCAAATCCCAGATCGTGGTAGGAATTATAAGGTGCTATTTGTTTGCCTGTTCGTTTTTAATGTGGTAAAAATACAGAAAAAGATGATCCCAGTTCTTTTTATTGATTTCTTAGAAGTTTTGAATATGAGACAACCCTGGCTATAATTTAAGCATGTTAAAACCTCACATTGTGAGATTTATGAAAATTAGAACATTGACTAACTGAGCACTTATATTTGGATTTATTGGTGAACATAGTATGAAGGTACTTTAGATGGTTAAAGGGAAGTAACAATTTTTTGTCCTTTAGAGAGTGTTCAAATAATGTTAAATAATGATCAAGTATCACTTTATTCATGTCAAAAGAAGCATTTGGTAATTAAATGCCTCATTTCATGTTTCCTTTTGGTTGCTGTGACTGTCTCCTGAATATGTCAACCTATTCATCTGAAAATCAATGGCTATTGTAAGGTAAGGAGTCTTACTTTCTCCCTCTGAAGTTTCAGCTGATAATGTTCAAAGCTGTTGTCCTTCATCAGTGAACCATTTGGATTCTAGTAGTAGTCCCTGTGATTTTTCTGGCCCAGTAGCAAAATATGGATTATATCATAACTCTCCAGTTGTACCAAGTCACTGTTTACTCCATAAAAAAAAGAAACTTGACAGACCTAAAAGTGAAAAGAAACTAGAATCATGTAAGTTAACAGAAGAGCTGTCACTGGCTGACCTAACTAATGATATGCCAAGAGATCCATTTCATGAATCTCGGGAAAGTCAGCCATCAGTCAGATTATCAGCCACAGACCGCCTGGAAGGTCTGCTTCCAAAGAGTCTAGATGCTGGCTTGTTAGGACCTCACGCATCTGAGTATGTCCCCAGAGGTGATACTGAGTTCAAAGGAATACCAGATTTAAAGTTATTGATGATAAAGAACACACCTAATAAATCTTTATTTGTTCAAAATAAGTCACTACCTGATTTCCAAAACATTCCAGTACAAAACAGTTTAAGAAATTTAAATAATCCTTCACATTTAACTAGCTCTTTGGAAAATATGACTCTTGATAATTTGAATGCTAGTAAAAAGACTGAATTTGGAAGTGTTCCTTTAGTTGAACAAAGTACTACGAGTTCCATTTTAAAAAAAGACAGTGTGCAGTTTTCTCAATATGAAAGCCCATCCCTAGCTGAGCTATGTCAGGAGCACAAAGAAAACAACGCAGACCAATGCTTTACTTCACCTGAGCTTTGTAACCCATCATCTGCCAGTTTCATGGATCTAAGTTTGGGATCCTTTCCCCTGTCGCAGCTCGCAAATCGGTATCAGTCTTCAGCTGGAATATCAGAATTAACAGGATCTCTGTCATCTTTGGCATTTTGTAAAGCTTCTCCTACAAGAGACCTCAATAATTTGTCACTGTCTGATTTGATTGCTGAAACCATTGATGTAGACAAATCTCAGATTAAGAATGATTGCTTTAAGTTCAGTTTATCTGAAATGAGGCCCTCTGGGATAGATTCAAATATTGATCTTAGTGTTCTTATAAAAACCCCAGATTTTGTTCCAAAATCTGTAGTGGACCAATCAACTGCACCAACACCAGGAATTAAAGTTATGAGTTCAAAGTTAGGGAAAAACTCCAGTTCTGCTAAGGACAGTAAGAAAAACAGTAAAGGCTCTCTGACTCGGAAACTACCTTTCTCTCTCTCTTGGACCAAGGCTCTTGCTGCTAGACCTTCAGCTTTTGCTTCAACATTGTGTCTTCGTTATCCTCCAAAAAGCTGCAAGCGACACACCCTTAATCTCTATAAGGCTTTTCTTTATAGTAGACAGGTTCAGGACGTAAAGGACAAAGAAAAAAGCCCTCTTATAGTAATAACACCATTTGACTTCAAATCAGCATCTCCCGATGACATCGTGAAAGCTAATCAAAGGAAAGCTTTTACTAGAGAATAGTAATGAAAACAAAACTTGATAACTGTTGTAGAGCTTTCTATTTTAAATCCATTTAAAAGCTTTTATAGATCACTTTATATTATGGGATTCAAGTTGTAATTTTTATATTAAAATTGTCTTCAGTGAGTTGATAACAGCTTTAATTGACATGTATTTTTGCACTGAATTTTTTTTTAAAACTGTGTCTTCTTTAGTGATAACTGCTTTATTTAAGCTGATAGCCTATAACGGGTGTCTGTTTACAAAGTACATATGATGATATTGTGAAATCAAACCTCAGATATTTTTGTTTGAAATATTCAACTTGATACATTTTTACAATGAGATGTTTTCTTTTATAAAATATTTTTGTGCTTTTTTTCTTAAGCAAAAATGCTACCACTTGGCTTTAATTATAGTTCGGTGATGAAGATTTTTCTTCTATGTGACATAGCACAACTAAGACATATTTTAAAATATTGCTGGTATGATTCCCAGTTTCATTATTTTTCTGAAGGTAAATACTAAATTTTTCTAATAGAAAATCTTAAAATTCTTGACTTTTAAGAATACCGTGGAGGTTGTTGAAATGCATTTTTGATGATAACAAAATGAAAACTCTTTAAGGGACCATGTACATACTAAAGTTGGAATAATAAATTATTTTTTATACATTTTTGAAACCATTTGTCCTAAACGCACATTTTAAAATAAATATATGGAAAGTGTTTTCAAGCATGGTTGCATATTCTTTGAATAGACAGTTTTATCAGATTTCATTAACTTTTTCTTTACCCTAGATAGTGAAACGTGGAGTTTTCCGTTTTTGCTCCTGACAGCTGTATACTCCACAACGGCAAAGTTTCAGCAATGACAGACCTAATAAAAGCGCTTCTCATCACCCTTTAAAACAGTGTTCCTCAACTAACAACCAGAATCACTAGGAACATTTTTTTCAAAACACAGATTTGGGAATGTGTATTTTGAAAATGGTCCCCAGGTGATTCTGATGTGTTCTTCTACTTGAGAAACACCGCCCTAGAGAAAGAAGTTGATAGAAAGGAAGGGCTTATTAATGTGAAGAAAAATACCTGGCCAACTTGAATTCATAATTCAGACAGTCTGGTAATCACAAATACCAAAGAAAATTGCTAATTAGGAATTATGGTCTTTTATATAAAAAAGATGCTGCTACTGTATTAGTATTTCTTGCAGAAAACAATTTGAAGTGTTATTTCTTAATGAAAATAAAATATCAGACCCTTTCCCAGTAAGAATATTGACTCGACAGCCCTGTGTTTTTTGTTTTTTTTTTTTCCCAGTAAAGAATTATTTTTCTTTGGCAGCTATTTAAATATTTTGTATTTCTTCTTGTTTTTGTTTATTTTCAGAAAAAGACATTTCAGTGTTTTTAGCTGTGTTTGGTGTTTTTATATCCAGTATTTTGGTGGGAAAGCCTAAGATGGCATTGTGACTTCATTGTTCTTATCCAAACACTTCTTTATTTCTTGTGATGTCTTACAAGCTTTTTTTCCTAATTGCATACTTCAGTGCAAATAATACTGATACTTAGGAAGTCATACAGATCACAAGCTGTATTTTATGATCATTTTTAAAGTTTGGATTACCCCACTACCTGTTTTGTTTTTCTGCTCTTGAACCTTGATCAAACATTTTAGTGATTTTGAACTCTTGATACATGATCCATTAACTAGATCTTATACGTAGGCGATCTCCAACTTAGAAATGAATTGTAGCCTAAGAGTTTGAAACTGATGATAATTCCTGGTAGATTGAGTGTTACATGAGTGGTCCACTTTGCACATGAATCCACAAATACTTATTTAATCCGCATTGAAGTTGAAGTATTATTATTTTACCTTTTTTCATAATAAACTAATTTTCAGGTTGAAATATAATACTACTTTAGCCATCTGGTGGCATAGTGGTTAAGTGCTACAGCTGCTAACCAAAAAGGTCTGCAGTTCGAATCCACCAGGTGCTCCTTGGAAACTCTGTGGGGCGGTTCAACTCTGTCCAGTAGGGTTGCTGTGAGTCGGAATCGACTCAATGGCAACGGGTTTGGTTTGGTTTGGTTTTTAGCCATCTAGCACACTTTGTAGAGTGAACTCTAGGTTTTTCTATGTTGGCTGATAAGGACTTATGAGATTATTTCTGTGGGAAAGAAACAATTCTATGTTACAGGATGATAAGGAAAGGCAACAATATTCTAAATAAATTTCCAGTCTCCCTTTTTCCCTGGCATGGCTACCAGCCCATTAGGCAGGTACATGATACGTACTTGCCCTGTTGCCTAAGGCAGTGTCACAGTTTCTGAGGTTCAGAGGGTGGAAGCAAGGAGACCTCCATGCCACCCTGGACATTTGGTTCTTGGTAAAAGGGTACACTCCTTGTGATGGTGATTCTTTGCACTAAGTGCGTGTTTTCCACCGTTGGCTGCCATTTAGTGATTCACTGCTGTTTCGTTAACCCAGGTATGTCGAGTGTTTTGGTTCAGTTCACATACATCAGTTTTCAGGTGCAGAACCACTTTTATTTGTATTCTGATCAAGTACGTTAATTTTTCATTTTAGGAATGATTATATTGTAATTACATTCTAAATGATATCAAATAAAAAAATTTGTAAATTAATTGCTATATTTAATCCCCTTGTTTTTTTCCCAGAGAGCTTATGTTGTTCATGAATGTTTTGTTGTTTTGCATGCTGAAGTCTTTAGTTGGCTGCTTCAGATGTGGTTCTTCTTACCATTAATTACCTAAAGCCAGAGTTTCATTTCTATACAGAACACTTTCCTTTTTGATTTATCTTTTTTTTCTATTTTCTACTTACTAAAATGGTTTCTAACCTCTGTCACCCTTCCCCGTTAGCTTTGAACGTACTTTCGTGAGGCCTTTTCTTCTAGGAAAACATACTACCGTTTTTCTTGTCATATAAGTGGTAATAACTATTCCCAGTGTGTTATATTTAATTTTTTAGCTCTTGGTGGGCAGTCATGAAACTCATTGTCACAGCAAGGTAAAAGTAGTAGATTACTTTTCTTCATATGTAAAAGGAAGCATTATTAAGAGAAACACAGTTAAGAGAAAAGTAACCCCTTCTTATATGTTTATTTACCTTTTAAATTGAACCTGAATCGGTATGTGGGCCATTGCACATAGACAGGTTACACAGTTATATATTGAAAAAGAACTGTATATCAGAACATCTTCTGTTTTGTGTTCACACAAGCATATATTTGGTTATAAAAACAGTATTACAGTAGCTAGAAATGAATTGTCTTCTATTTATATCAACAACAGAACATGTAAAACAAAGATAATGTTGATTAGACAAGGAGGGATTAATATGAATTTCTTTAGTTATTTTTCATTTGCATGTGTATAATTACATATAGCTCAGGTTTCATAATTGTATATTATAATTTTAATTTTTAGGTTTTAAAAAGACTTGTGTATTTTGAGTGTATTTATGCATTTTTGAGAAAGCTGTATTGATGGATGTTCTTAAATCAAGTATGAAAACAGCACAGTATATCCATTGAGATTTTTTTTATATAAACTTGGTATTTCAGAAGGGTATTTTGATAATTTATGCTGAAGGTACTGCTTTATGTTTCTGTAAACAAAAAACTACCTGATTGTGTAGAATTTTTAAAAAAGATATTTGTCATTTGGAATTCTTATTTTAGGGCAAAGTTTTATACATTCTTTTTACTTTTTAGGATTTTCATAGAAATACTATTAAAGTGTAGGTTAGGATGAATACTGGTGATGTAATTTCACACAGAACGATGGAAGGTAAAAGAATTGATGAAGTACGTATTTCTGACTTTGACATGCCTGATTTATATTATATAACGTAAAGGAAACTCATTTTAGATGCAGTAAATATGCCAAGATGAACAAAGATATGATTCTTACCCTCAAAGGGAAAGGGGGCTGTGGATGCTGAAACACATAATTATATTATAGTGTGGCATATGTAATATCAAAAAAAAACAAAAACCATTGCTGTCGAGTTGATTACGACTCATAGGGTTGCTGTGGTATATAATATTATACTCTCCAAATCTGACATCTTTGTCTTCCTGATCCAAGCTAATATCTTTATAGGATATCGTTAGTATCCTTCAGTTGTCTGAGCCAGAAACATAGCATTGTTCTTGAGTCCTTTCTTCTTTACTTACTACTTATAATTAATTACCAATTCCTGTTATTTCTCCTTTATAAATAAATAAGTGTGTGTGTGTGTATGTATGTACATATACATATGTTGGCCCACTACTTTCTACCCTTAAAAAAAAAAAACCCAGTGCCGTCGAGTCAATTCTGACTCATAGCGACCCTATAGGGCAGAGTAGAACTGCCCCATAGAGTTTCCAAGGAGCTCCTGGTGGATTCGAACTGCTGACCTTTTGGTTAGCAGCCGTAGCAGTTAACCACTATGCCACCAGGGTTTCTGGTAACTTTCCTAGTAAAACTCTTAGTTTTGGGCAGAGTTACTGAAGTATCTAACTGGTTTATTTATTTATTTTTACTTTTAGTTTATTTCCCTTCAGAGTACTTCCTGCATAACAGCTATGGTAGTTTTTCTAAAATGTAGATCTAATTTTCTGCTCCCCTCTCTAGAACTTTTTAATTATTTTATAATGTCCTTTAAAAGAAAAAAAAAAAAATGGTGGTGTCCGTTTATGTGCACCCCTTTACCCAAGAATGCCTACCTGAATTTTCTTTGCCCCTGGCTAATCATTCCTCAGGTTGTAGTTTATATATAGCACTTTACTCCCAATCCTGTGACAGGGGCACCTGGGGCACCTTCAGATGCGCTGTACTCCTTTATTATATCACCTTATGTAAAACGGTAAACCCCCTCCCGCACACAGATGCACACATACACTCCCTTTCTCTTGTAACCCAGACCTACTGTTCCTCAGATGACAGCACTTCTGTCACCTCCTACAGTATGTGTATATTCACATTTGTTTTTGTCATCTGCTGTCCCTTCCCTCTCCCCAGTCATGTAATGTGTTTGAATACAGGAATTTTGTATGTTTACTCCTGTGTTCCTAGTTTAAAATAGTGTCTAACACATAAACATAGGAAAGGATTTAATGTAAAAAGGGAGTCTTTTCTAATACAGTCCCACAATATTGTTCCTTGCCCAGAAAATACCACTGTAAACAAATTGCTTCTTTGGCATTATTCCAGAAATTTATCTTGCATATTACGCATATATGATTGTACATACACATTTTTACACAAATGGAAGGATATTATAACTCTTCTATATCTTTGTCACTTAATGTATTTTGCAGATTTTTTCCTTATCAGCATGTACAGATCAATTACATTTTTTTCCTTTAAAAAATTTTTTTTATATTTATTTATTGCGAAAGTTTACAATCACTTTTTTTTTTTTTTTTTAAATCTGTTGTTAGCCCAGAGTTGGTTCTGACTCATAGTGATCCTATGAACAACAGAACAAAACACTGTGGGGTCCTGCACCATTCTCACAATTCTTGCTGTGTTTGAGGCCATTGTTGCAGCCACTGTGTCAGTCCATCTCATTGAAGGTCTTTCTCTTTTTCATTGACCCTCTGCTTTTTCAAGCATGGTGTCCTTCTCCAGTGACTGGTCCCTCCTTATAACATGTCCAAAGTAAGGGAGGCAGAGTCTTACTATCCTTGCTTCTAAGGAGTATTCTGACTGTACTTCTTCCAAGAAAGGTTTAATTGTTCTTCTGGCAGTCCATGGTATATTCAGTTCTTCTCCATCATAATTAAAAGTCATCAGTTCTTCTCCAACATCATAATTCAGAGGTATCAATTCTTCTTTGGTCTTCCCTTATTCATTGCCCAGCTTTTGTATTCATATGAGGTGACTGAAAATAACATCTTTGCTTTTTATCTCACAATATGATTGTACCATAATTTTTTTAAACAGCTCCTGTTGATGAACATTTTAAATATTTTCAGTTACTGTTACTAATGATACCAAAATAAACATCCTAAATTTCCAGAAACTATAGGCCAAAAAGTATATACTTTAAAAGTTTTGATAGGTACTAGCTGACTAATTGGCCTTAACTGAGGTTGTACTAACTTCTCTCTCAACAGTGTATGAGTCGTTATGCCCACATTCTCACAGAAATGGGTATTCCTTTTGGTGTTATGCTAATCTGATAATTGAAAATATTTTTTGTTTTTTTATTTATATATTTTTAAGGAATGCTGATGATCTTATAATATTTTTAAGGACATTTGTACTTCTTAAAACTCTCTGCTCTGAATCTTTATCCATTTTCCTGAGCTGTGGAATATTTGCAAATGGTTTCATGGCCTATATTTGCATGAAAAATTAACGAAGCATAGTTTTGGATCACTTTTTCCTGGAGGGCTTTGCAGATGTTCCACCTTTTTCAGTTGCATGTAGCTAGCTAGCCCAATTATTTCTTTGTAACATTTCGTAGGTGATTTTTGCTCTTTTTTTTTTCCCTGAGTATTAATAAATTTTTTTCCTCATCCTTGAGCTAACCTCACTAGCACGTGCCTTGATTTTCATCATTTTGTATCAGTTTTTCCTTTTGGATTACAGAGTCAGTTTGTGTTAGGAAAAAAATTCTTCTATTATATCACTGAATATTTTTCTATTCTGTTCCTTCAGGTATACTTTTTATGTAGATGTTACCTCCTTTGTCTTCTGTATTTTTTCTTTCTAATCTTTTATTATCTATTTTATTTTACTCCATTTTCTTGAAACTCTGTTTTAGCAGTGCTTATTCTACTTTTCTGCTGCTTCTAATGTGACTTTTATTTCTTACTAGTGATTTTTTCCCTTGTTTTCTCCTGAGCTTTGCTGGTTCACTTTTCATTCTCTGTTGTTTTTATCATCTTTTTTTTTGTATTCTATCTTTCTTTTAAGCTCTTCTCTCGGAGACTATATTTTCTTTAATACATTTGATGTGGAATTAAAAAAAAAACCTTTATATTCTTTTCTCGTTCACCTATTATGTATGCTTCATCTACCTTTTATTTTCCTTGCATTGTTTGTTTTTGGAGTATTTTCTGTCACTTTCATGTCATGTCCTGTTTGATTCTCTTCTTATATTTGAGAGAGGGGGAATTCTTGTTTTGACAGCGTTTTATGAAAAAATAACGTGATTTAACTTGGGCCTCTTCCATTCTTGAACTCATTGTATACTCCACCCCAGGTCATGTTTCTTGTACAGTGGTTAAGAGCTATAGCAGCTAACCAAAAAGGCGGTAGTTCGAATCCACCAGCCTCTCCTTGGAAACCCTATGGGGCAGTTCTACTCTGTCCTGTAGGTCACTATGAGTTGGAATCAACTTGATAGCAATAGGTTTGGTTTTGTTTTGGTTTTTAGGTCATGTTTCAGCAGGGTTTTCTTAGCGTTTCAAATTCTCTCCCTTTAAGGCAAGCAGAAGCTCTAAAATGCTGACAGTGAAATTCGACTTAAGAGATTTTTATGATTTCCTTGTCCTTGTAGATGGGTTCTGAGACTCTTCCTCAGCTTTCATACATGTCCAGATCTTGCTTTTCTTAATAACAGGTCTTTGATTGAATCCTTCACAGCTACGCCTCCAACTTTGGAAAACTATGTCTCTGGATATGATATGCAGCCATAAGAACCCCCTCTGTGTCCTCTCAGTTTGATGCACATTTCTCTTTGGCAAATACTCTTCATAGTTTATACTTTGGTTTTATGACCATTTCCTAGTTTTATTGAAGATAGAGTGTTCTTCAGTTTCTCTGTCTCTCTTTTTTGTGTTTTTTGAGAGAAGAATGGAATAGAAACACATTTACTTTGCCCCTTTAACTGGGTGTTTCTACCCTAGAGCACTTTGATTAGATAACTCTTTCCAACTATGCAACTGGACTGATGTCTAAGAGGCTTGTGAATAAATTCTTTCTGGATATGTGCTATGGTAGGCCTTGTTCCAAAGGCTTAGGACCTTAGATTTAATGATTCCACTCTTGTATCAGCCTGACTTTATGATGGCATATCACTGAACAGTCTAGAAGGAAATGTCTTATATTTCTCATTCAGAGTCTTCTTCAATGTTTTGTTTTGTTTTTTTAGAATTTTGTAATGAAAACTTTTTAATATATAAAAATTGACTTTTTCATTGTAGTAGTAAATTAGAACTATTTCTAAAATAATATATTAAATATTCACATATTTCCTTAATTTAGATAGCATTATAGTTTTTTATAGTTTATTTAGGAGTCCTGGTGGTGCAGTGGTTAAAGTGCTCAGCTGCTGACTGAAAGGTTGGTGGTTTAAACTCCTAGCTGCTCCATGGGAGAAAGATGTGGCAATTGGCTTCCAGAAAGATTACAGCCTTGGAAACCCTATAGAGCAGTCTGTTCTGTACTTGAGGGTCGCTGTGAGTCAGAATTGACTTGACAGCAACAGGTTTGGTTTTTTGGGTTCATAGTTTTTTTTGATAACATATATATTAGAGGTCACTATTAGCAAATACAAATAACCTTAGAATGAGTTATCATGTAATTTTGTTATACATTCCTATGAATGGACTGTTAAAACAGCGTATATTTGGGAAGTAAAATTATGGGGCAGTTTTTTAGTTTTCTGATGATATTTATTTTCCTCACTACCCATAAACCTATGAAGGGGGAAACCCCAAAACTATAACACAGACTTTTCCTTTTGTCTTAAAAAAAAAACACAAAACAAGAAACAGAAACTTAAATACATGTAACATTATTGTTTGAAAATAAAATCATTTACAGAAAAATCATATATATGGTTTAACATTTTATGCTTAACCTAACTTCAGGAGGAACAGTTTTCAACAGAATGTATATTATTGTATGAAATAAGCTTGAACTCGTATGTTTGCTATTGAGACTTTCTGACACTAGTTTAATTCTTTAAAAAACATTGTTGGTCTAAAAAAGAGTAAACATTGAAAAAAATATAACTGGTCTGCAAATCTGGAAAAGGAGTCTTGTAAATTTAAATTTAACATTTTATCGAGTTCTCAAAATTGGTATTTCCATTGCCTTACACGTAAAGTAGCCAATAAATGTTTATTAAACTAGTCTGATTATTAAGAAAATTGATTGCTTAAAAGTGTTGAAGGCTTTGGAGAAGTATACTTCAAAATTGTACTTCACAGTTGAGCTATTTCTGATGAGGTTTGCCTTAAAATAATATTGGTTGGCCCATACTGTTCAGAAACCAATTGTTCATCATTTCCTTTCCCTTTGAATTTTATCAGTTTTCCCTGCAAGTAAAATTTTCATTTTACAAAATAAAGTCTAATTTTATGCAATAAGGGAGCAATTTTTCTTTTCTAACATTGTTTTTCTAGTTTCACAGTTTTAATAGCCTATTAGACAAACTTTATATAGTATATCTGTTTACTATTTGAATATTTGTACAGTCTTATTTATAACTATAATCAAATCATGATTATCATGTTCTGAGTCTTAATGGCAGATTGTTCCTAAAAGAGATAAAACAGAGCTGTAAATACATGAAGCAAGATCATTATTTTCTGCGTGTTTTTCTCTTCAACATCACCAGAGTCACTGAATGGGAAGAGGTAATGACAGGAGATTTTTATAAGGAGATGCAAGCACTTCTTTTTCCCTTCTTAGGGCAAATGTGTTATGAGGTTTTATCCTTATAATGGGAATACATCCTGTGGTTAATTTGGAAAGTCAGTATTACAAAGTAAGATACTTAAGGAAATGATTAATATTATTTACTAATATGAGATGCCGTGAACATCTCTATATGAACTTGTCAGTATGCACTGAAAATCATCGTACTTTTATCCTTTTATGTAGGGGGTTTAAAGTATGCATATTTAGCTATGATTTTTTGGTGTCCCTTTTTAGAATGTATTTTTCCTTGAAAAAATTTTTCAGTAGTTTATCTGTCACTGAGTTATTTTGCTCAGACAGAGGTATTCTATATTTCTTATACAGAAAACTTCAGAATTAATTGGCTTTCTGTTCAGAATTATGTGGGCTCTTGAAAGGAAGTGGTTTATTTAAGTGAAAAAACTAAGTAGTTCAGAATGTTCTCAGATATGCTTTAAGATTCTCTTTGTATATATATACACCTACACTGGAAAAACTGAGACACCAATTGCTTAATTTAAAAGTAATTTGCTTCAGACTCTCAAAACAGCTGATCTTCATGAGTAGTCAGTGCCATATAAAACTTACATGAATGTTGAATACAGAATTTTCTTTCACCCCTAGTTACCTTGCTTTTCTTTTTTCCTAGCTCGGGAATATTAATCGCATTATATATGTTTTTATGTATGTGCGTGTCTGATTCCAAGGGTAATTACAGATCCTTTTAATAAGAAATATTTTTGAGTGCTTGTTATGTGCTAAGCATTGTTAAATACTTTATTTAGCAGAAGATACAATGGAGGGAGAAGACAAAGAAAATTTAAATCAGCCAGTATTATTACATGTTCACTCTTTATCAGATAATAATGTGGAAGGCATGGAAAACATAGAGTTAAGTCACAAACTTTTCCCTAGAGGTTTTTAGGGCCTTTAGAGTTGATAAAGTGCTAGGTCTCTGATTTAATAGAAGCATTAAATATAAACAAGTGTTTTCACTCTGAACATGTTACCTGCTTCTTTTCCTTGGCTATATATAGTTTTCAGTTCCCTCTCAAAGGAAGGATGTTGTTGTTGTGTGCCCTTTAGTTGATTCTGACTCATTGTGACCTTATGTGATGGAGTAGAACTACTCCATAGGGTTTCCTAGGCTGCAACTTGTACTGGAACAGATCGCCAGGAGTAGGTCTTCCTCCATTGGAGTGCCTGATGCATTCAAACTTCTGACCTGTTGGTTAGCAGCCAGGTGTTTAACTGTTGTGCAACCAGGGCTCCTTCAAGAGAAGTTAGAGAAGTGAGTTAATACACTGAATGTAAACTGTGTGTCAAGCTTTATATTTTTATTTGATCATTACAAGAATCTATAAAGTAGGTGGAAGAAACTGACGCTCATATAAAATACCTAGTCTTCTCTCACATGGGTATTAAGGGGCAAATTAATAATTTGAACAGAATTCTTTTGAACCCCAAAGCCCTTTTCATTGCTGTTTGTTATTTCATGTTATATGTTATTTTTTGCAACAAAATCTTACTCTATAATTTAACCTGTGTTCATTTTTCTTGCTTGGTGATAAGTATCTTAAAATTAAATCTCTCGTTAGGGAAACCAGCTTTATCATTTAGGGGGGCTTTTACAAAATATTTTGTATGTTCTTATTTGCTAGTATTACGTAACTGAGAAACTTGGCATTTATGTATAAGGGAATTGGTCTCAGTTTCTAAATTCTTAAAACAGTCCTAGGAAATGAATTCCTTTTAAATCACTTTGTGGTCTTTGATTCTTAAGCAATAATTCTGTTTGACTTAACCTACTGTAGAATTTAATTTTTTTTATCATTGCTAGATTTGTACCATTTTTTAAACACAAACTTCAGTAAATAATAGTGTTTATTGAAAATAAACTAGACAATTCAAGTGAGCCAATGGAAAGGAAAACACACACACACACACACCCCCACCCACCCACACACCCCTAATCCAATCCCGTTATCTAGAATTTAGAACTGTAGTGAAACCTGTGAAAGTTGGAACTCGATGGGATTGGCTTGTTTTTGCAGGTTTTGCAGGCTTTCTACTTTGGCAGGGTACAGTCTTACTGCTTTTATCTGTATAGCTCATTTTAGTGGAAAATATTTGAGTTTTCCTTCTCTTGACAGATTTCTTCCTTATATATGTCCCAGGTTTCACAGGTTTTACTGTATTAACGTTTTGATGCCTTTAAGTAATAAGTCAATATTAATGAGTAGTTACTGTACACGAAGGAAACCCTGGTAGCGTAGTGGTTAAGCACTAACCAAAAGTTGTTAACGAAAAGGTCGGCAGTTCAAATCCACCGGGCGCTCCTTGGAAACACTGTGGGGCAGCTCTGCTCTGTCCTATAGAGTCACTATGAGTTGGAATCTACTCAACGGCAACAGGTAACTATACACCAATTATTGTACCAAATTCTTTATACCCACTATCTCATTTAATTTTCACAATCTTGTAGGGTAGGGATTACTTTTATCCTAAATGTCTTGCCCAAGGCCACAAAATTAGTAAAAGAGTGGGCCAACATTTAGAACAAGATATTTCTGATACGAAAGTCCTCCTTGCTTAATTACTTTTTTTAACTTTTATTTTTGATTGTGGTAAAGAGATACAACAAAGCATTTGCCAGTTCAACTCTTTTTACATGTATAATTCAGTGTCATTGGTTACACTTATGTTGTACAACCATTACCACTATCCTTTTCATCACTATTCTGCCACCATTAACAGAAACTGAGTGCCTCCTAAGCAGTTATCCCCCTGCCCCCCTTCTGGTAATCACTAATAGGCTTTAGTCTCTATACATTTGCCTGTTTAATATAAGTGAGATCATACAGTGTTTGTCCTTTTGTGACTTATTTCACTCAGCATGATGTTTTCAGGGTCCATCGACGTTGCGGCATGTATCAGTTCTTCAGTTCTCTTTATAGCTGAAAAATAAAATAACCCACATGATGCTGTTAGCGTACCGTTCGTCATATGGAGTTCAAGATAATGAGCTGAACTTAGTCTAGAGAAATAAAATGTGCTTTTATTACTATGCACAAAGCAAGTGCTGTTTAAAAGTAGATTACTAATGTCTGATAAATTGAGGTGCTTGTGTGACTTCCACTGACTTGTTGGACTTTAAAAAATTTTTTTTTCAGCAATTTTTGACATTTTTATAATAGGCCTTTTTTGGGAGAGTATCTATTCCGCTTCTTCCTATTTAGCCAGTTTTAACAGCTTGATATATATTCACGTATTCTTCTATACATTTCTTTATTTTCACATATTCTTATATAAAAATAGACACACGTGCATAGAGGGATTTTTGATTACTCTTGTGCAAAAAAAAGGTACTAAAATTTTTGTTTCCTTATTTAACAACACATTGTCAACTAGAATAGTTCCAACTTACTCTTTTGTGATTGTATAATATTCCATGATACGGCTTACTACAATTTATTTAAGATTTTCCATATTGAAGAGCGTTTGTTTTATTTCCAATTTTTGCTTTTATGAGGTGTTCATAAAACAGCCTCGTGTGCATCTTTACAGACCAGCACTTTTATTCTATGGAAAAGATCCCTTTTGGGATTGCTGGGTTGGAAGGTGTAGTGTTCGCTCTCAATAGATACGACTGTCGCTTTATGAAAGGCATTACAGTTCGTCTCTCCAGCAGGAGGCCTTAATACTTTTCTTGATTTTGGATAATCTCACAGGTGAGAAGTAAAGTCTCACTGTTACTTTGATTTGCATTTCCATGACTACAGTTGAAGTTGAGTATGTTTTCATATATTCATTTGCCATTTGAACTTGTTCTGTGAATTACTAATTGTTTTCTTTGCCCATTTTTTTATCATTGAATTTTTCTCATTCATTTTAAATCTGTTTATAAAAATTTTTAATTTTTCTGTGGAAAGAGATCTTAAAAAAACGCAGGGAAAATTACAGTTCATAGCAATTAATACAAAGTTAACATCCACAGAAGAATTAAAAATTTTTATGTCACTATATGTCTGTCTTTTATAAGTTACCAGTTTCAATTTTGGGTTAAGAAAAAAAAAAAAAAAAAACTTTTAGTCTCTTAAGTTATACCAAACAAAAACCAAACCCACTGCCGTCGAGTTGATTCTGACTCATAGCGACCCTATAGGACAGAGTAGAGTTTCCAAGGAGCGCCTGGTGGATTTGAACTGCCAGCCTTTTGGTTAGCAGTCATAGCCTGTAACCAGTACGCCACCAGGGTTTCCCTAAGTTATACATGTTCTACTAAATTTTCTCTTAAGAGTATTATCGTATGAGTTTTTTACTTCTAAGAATTTCAGTTCATCTAGAATTTATTTTTATGTAGGATGTAAAGAGCTGAACTTTATTTTCTTCTGGATTTTCATTAGACTCTTAAAAATGTAGCAGCATGTATGCTGTGGCTGGTAGTATGTGGTGTAGTAAGTAGAAGAGGGTGGTAGCTTCGAAATTAGATAACATCATTTTGCAACCTGCCTCTGGAATTTGCTGTTTGTATAATCTTGGTAAGTTACTGGATTTCTCTGAGAGTTAGTGTCTTCTTTAAAGACACTGATGTTGTCTACCTCAAAGTACTGTGAAAATTTATCCTTTTACCCACCAGCATTCCTTAGGACAATGTTAATTTCTTTTTCCTTCCCTTTACTAATAGCTTTAGAATACAGTGCAATTGGTATTACGGAGTTATTTCTAGGTATTGATGCTATTATCAAGTCTTCTTAAGCCATTTAGGGATGACTCTTGGTCCCATGTATGAATTCAAGATGTCTGGAGATAGTATGTGATCTATTGTGTATCTTTTTAAAAATTAATTTTGTTCAGGATTATTTAAATACAGGAGCATATCCCTGTCCTTAAATTCAAGTTCCTGAAGATCCTAAATGTAGAATTTAGGAAAGTTTAGATTGAAGTAAGATTAAGTTGAATTTCTGAAGGATTGTGTGTGTGTACATTTGTGTGTGTTTTACTGTCACTAAAATAAACTGTAAGTGGCACTTAGATAAAAAAGAATATTAATGATATTTAATGTCTTTTAATTTTATTTAATACAGTTTAATTTTCATTTACCATGTTGCGTTAGTTGGAACCCTTCTTTGAAGTTTTCGACAAGGTTCTTGTAAACAGTTTTTCTTTATTCCAGTACACATTCTATGGGATTCCTCTCCCCTCCTTCCCACGGCCATTTACTCTATCCAAATTTCAGTGTTTTTCTGATTCTGTCAATAGAAGTTGTTGAGTCTCCCTCCTGATGCCTGCAGCAATTTGGAAGAGTATGGGAACTGGAATTGACTAGATTTAGATTCCAGCTGTACTATTTACTATTTGTGCTGCCTTCAATAAATTCTTTAATACTTCTGTGTCACAGTAAAATTAGAATAAAAACAAGAAACAAAAAAAATCCATTGCTGTCAAGTCAATTCCCACTCATGTTTTTTTGGCATGGCTGTGATAGTAAAGGGGGCCATGTAGTCATTGTATTATTTTTTGGCAAATGTTCTCCTAAAAATTTATATTATTCTGCATTGTTGAGATATTTCACAAATACACAGTCTTACCTCTCCCCATCCACCACCCATCTGTCAGTTTGTCTACTATGGTGGCTTGTGTGTTGCTCTGATGCTAGAAGCTATTCTACCAGTGTTTCAAATAACCATAAAGTCACTCATGGTGAACAGGTTTCAGTGGAGCTTCTAGACCAAGACAGGCAAGGAAGAAAGGCCTGACCACCTACTTCTGAAAATTAACCCATTGCTGTCCAATAGAAACATTGTGGATCACAACAGAATATTGTCTGATACAGTGCTGGAAGTGAGCCCCTGAATTTAGAAGGCACTACACAGTGAACTCAACAATGGGCTCAGACATGCCAATGATCATGAAGATGATGCAGGACTAAGCAACTTTCATTCTGTTATATATAAGGTCATTTATGAGTTGGAGCTGACTTGATGGCAACTGACAACAACAACAAGCTCTGCCCATAATATCCTGCATAGGTGTGGGACGTGAAGAATTAACCTAATTTTTAGGAAGATGCTGAAGGGTAGATAATTCCCGAGATGGACATAATTCTTTCAGGGAAAGTTTAGAATAAGAGAAACTGAAGATCTAGGGCAGAATGGTGAGGAACGCCAGTGTATTTGTCTACTGTTTCTTGAAGGATTTTGGTAGACACTTTTGTTCTGTAAAGTAAGCTGTCCTATTTCTAACCTAACACAATTTGCAATAGTAATAATATTTATTTACACATAACGTGTACATGAATTCTTTGTTTTTGTTTTTTAAGGAGAATTATTAACAAAGTATATTTGCCATTATTCAATTAAATCTTGAAGTAGCAATTCTCATTGCTGTGGAATGGTCATAATGACCATAATTCTTTGCATGTAATTGATTATAAATCTTGTGAGCACTCTGCCTACAATATGTAATCCAGTCTGATACACAGTTAGTAAACTGTTCATTAAAAATCACTGGTTCAGTGAATAAAGTTAAAATCTGGTCCTGAGTGAATATTTTGGAGATAAAACTTTTTTTCTTCTGCATGACAGGAGATGGATGCAGTATGATGGACTTGATGAAGCAAGTCATGTTATAAAGATGTTTTAGAATGAAAAATGATATGGAGTAAATCACAGTCAGTATAGCTGTCATTCTGAAGGAAGTGGTTTAGTCTCTATACCCTAGTTGGTGTACTTTCTGAATGTACATCTGGTAACTAGAATTTAAATGTTTACTCAGATTCAGTGAAATGATTATGTACGTGGAGGCAGTTGTTTTTCCATTGAAAATTTAACACTGATTTCGTTAAAATTTTAAAAATCTGTGTGTATGGGTGTGTGTTCCTGACCGTACTGGCATATTGAAACATTTATAAGAAAAATAATGATTGATGGCAAAAAAAAAAAAAGCGTACGTGGAAAACCCATATTGGTGTTCCTCTTTTTTTTTTTTTTTTTGCTTAAAGTATTTTGATCTGAGTGACTTTAAGAAAATTGTGAATTTATCTTCCATTAAAAGGGCCTATTATGAATTTATCTTGACTCTGTCTACCTGAACCATATAATTATTAAAAGTCATCATCTTTTTTTTTGAAACCTGCCAACTTAACTGTTTTCTACAAACGTTAAGATATTCTTAATGTCGAAAAACGGTGAAAAGTCACACATGGTTTTCTTACCCAAAGACAACAACTGTAATTTTATGTTTTGTCATGTTTTCTTTCAGGTTTTTTCCTATGCATTTTTATTATTAATGTTATTGACATCATGTTGTACATATAATTTTACGTCACCCCTTTTCATTATATATATAAGCATTTTTAATGTGAGATCAATTTTTAATCCCAAATTGATTCAGAGAATGCTTTCAACAATTGATTAAAAAAATTACAAAAGTCATTTTTAATTTAAAACAAAAAAATAGTATTTTGTACTAGTGTATATCTTTAGAGGCGCTGTTCAGATTTAAAATTTTCTTAATGATGCCAGATAAAAAAGTTCATTTTTTAAGTTGTCCTTTGTAATATTTTTCACATTTAATTGTGGATTTTAGCGGGGGAAGGAGGGGCTCTGTTGTTTTGATTGGGATTTAAGAACATTTCTTCCTAGTAAATAGTTTTCATTAACTAGTACTCTATTTGATGTGGATAATAGTATTAAAATCTTTAAAAAATTTGATTTTAGCTTATCATACTATTTAACTTCATGGTTGATGTCATTTAGAGATTAATATACATGTGTGAGGGAGAGATTCTCACTGAATAGGGCCAAGTAGTTATTTTTACAATAGGATGATAAGGGCAGAATCTTAAAAGGTCATCTGAACTAGTTTCCTGCTTTGAGGCAGGTCTTCAGACATCAGGTTCAAACATGAACCTGAAAGCAGTCAACAGAAGATAGGTGGTTATAATTTGCAAAGAATGTTAAACTGGATTCGACAAGTTGTTTAACTTACATGAGCCATACTTCTTCATCTATAAAATTAGATTTATGCTAGATAATTAGTTATCAATGTTTTTTTCTGTCCCAGTGCATGTAAGAGATAAGGCGCTTTCCTGTTGCTGTCAATGTCTCCTCTCAATGACAATGATTTTCAAAGGGGAAGGGGCAAAGAGACCCCTGTCCTCCTGATCCACCTGCTGTTTGTTCTCAAGCTGAGAATTACTGGATTAGAATGTCTATTACTTTTTTCTCTATATAAAATTATATAATTTTATTAAATATTTGAGTACCTGTTATGTACTGGGCACTGGACTGGATGTTGTGGAAGAAATAAAAAAGTACCGTCTTAGTCATCTTGTGCTGCTATGACAGAAATGCCAGAAGTGGATGGCTTTAACAAAGAGAAGTTTATTTTCTCACAGCCTAGTAGGCTAGAAGTCCAAATTCAGGGTGTCAACTCCAGGGGAAGACTTTCTCTGTTGGCTCTGGAGGAAGGTTGTTGTCCTCAATCTTCCCCTGGTGGAGGAGCTTCTCAGGAGCAGGGACCCCATGCCCAAAAGATGTGCCCTGCTCCTCGTGCTGCATTCTTGGTAGTATGAGGTCCCCAACTCTCTGCTTGCTTCCGTTTCCTTTTATCTCTTGAGAGATAAAAGGTGGTGCAGGCCACACCCCCAGGAAGCTCCCTTTGCATTGGATCAGGGATGTGACCTGAGCAAGGGTGTTACATCCCACCTTAATCCTCTTTAGCCACAGGCAGGGATTATGATTTATAACGCATAGGAAGATCACAAAATGTAAGACAACCATACATGGCCTAATCAAGTTGACACATATTTCTGGGGGACACAGTTTAATCCATGACAGTACCCTTCTGGAGGTAACAGATTAGTTGGAGAGTGTAAGGCACATACTATATACTGATATTTTATAATATAGACAGAAAACAATCTATGCCACCTGAGAATGTACAATAAAGGCCTTTGATGTTTAAATCATTTTGTCTGGAGCTATCATTTTTAGGTATTTGGGATTCTCATAGCAACGTAAAATTGATAGCAATTTGCTGTTATATATGACTTAGAGCCTAAATATCCTTTTCCTTACCTCATAAAACCAGCATAATCAAAAGGTTAAAAAGACAGTATCTAAGTGTTTATTATTAGAGCAATAATGGCCTAGTCTTCTAGTTCCCCATTGGCAACTAAAAGTACATTAAATGAAAACCTGTCCTTTATTAGGCAGACAATGATTTTACTGCTAGGAGTTACATATATAGAAGAGTTTAAAATGTAAATATTAAACCTGATCAAAATAATTGATTTTAACATTAACTTTTATTTCAGAAGTACTTGAGTAGGCATTAATGATGATCAACCTCACTACAGTCACAAAACCATGATCTGGACTGATCATGTACATTTTTTTAGGGGTACTTGCTTAATTATGGAGCCCTGATGTTTTTTGCTTAATTAAGCAGTTTTTCGTACACATTCGACTTCAAAAGAAACTTTGTTCAGTCATCTTGAGGAAACCACTTTCATGAAGTCTTGTGGAGGCACAGCTACAAAATGGAGTTGAAAGTAGAGGGTATCTTGGGGGCAGTCTGGGGGAAACGAGCAAAACTTGTCAGGCATGTGATCTTTGGAAATGTATTTTTATCTGTAAAATGATACGCTGGACCAAATGACCTCTAAAAATATCTCCCTCAAAAATTGCGTGATTATATGAAGTTAAATCCTACTTAAATACTGTACAAGGAATGTGAGTACTTATTTTGCGTTTGCGTCTTTATTGAGTATTAGGGTTTCCTCCTTGGCTGTCTTCATTTTCTGTAATGAATCTCACCCATTCCTAGGTCTTGAGCTGTCTTATGTATTTTAATGATACTCAGATTTCTTCTGCTCTGCAAACTGGATTATCCAGATGTTTTCTGTGTATTTCTGTATATCTTGTAGAAGTTCAAACCCAGCATGTTCTTCTGTATTAACAGCATCTAAATTCGAGTCTTAGCTGCCCAGGACTATTTGGATCTCTGGTTTTTCCCTCCCTAACTTTTAGTTCATCAACATACTCTATTAATTATTGTCTCTTATGCCTGCCCCCTCATTATCTTTTCCTGTGCTGTGGTACTTGCTCAGCTACAGTCATTGTTCTTATGGACTCCTGCAAAATTGTCTTATCTATTTTTTTTTTTTTTTGTCTGTTTTCCTGTCCATCACATATATTAGAATGAAAGCTACCTGAAGATGGAGACTATGGTATTTCTCATTGTTATGGATTGAATTATGTCCCCCCAAAATGTGTGTCAGTTTGGCTAGGCCATGATTCCCAGTATTGTGTGCTTGTCCACCATTTTTGTGGTATGATGTGATTATCTTACGTGTTGGAAATTCCAACCTCTCTGATGTTAATGAAGCAGGATTATGTGTTACGTTAATGAGGCAAGACTCAATTTATAGGATTAGGTTGTATTTTTTTTTAACATACCATTGATTGCTTCTTTTTCTTTATTGTTGTAAAAGTAAAGATAACACAAATTTACCAATTCAACATTTTTCACATTTTCACAATTCATTGACACCAGTTACATCAATCATGTTGTCCAACAGTCACCAATATCTATGGCCAAATTTTCCATCGTCATTGCTTCCTTACAATTTTTAATGAAACCTTTAATTTGTTTTAGAACTAATGCATTAATTTACAAACAAAGCCGAATTACTTAGCAACACAAATTTACCTTACTTAAAAAAAAAAAAAAAAAAAACGGTGGTCATTCTTCAGGTGGTACTACTGGGATTAGTTTTATGTTGAGTCAATCTGTATTGAGATATAAAAGAAAACAGAGCAGCGAGGAGGGGGACCTCATGCCACCAAGAAAGAAGCACTGGGAGTAGAACGTGTCCTTTGGACGTGGGGGCCCTGCCCTGGGAAGCTTCTAGACCAAGGGAAGATTGATGGCAAAGATCTGCCCTCAGAACTGACAGAGAAAGTCCTTCCCTAGAGTTGGCACCCAGACTTCGGACTTCTAGCTTCCTAGACTGCGAGAGAATAAATTTCTCTGTGTTCAAGCCACCCGCTTGTGGTATTTCTGTTCATAGCAGCACTAGATAACTAAGACACTCATCTTTGTGTCGCCAGCGCTAAGAACACATACTTTACCTGAAAAATTGTGAAGACTGGAGATGGTGTCTAAACAGTCTTTAACAAGTAAAGTTTTCAGTGGCAGCCCTCATCTACTTAGCGGAGGGAGCAGAGTTCTTATATGGACTGCTATAACTTGGCACACTGAATGAAAGAACTAAGAGAAGCAAGAGCCTGACCAGCAAACTTTTCCTCAGTTCCCTCGAAGGTAATCCTCATTTGGGGTATGACACCACTAACCACGTTTTTTTTCTTGCCAGAAAATCTGGGAATTATTCTTTCCCTCACCTCCAAATCCATTCAGGCATCAGGTGTTTCTGATTTTACTTTCTAATACCTTTTAGATATCCCTTTCTCCACTTCTGTTTTTCCTATCTTGGGACAGTCCATAGAACCTTCTACACGTATTAGTAAACAGTCTCCCAACTACTCAGCCTTCAATCTTGCCTCCACAATCCGTTGTAAATTTTAAAAGCACAATAAAATATATCACTCCACTGCTTAAATTCCTTTAGTGGCTTCTCTTATACTTCAAAATCAAGTGCCCTAAATATTATTGTTAGGTGTTGTTGAGTCATTTTTCGACTCATAGAAACCCCATACGACAGAGTAGAAAATCATAGAATTTTCTAGGCTGTATAATCTTTCCAGAAGCAGTTTGCCAGGTCTTTTCTCCCGTGGAACTGCTGGGTGGGTTCAAACTGCCAACCTTTTAGTGATCAGCATAGTGCTTAATTGTTGCACTAGTTTGCCAGGTCTTTTCTCCCATGGAACTGCTGGGTGGGTTCAAACTGCCAGTCTTTTGGTTAACAGCATAGTGCTTAATCGTTGCACCACCAGATGAGCTACCTGCTTTTGTGCCTTTGCATTTCACCACTTAATCTCCTTGCCTGCGTTCCAGCCATGCTAATCTATTTGTAGCTGTATGTATTGTGTTATGTTCTCTGATACCCTTTTTCTGTACTATTATTTTTTCTCCAAGATTCATTATGAGAAAATAAATCTTAGGAGGAGAAATTCCTTCATTGAGGGAAACCTTCCCTGATTGTTCCAGTGTGGGTTAGTGCCTTTTCCATCTACCCTCATTGTTGTTTGCATTGTAGCATTTCCCATTGCGGTGATAAGTAATATGTCTGTGTTGAATCTATTACGCTTGACTTTCTTGAGGATAGGAATCATGTCTTTGATCTATTCCAGTACCTAGTACAGAGTTTGGCACACAATTGGTATTTTCCTTCTTCCTGTGATGAATTAATTTGTGATTATCAGAGAGTAATTTGTGTCCGTAGATGCCCTGGTAACAAATGAAGAAAAGGAAGTCCATATTTTGGTGTTATCAGAGACCCATAGACTGTGTTACTTTCTGTCAGTGGTGTAAAGCATTGAGTACTTAATTCGGTAAATTTTGCTGTAAACATTTTACATATATTAAGTCATTTAATTCTCCTAATGCCCCATTGACATAGATACTGTTGTTATTTTACAGATGAGGAAACTAGGCACAGAGAGAAGTTAAATAATTCATTTGAGGCCACGTTAACTAGTAAGTGGCAGAGCTGTCTGGCAGCGGTGAGGAGTCTTAACTACTTTACTACACTCTGAGTGACTGGGGAATTGGAGGCTTTTGACGTGGAGTTGTTTTTTGGATTGTCTTGTTTGAGCATGAAAGTATGCACTTTATTCTGTTGTTAATTACACATGGCAGACAGTTCAGTGCTCTTTACCACATACTCAGTAAATCTTTGTAGAGTGAATCCCACCCAGAGTCATTGATCATACATTGCAGAAGTCTGCCTCTGCAATTCACGCATTATCAAGAATGCTTGCCTTCTTTGTAGTGTTAATAAATATTTTTTCAATAAAATTCAAATATAATTTTCATGAAAATAATGGCATTTACTTTAGGCCTTGAACAAGAATTTGGATTTGGAAAGTGGGAAAGGAGGAAGAAAGGGGAGTCATGGGTGTAAGCTTGGGGAGGAGAGCTGAGACATGAAAATAGCATGGCCCATGGTCATGGATGTGAGAAAATAAGAGTTTATACAAGAGAATCTCAAGTCTGTTTATGGAAGTAGGAAGGAAGAGATGGGCCTTGAAAGGTAAATTTGGTCATGTTGCAAAGGACTATGTACGTGTAGCTAAGGAATTTGGATTTTCTTGTATGGAGCCACTGAATGTATTTTAGCAGGTGAGTGAGATGATGAAAAAGCCTCCTGGTAGTGGTAGACATGGTTTGGGGAGCGAGAGACTGAAAGCAGAAAAACATAGATGGCTCAGTAACCTAGACATGAGGTCATAAGGGTCTGACCTTTGTAGGTGGGAAGAAAAAGACAAATTTAAGAAATGTTTTTGAAGAAAAGTTTAACAGAATTAGTGTTAATTGGATATAGAGATTGCAGGAAAAAGGGAGGTCAGGAGTAAATGATTTAGAGGTTTGAAGCTTGGCTGTCTGGGAAAAGAATATTAAGAAACAGGTTTTGTGGGTAAAGAATGAGTTTAGCAGATGATGTATTTGAGATGGTGGCTGTATGTAGTAGATGTTTAATTCTTTTGCAGATAACTCTTTGGAGCAATGATATGGCACTCTAGTTGTGTGTTATTAAGTAGATTTAGTATCTAAGAAAAGTCAAGAGAATCTCTGAAAGACAGTAAGGAAACAAGTTTTTAATGTTTTGAAATATTTGCTTTAACATATATGTTTTCACATAAAAATTTTACTATAAAAATATAGTCATTGTAGAATAGAAGTTTAAAATGAAAGTTACCTCCTCTCTTTCTTTGTATCATTTCTTAGAAATAATTGCTTTTTAAAATTCACTTACACCCTTCTGGACTTCTTAATGCCAATGGTGACGTAGGATCGTCTCTGTATGATGCTGTGATTGCTTTTTCCATATAACGTGTCATGGTTATCTTTTCATGCATGTAGGCCTAGTGCTTGTATATTTGTAACATAATATTCCATTGTCTGAATGCATAATTTACTTAACATTTCCCTTGTTGATGCGTATTCACAGTTTGTTTTTGACCATTACAAACAGCACCACAGTAAACATTTTTTTTTTTAATAGTATTTTATCGTGTTTTTGGTGGAAGTTTACACAGCAAATTAGGTTCCCATTTGACAGCTTCTACACAAACCGTTCAGTGACATTAGTTAGATTTTTCACAATGTGTTAACACTCTTTAATTGTCTTCTGGTGGCTACATTTCCAGTGCTCTAGTTTCCCTGCCCCTTTATCTTCTCATCTTTGCTTTAGAATAATTGTTGACCTTTTGGTCTCATACAGATGATTTTTTAATGGAGCACTGTACTCACAGGTAAGAGCCTTTATTTTGTGTGCCAGCCTGTTGTTTCACTAAAAGGTGACCTTGGGATGTTTTGGTTCAAGGCTTAAAGAATATCTCAGGGCAGTATCAGGAAGGACAGGTCCCTTGGAGATGGACATCATGTTTGGTAGAGGGTCAGCGAAAACAAGGAAGACCCTCAACAAGATGAATTGACAGAGTGGCGGCAACAATAGGCTCAAGCATATGATTGTGGGGATGGCACAGTACCGGGCAGTGTTTAGTTCTGTTGTACATAGGATTGCTATGAGTTGGAACTTACTCAACAGCACCTAACAACAGCAGGGCCATAGTCTCAGGGAGTCCTCTAGTCTCAACCGGTCTGGTAAATCTGGATTTTTAAGAATTTGAGTTCTGTTCCACATTTTTGTCCCGCTCTATTAGGGTTCATCTGTTGTGGCCATGGTCAGAACCATCAGCAGTGGTAGCCAGGCACCATCTAGTTCTGGTCTCAGGGTAGATGTGGCCGTGACTAATGTAAACTCTTAGCCCTGTAATCATAGTAAACGTTCTTGTTCATATATTGTCGCACAGTAGTGTTAGTATTTCTGTAGACTACTTTCCCAGAAGTATATATAGTAAAATTTTTGATTTTGTCAACTTTTTCCTGTCAAAGGTTGTACTAGGCCATATTCTTACCAACAATGTCAGTGTTCCTCCTCCTGCTTCCCATGGCAACCCTGCAAGTTAGTTTATCAGTAGGTAGAAATACTTCTTTTTGTTCTTCCTCCTCTTTCTGCTTCCCATCCTCTGTCCCATCCTTTTTATTTCTATCCTCTCTCCTTTCCTCTTCCTTCACCTCTCTTTTCCCCTCCTCTCCCTTTCCTTTTTCTCCCTGCCTTGCCTTTCCTTAACTTAGGCTTATTGACCGGGGTTAGTGCTCACTTTGTTTTTCTGTTGAGTTTTTTTTTTTTTTTTTTTTCTTACTGGCTTTAGGAGCTTTTTATTCTGTATATTAACCCCTCACATATATTTTCCCCACTGTATATTTGCCCATGGTATCTTTAATCAGAGAGAAATTTTTAAAAATTTATATAAAATTTGTCAGTTTTCCTTACCTGAAGACTATAGTATTCTTTCATACTTTTCTTTTTTTATGCCAGTATCTTTAATCAACCAGGAATTTATATATGATATATCATAGAAATAACTTTTTTTTCCAAATGAATAGCCAAAATTTCCAATACAATTCCTTTTCCCACTGAGTTGAAAAACTTTTTTTTTCCATATATTGAATTTTGGTTTATATCTATATTTCTATTCCTCTATATTTTCCATACACCAAATTCTCATTTATATATATATATGTGTGTGTGTGATTTTTTCCCTGTTAATTGGTCAGTTTACAAATGCTATATTCTAATTCAGTGAGTTATTTATTGTTTTGTGCCATTGCCAGCTTTTAAATTACTCCAGCTGTATAGAGGTTTTGATATCTGGTAGTTCAGGCCTCCCTGTCATTCTTCACAGTTTTTGTTGGTCATTCTTTCACATTTACTCTTCCAGATGAACTACAAAATCAAACTTGACATGTTTTTCCCCAAAGTAGTCCCACTGGATTTGTACTTTCAGATCATTCTTTTATATTATATACTCACTTGCATGACATTTAAGCAAATAATAAAATGCTGGGTTCAAGCTAAGGTAAGGTACATTGTGTTACTGTATATCTATGACTAGATCTATGTTTGTTTTCATACTCCTTGATCCTAAAATCTGTTTTAAAAAAAAGTTAATGGTACAGAAATATCCAGTCAGACTAAAAATATTACAGTAAAAATGTATTCACCAGAAACTTCAGCAACATTTTGAAGAGATCTCTGCCAAGGAAATTCATATACATATAATGATAATTCCATAGAACAAAGGTCTGACTTTTTTTAGTTTCGTTAGAGAATTTTTATTTTTAAATTAATAATTGGAGTGCTTTTCCATATATAATACATGCTACAAGATCTTTGTGGGGTAGATGGTACAGGTAGTGATACCCTCATTTTGCGGATTGAGTAAACTTAGTCTCCAGAATATTTGATAACAAGGCCAGGCTTACATTCTGTGAATTTCCTGGGTGCAAAGCCTTCGATATTCTAGCCATACTAGGCTAACTGGAATTGATTATTCCAGAGAAGATACCTGTGGAGAGTAACTAGGATCCTAACACTGAAGCTTGGGGGATGCCTCCTTAATGGTTTGGAAAAATAAAGGAGTTACAGAATGATGAGACATGGCATGACATTTTATGGCAAAATCATCTTTATCACACATAAGTTTCTAAGTTTGTTTTCTTACCTAATCTTAATGTGGAGCCCTGGTAGTACAGTGGTTAAGAGCTACGGTGAGCTACAGCTGCTAACCAGAAGGTTGGCAGTTCAAATCTTCAGCTGCTCCTTGGGAACCCTTTGGGGCAGATCTACTGTGTCCTATAAAGTCGCTATGAGTCAGAATTGACTCGATGGCAATGGGTTTTTAAAAAGAATCTTAAGGTTTTTTTTTTTTTTAAGGTGTCAGTAATTATCTTTCCTAACATAAAACAGTATACATAATTATTCTCCCTAATTTAGAATATTTACTACTGTTTCTGTTTAACTTTATCCTTATTAAATGATAAAAATGTAGAATTTTTAAACATAAATCTACAAACTATCTTTTTACAAAAAGTTATTTTATCCATCAGCTGGAGCCTAGAAGAACGAGATGGTGCCCGGCTACCGCCACTGACAGCTCTGACAGGGATCAAAATAGAGGGTCCCGGTCAGAGGGGAAGAAAAATGTAGAACAGAATTCAAATTCACACATGAAACAGACTTACTGGTCTGACAGACACTGGAGGAACCCCTGACACTATGACTCCTAGATACCCTGCTAACTCAGAATTGAAGTGAATCTGAAGTCTACCTTTCAGCCAAAGATCAGACAGGCCTATAAAACAAACAGTAACCTGTGAGGGGCGTGCTTAGTTCAATCAAATATAGGAGGCCAAATGGGCAACACTTGCCCAAAGCAAAGACAAGAAGGCAGGAAAGTACAGGAAAGCTGGACAAATGGACACGGGGAATCCAGAGTGGAAAGGGAAAGGGGGAGAGTGCTGACACAATGTGGGAATTGCAACTAATGTGACAAAACAATTTGTGTATAAGTTTTTGAATGAGAAACTAATTGTTCTGTAAACTTTCACCTAAAGCACAATTAAAAAAAATTGATTCAAAGCCTCAATTATGTGGCTTTACTGTAAAAGTTTATTGATCACTGCCCAGTCTTTTTCAGAGTTTTGCCCCATTGACTTCTAAATATGCTGTTTCTCAGTTATTTTTGCCTCTTTTGCCCACTTTTCAAGATCAGGTCAAATTTTATTTCATTTGTTCAGCGTTCCATAAATTACTCAGATGCATACTTGCTTACTGTCTCTGTAACTTGTGTCTGCAGCTTTCATTACTTTCTTGTCTCTCAAAATAGTGTATAAAGTTTTTGAGAATAGCCACTTTGTCACTCATATCTTTTTTAAAAAAAATCTAGTTATGTCAGAACTCAGGATTGTATGGCATTTAGCATACAATCTCTGAACCTCAGTTTCTCTGAAGTAGAAATAATAATACCTACTCTGCATCATTGTTGTGAAGGTAAAAGACCATGTAAAGTGTCTGGCAGAAGTGCATATGTGAGTGCCCACACATTCTAGGTTGGCTTTATAGAACCCAGATCCCTGAACATCAGGAGGTGGCTGGTATTAGGTGGAGGAAGTAGATAGAGAGTAAATTGAGGAGGTTGTTGCCTGAAGAAGAGATCTAAAATAACTTGTAAAAACAATGGACGTCAAGCCGTGGTTTTAAAATTCAAGCCCTTAGGGGTTAATCATTAAACTGTGTTTATTGCCTTTTTGGGGTCAGAGCTTTGAATAATGTGCTATAGACTATATGAACTTATGTGTAAAGCAGTTCCTACCGTCTAGAGGTAGTAGTCTAACATCAAGTGTGCTTAAAAACCATAGGAATGAGTTAGAAGTGGGTAAGCACGTGGCCGTGCAAGCAGAGGCCTTCATTAAACTCAATAGTCGGTGACAATTGCGTGATGCTAGAGAGACCTGGCTTTGAATCCTTTGCAAAGGATTATACATTTAAAAATAATCAGCAGGACAAGAAACCTATATCATGCCATGTTCAAGAGAAAACCTAGACTCTTATATTTAACTCTTAGTCCCAGAAAGGAAGCACTGGGATGCTGGTGGAAGCAGTCCATCAAGTGGTAACCGCTAGGGACAGAAGGCAGTTTCTCATTCCAGTGTACCAGACAGACAGGTGAGGCAATTTGATTCAAGTCCAGGCCCTTTCACTAAAATGAAGTCATTTCTTTGTTCCTTCTTTATTGAACAAATAGACTTGAGCAGTACTTTTCAGCCAGGTAAATATTGTTTCTGGCCGACTACAAAATCTAACCAATGATTGATTTCTTTTCTCCATCCTACCAGAAACTGGTGGCATAGTGGTTAAGAGTTCAGCTGCTAACCAAAAGGTCGGCAGTTCAAATCCACCAGCTGCTCCTTGGAAACCCTGTGGGGCGGTTCTGCTCTGTTCTGTAGGGTCGCCTAGAGTTGGAATTGACTCTGTGGCAGCAGGTTTGGTTTTTTTTTTTGGTTTACCAGAGCCTGAAGATTAATCACTAATATATGAATCCTCATAATGTGTGTCTTTTGGGTGACTGATTTGGTGCACAAGTTTTGCATGTCTTGGAGGAGTTCATTGATAATCTTCCTTTGAAAGACACATTTTATTTTTACCTCATGGTGTCTGATGGCTGTTTGATTTAAAGGATATCTTAGTGGTTTGGAAGTCATAGACTTGTGTATACACAGAGAAAGCACTCCATTATATAGGTAAGAAAACTAAAGCTAATGAAATTAAATGAATAGCTTAAGCCTTATTTATGGTAATAGCTAATTAGTGGCAGGACAGGGACCAGAATTCAGGTTCCTTTTTTTTTTTTCCCCTACCCAGTATTCACTCCATGCTGCCATATTTTTTGGTGAGCTCTCTGGAAATTTAATACTCAGTTTCTTGAGATTGTTATACAGTGAATGAATTTCCATTTGTTTGGGGAGAATGGGGGAACATAGTAAACATTTTATATTTTTGTTGAATACGGTGGGCTTGGACACTCATATTTATCTCTTATTGATTCACAACTGATTATTTTAGTTAATTTCTGACCTATATCAGTAGACTGTGCCAGCCATCCAGGATGGTACTAGTTATGAGGGGGACTTTGTGATGTGGTCAAATAAGTGCAAGTACATCACACGGAAATTTTCCTGCAGATCATTCAAAAACGGCTGCAGCAGTATATCGACAGGGAACTGCCAGAAATTCAGGCTGGTTTCAGAAGAGGACGTGGAACCAGGGATATCATTGCTGATGTCAGATGGATCCTGGCTGAAAGCAGAGAATACCAGAAGGATGTTTACCTGTGTTTTATTGACTATGCAAAGGCATTCGACTGTGTGGATCATAACAAATTATGGATAACATTGAGAAGAATGGGAATTCCAGAACACTTAATTGTGCTCCTGAGGAACCTTTGCATAGATCAAGAGGCAGTAGTTCAAACAGAACAAGGGGATACTGATTGGTTTAAAGTCAGGAAAGGTGTGTGTCAGGGTTGTATTCTTTCACCATGCCTATTTAATCTGTATGCTGAACAAATAATCCAAGGAGCTGGACTATATGAAGAAGAAAGGGGCATCAGGATTGGAGGAAGACTCATTACCAACCTGCGTTATGCAGATGAGGCAACCTTGCTTGCTGAAAGTGAAGAGGACTTTAAGCACTTACTAATGAAGATCAAAGACCACAGCCTTCAGTATGGATTGCACCTCAACATAAAGAAAACAAAAATCTTCACAACTGGACCAATGAGCAACATCTTGAAAAACGGAGAAAAGATTGAAGTTGTCAAGGATTTCATTTATTTGGATCCACAATCAACAGCTATGGAAGCAGCAGTCGAGGGTAAATCTGCTGCAAAGGACCTCTTTAAAGTGTTGAAGAGGAAAGATGTCACCTTGAAGACTAAGGTGCGCCTGACCCAAGCCATGGTATTTTCAATCGCATCATATGCATGTGAAAGCTGGACAATGAATAAGGAAGACTGGAGAAGAATTGATGCCTTTGAATTGTGGTGTTGACAAAGAATATTGAATATACCATGGACTGCCAGAAGAAAGAATAAATCTGTCTTGAAAGAAGTACAACCAGAATGCTCCTTAGAAGCAAGGATGGCAAGACTGCGTCTTACATACTTTGGATGTGTTGTCAGGAGAGATCAGTCTCTGGAGAAGGACACCATGCTTGGCAAAGTACAGGGTCAGCGGAAAAGAGGAAGACCCTCAACGAGGTGGATTGACACAGTGGCTGCAACAGTGGGCTCAAGCATAACAACGATTGTGAGGATGGCGCAGGACCGGGCAGTGTTTCGTTCTGTTGTGCATAGGGTCGCTATGAGTCGGAACTGACTTGACGGCATCTAACAACAACAACAACAACAACAACATCACACGGCTGTTAACAAGACAGCTCAGTGGGTAAATTTACTGGATGTACATTTTATCTTTGATTGTGGATAGTATTAATTTGAATTAATGTATTTCCAAAATAGCCTGAGCCAAAGTTGCCTCTCAGATGAAGGGTTCTCAAGTTGGACTCATTGAACCCCTTAAAATATCCTTTAGAATTTTGTGTTTATGATACATTTTTCTATCAAGTGTCGCGTGTTTTTTGTTAGATTTTCCAGAGGAATCCTTGACTGAAAAACATGGTTTAAGAACCACTGCTTTAATAGGTGGTTTCTTCAGATCCACAATACTAGACTTCTTTGTCTAGTAAATTACCAAATATTTAAAATATCGCACATTGGATTTGATATATTATTGATAAAACTCCAAAAAGGAAAAATAGTGTATGTATTTGTCCCCAGAAATATTGCAGGATTATATTATAATTTTTCTCTATGCCTAGAGACCTTTTATGCCATTATATGCCGTCCTTCAGTCAAAATTAACAGTATTTCAGTATATTAAATGTATAATATACATGGGTCAAGGCATTTTTTACATTGAAGAATGGTTGAAAAATAGGAAAATAAATCTTAGTGGGAACTGGGAGTTGGGGCTGTGGAACCTGGATAGAGACATTTTCATCCTTTATGAAAATGCTCTGTTCTTTTGGTAAAGCTCCAAATCCACCATTTCTTTCTTCCTTGTCCAAATCAGTCGGGAATGTTTGCCCTGCCGATACCCACCCCTTGCCACACATGCACATAATCCATCATCACTGTAATGCTCTAAGTATCCTAGTCTTTTGTCCCTCCCTGACTTCCTGCTCATCTCCAGTTTTGACATAATGCTAGATAGATAGATAGATAGCTGCCTTTGAGTGGACTCTGACTCACGGGAGCCTCGTGTACACGGAACGAAACGTTGCCCAGTGCTGCATCATCCTCATGATCACAGCATGTTCAAGTCCATCGTTGTGGCTGTTGTGCCAGTCCATCTCACCAAGGGTCTCCTTTGCCTTCTCTGGCCCTCTACTTAACCAAGCATGATATCCTTCTCCAACGATTGAGCCTTCCTGAAGAAATGTCCAAAGCAAGGGAGTTGGACAGTGTTCTGCTCTGATCCATAAGGTTTTCATTGGCTAACTTTTGGAAGATCATCAGGCCTTCTTAGTCTGTCTTAGCCTGCAAGTTCCCCTGAAGTCTGTCCACCATGGGTGACTCTGCTGGTATTTGAAATACTGGTAACATAGCCTCTAGCAACCCACAAGGCACCACAGTACAACAAACTGACAGATGGGTGGTGGTTGCCGTAATTTTAGGAACTACCTTTTTCATGAGAAGCAAATCCCTCTATATCCTCATTTTTTTTTTTTTTATGATGTTCTTTCTGCTTCCTTGCCATCATTTATGTCCCCTCAGAGCTCAGAATCTAGAAGGTTGGATTTATTTTCTTTTCTAACATAATTATTCCATCCTTTTTTTTTTTTTTAATCTCTGTTCTTTTGACGTTCATGCATTCAGCCTGAACTAGTCTTTCTTAGTCCTCACTGCTGTCATCAACCTCATGGCCACGTTTCCATATTCATCACAGACTTTGGCAACTGGCTTACACTTTTCTTCTCCACCCCCAGCTCTGTCACTGCCATAGGTTACTTATGCATCTTTGTGGATGGTTTATACAACACCCTGGACTTTTAGGTTGGTTACTTGACCACTTCATTTCTAGTGACTTTAACCTCTCATCAGCAATAGCTATAATTCTCCCTCCTCATTCACACATTTTATTCTGCCTACAACCCTCTCTATTGAGCCTATCATACCATGACCTTTCTTGACCTATAGACCCTTCTACTTATCTCCCAGTGAATCAGTACTCTTCCTTTGTCATTTCATTTTTTATGCAGCTTAGATTTCATGATTTATCATTTCAGTAACTTTTTTTTCCCCCCAGTACTTTCAACTGCCTTGTTTTTCTTTTTTTCTCCTTGCATCTTTGGGTAAAATCTTAACCCTGAATGAACCAGTTAAAGCCTATGCTTTGTCTGCATCTAAATGGTGGAACGATGCTAGAGAAAGTGACACAGAGGGCAGATTGATTCCCCTATGAATTCATTACCTTCAGTGGGCCCTCAGTACTACCCAGCAATTCCCCCCACCCTTTTCTTTCCGTTCAACTCATTCTCCTTTGTGCAAATATCGAAAACCTTATTTGCTTTTCAATTTTTTTTTTTTTTACTTGCCCCTCTCTGGAGCCCTGGTGGTGTAGTGGTTAAGAGCTTAGCTGCTAACCAAAAGGTCAGCAGTTCAAATCCACTATCCGCTCTTTGGAAACCCTATGGGGCAGTTCTATTTTGTCCTGTAAGATTGCTATGAGCCAGAACCAACTCAAAGGCAACGGGTTTGGTTTTGGGTTGCCCCTCTCAGTCTCAGTAGGTGGCTACTAGCTTTTATGATAAGGAGAAAGTAGAAGCCATTGGCAGCACTTAAACCTACGAATCAGCCTTCTAGTACAAGAAACGAACCTTTCTCCTATCTTCATCTCCATCCTTTTCTACATTCTCAGAAACCTGAAAATATTGATAATCTCTTCCTAAAATTGTCAGCCTATCTCTCTTAATTTTATCCTTTCCATCAGTCTAACCCCATATCCACTTTCTGCTACCATTCTATCACATTCCTCCCTTTCCAGCTAAGTTTTCTGCAAGAGTCATCTACAGAGGTCCACAGTCCCTTAGGTAAAACCCTTGGGGTCAGATTTGATTCAGAATTTAGAATATTTTGCATTTAGGAAGGTATTAATATGTATATACAATCCATGGTGTTATAGCCCAAGTTGGGTCTGGGGCAGCACCTTGTAATCATTTGATTACAAAACAAAATTGTTATTTCTGCACTAAAATGTGTAACTGTCCACTTTAAGTGGGTAAGTAAGGGCTGTATGTAGCCTCATATTAGTGCAGACCAGGTTTTGCTTTTGGATTTTGAAGTTGCAAATAAAGTTGTGAATTTGTACTTTTTGTCTCTGTTTCCTCACCTTCCTTACACTCTTTAATGCATTCTGGTATTTACATTCCTCACTTCTCTCACATGGCTCTTGGTGACTCCACCAATGACTTTTATCTGAAGCGATCATGTCTGCAGTGAATGTTTTCAGTCCTCATCTCATTTGACTTCACGGCAGCCTCAGACCTTGGTAATGCCCAACTCCTTTCTTGGCATCATCCTCTCCTGGGTCTCCTTCTTCACCTCTTTGCTGGCTCATCTTCCTCTTAATCTTGAGATTAAATGTTGGAGTTCTCCCAAAGCCATGTCTTAAGACTTCTTTTCTAACTCTGTTCTCTCCCTTAGTGATCTCCAAATGTTTATGGCTTCGAATACTGATAAATCACAAATATGTGCTCCACCTCAGACCTCTTCTTTTAGCTCCAGACCAATATGTTCAATGCTTACTTGACATTTCCTCTTGGAAGTTGCAAAGGGGATAAATTTGTAATGTGTCCCAATCTCATGATTTTCCCTATCTCCAAACGGGCCATTTTCAGATGTTGTCACTTTATTCTCTCCTTTGTCTTTCCCCCTTTCCCCATTTGCTTACATCATTTTGGTGCCTTTCACTTACTGTTAGAACAAATATAAGAATCTTTGACATGACCTAAAGGTTCTGCTCTGTCTGGCCACTGCCCATCTCTCCAGCTTCACCTCACTCCTCATGCTCCCTCCCACCTCCGTTGTCACTCCTGAAGCACCGTGCTTCCTTTGACAGCAGGGCCATTACACTAGCTGCACTCTATTTAGTATGCTCTTCCTTTCTTTGCTAGTTAATTCCTACTCAGTGTTGGCATTTTAGCTCATTTCTCACTTTCCTAGGGAAGCTCTGACTAATTCATGTACCCCATCATCAAATCTGATGGTACCGTATGTGAATTTTTTGTAACACTAATAATAGTTTCAATTTTGCATTTATGTTTGTGATCATTTAATAGATGTTCTCCACTAGGCTAAAAGCTCTTTGAGTGTAAGAATTATGTCTGTTTTTGCTCACCATTAGATTTCCAGTACAGTGCCTGGCATATAGTAGGCAAACAACAATCACTGAATGAATTGATACATTAATTTATCTTTTCTTTTTTTTTCAGTAAATTTTGTGTCTATATGGTGCATGACGTTTCCATAGAGTTAAGTAGTCACAATCCTGATGGTGTTCTTATTACAAATTATGAAGATAACATGTTAAGGAAGTCATGAATTTTATATATATATATATGCACAATTATATGTAAATATATATTTTTTAAAGGATCAAATGCATAAGAGTCTTACTGGGAGCTAGCTGGTAATTTACTCCTCCGCTGTGTTCTCAATTCACTTTTCCAACATTGATTTCTTTCCCCATATTCTTTCTAGATATCAAATATGAAGTCTAAGACTGTATACAAGTAAATTAGTATGCATTGTTCTAGCACAATTGAGCAGATACTCAACTTGCTCATCAGTTTGCAGGTATCACAAGATTAAAAATAGTTTAGCCATCTGCTAACTGACCAAATAATTTTAGTATTGTGAAAGGGCGTGGTAAGAGAGGGAGGTGTAGGGTCTAGGTATAATGTCAGGACAAGGCTCAGTGCAGAAACCACCTTGTGATCTCTTAATACTGAAACTGAACAGTCAGTTCAAAATTAGGAAGAGATTTGAAGGAGATTGAGCATAGGAGAGTCCAGACATTAGGGGATTTCCCAGAAGAGGGTGATAGGAGAATTTCTTACAGTATTTTAATATTTTACTAAATGTTTTTGTAAAGGCGTGAATTCTATGAAACTTAATTATCATATCTATAGTTATATGACATAATAGGTAATACATATATTTCTAGAAATTCACTGTACTTAATTAGCCTTTTATGTTTTACTTCTTAATTAGGAAAATCAGTAGATTCTCAGTCATCTCGAAGTGATTCTGAAATTGTGCCAAAAGTTGCTAAAATGACTGTATCTGGAAAGAAGCAAACTATGGGATTTGAAGTACCTGGGTAAGATTTTAAAACTCTAATTTTTTGAAATCAATATTGTCTCCTATTGCTTGTAAAAGACAGATGTGTTTCAGTTTTATATATCATTACCATTGAAATACCTACCATACGTCCTCAGTATGACATAGTACAAAGAGAGAAGAAAAACCAGAAAACCAAACCTGTTGCTATCGAGTTGATTTTGACTCCTAGTGACCCTGTGGGACAGAGTAGAACTGCCCCATAGGGTTTCCAAGGAGCACCTGGTAGATTTGAACTGCTGACCTTTATGGTTAGCAGCTGTAGCTCTGACCTTTATGGTTAGCAGCCATAGCTCTTAACCACTATGCTGCCAGGGAATTAGAGAAATTAAGCCTGATGCTAGCCTTAGTTGTGTATATCACTGAATTTATATCACTGTCAATTTCCTCACGTGGAATAAATAGCATAACATAAAAAACAAACATTATTTTATGAAATCCCGCACTAAGTTTTTATGGCTCTGAGTGGTATATGTAAATGGTGTTTGGGAATTACTGTCACTGAATCATGGAATTATTAAAAAAAATTTTTCTTTTTTATAATTAAAATGCTATCTTTAAATTTCTTCACATTTTCATATTGAATAAAATGGATTGTTGTAACAGACATAAAAAATAATACCTAGAATTTCAGACATCTAGTGAAAAATTATAATAAATTATACATTTAGTAGTACTTATTTTTTTTCATAACTGCAGTTTCTAAAAAAATTCCAAGAGTTTTTAATGGACAAGTGCAAGTGGGTTACTTAAGGCTTAAAGGCACAATTGAAAACATTACTTTTTAACCTCTTTAAGATTTTCAGATTTTTCAGTCACTTCCAAAATCTGTTCCCTATAAGCTTTATATATTTTAACTGCCAGTAAGATAGAGTAGAACACTGTTATCAAAATGAGCAATGAAGGTTTGTTTTTGTTTTTTAATTTTCAAGAAGTATAAGCTTTTTTTTTTATAAGCTTAGCAGAGTTACTTTTTCTCCTATACTTTCTTCTATCTAAATCCCGTATTTTCTTCTATCTAAATTAGTAAAAGTGTCATGAGTCTTGTTTAGGAAGAACTTCAATGACCACCTAGTTCAACTCTTGGATTTTATAAATGAAAGACTATCCACTAGATTTCAAATTAATGAGGATAAGGACTCTATATCTACAACATAGTGGACATTTAGTGTACATTAATTGAATGATTGGATGAATGCAAAAGTTAGTTTTTATCTTGAATAAGTTCAGCCCATTGAAATAATTTTGAATTCTGATTCAATTACAAAAAGCTTAATGTATATCCTTTTTGTGAATTGAGATTGAACTGTCATAAGGATAGGTGCATTTTTTATTCTTAGTCTCTCCTGTCATTTTATCCTATTATAGGATTATTTACATTGAGAGAGAAAAACAAATAAAGTACATGATTCTTTATTCTAAGGATTTATGATCTTACTGCAAAAGTTTCAGAAGCCTTATTAAACATGTAAATAAGCCCAAATTAGTGTATTAGAAATAAATGCATAGTCCTCTGTGAATAATTCTAAAAATAGTTTGTAATAAATGATCAAGAAATACAAATAAATAATTCTTGAAAACCCAACTATGTACTTTACAAGTATAGTGCAGGCCTTCTAGAATTTTATTAGACTACATGCTTCATGAGGACAAGAAATCATTTATGTCCATCATTGTATTCCTCTCAGAGTAGTCTTTAAATATTTACCGATCAGTGTCTTTGAGGAAATACTTTTATTTTAAAATAAAGTTAGAAATAATTTAAAAGTAAAAACACAGCTTGTGAGCCAGTATTTTGCTGTGGCCTTTTGGGAGAAGTCCTCAGAATGTGAAAGGTCTGTAATTATGGATTCAGCAAACTTTTTCTACACTAATATTGAAAATATTAAATACCCCTCTGAAGATGCATGTTAGTCAAAATGGATAGGCCATTGCATAGTGAACAAATACTCTGCATTTAACCTTTTAAACCTAAATTATTAGCTTCCGGGTATCATTTAAATAACTCCAAAAAAAGCCTAAGCCTCTAGTTTCATGAAGAAACATTCCCACTTCTGGAAAGATTTTTTGTTTGTTTTTAATGAAGCTAGTCTTTTTAAAATATTTGATACGGTTATAAAATTTTATCAGAAGGCATCCGAAAAAACAATCAGCTTATTCTTTCATTCATAACAATCAGTAATTATAGCCCTGAACCGAGAATGGCCATTTTTGGACCTCGTTTTTAGAGATTTTTAAAAATCTTAAAATAATGACTTTTATTTCATAATATACAAAAGTGTTTGCTAAGTGCAGACTTACCTAGGATGCTTTTCTAATTATACCCACGCCTCGCTTATCGACATGGTTAGGGTCCAAAGACTAGGTCGTTATGTGAAAATTGGCATTATATGAAAATGAAGGATGATCAGATCACAAAATGGAGGACGACAACATCATTATGTACCTGCCAGATCACATCATACGTAACTATCAAATTACATCATTACATAACTGCGAAAACACTGAGAGTCACAGCCCAGCCAAGTTGACACGTAACATTAACCATCACAGCCAGCGTTACTCTCACCTCTCACCTCAGCATTTGTTACTGCCAGATGTATGTTAATGTACAAAATAGTTGGACAGTAGATTTTTTACTATTGTAAATGCAAAATGTCAGATAATGAGATAAACAATAAGTGAGCAGTGGGTGTACTGTGGTCACTTCCCTCGAACACTGTATAATTTTTGTGAATTAATTTGCACTTTACCTAAGATTTACTTCAAAGGGAATGTTATCATGAAAATGAGAAAACCTTTTACGTTATTGAATTGTAAGTGAAATGACCAAGTCAGACCTATATTTTGTGAAGAACTTGCTGTCTTGAGTAGCACCTCTGGGGGCTGTCTGGATTGGTGGGTGAGCTGAGAGCCATACTCCTACCTACTCTGTCAACCATGACAAGTCTGCTTTATCTGTTTTCCATATTGGATTTAACATAAACATTCCACTGGAGAAAAGATTCTGTGACCAAAACCAAAAAATATTTGATTTCTCCCAGGGTGAATCAGAACCAGAGCCTATGTCTAGTCATTCTGATAGAAAACGTTTATTGTAATTTGTAGTTTCTTTTACACCTCTAAGTGCAGATTTGTCAGGTAGCCGTGGTGTTTCTCATAAACGTTTGTACATGTTAGTCTAAATTTGATTTCACTTAATTTGCCTGTTGGAATTCTTTAAAGAACAGAAACATTTTCTATGTATTAATTTTTCTCCTAATTAGTTCAAGATGGAACTAATGTGTTTATGCAGTTTTAAAAACTAAATACCTAAATTTATTAATAGAGATTTGCAAAAACAGGATAAAATGGGAATGGATATGAGGTTTTTAATTAAGTTGCAAATATAACTAGTGTAACTCTTTCTGAAGCTTAGAATGAATGGCCAGTGTTGAGCGTATAAAATGTCCTGAGAGGGAAATACTAATCTGTTTTTGGATATAGTGGGAAAGAAGACAATAGATGTACTACTCTTGCACATTTCCACTATGCCACAGTCTTAAGTGGTTATTGCAAATTGTTTCGTGTATGTAGTTCTTCTCTGCCAACTCCACATTGAGTTGAATATAATTAGCTTTTTTCTCACTTACTTGCAATTTAACCTACTCTTTTTCCTAATTCTGTTTATCCAGAGCTATGTTATCCATAGCTGTGAGTCATATGGTAGACTGATTAATTAGATGGCATTCTTTGTAGGTCTCCTTGGTGGCACAGTTGGTTAAGAGCTCAGCTGCTAACCAAAAGATTGGCAGTTTGAATCCACCAGCCGCTCACTCCTTGGAAACCCTATGGAGCAATTCTACTCTGTCCTACAGGGTCGCTATGAGGTGGAATTGACTTGATGGCAACGGGTTTGGTTTTTTTTTTTTTTTTTTGGTGGAGAAACACTAGTACTAATTTCTATGGGGAGTATTCAGAGAGCTATCGAAAAACTAAGATTAATGTTTAACTTTTGGAAGTATCTTCACTGTCAGAGAGAGAATAAATTAAACTAGATGGCCTTGCTTCTAGTTTACATATCTGAGTCCCTCACTAGATTGTAGGCTTTTCTGGAAGTGGTAGAGGACGTTCTTATTTTTTATATCTTCTTCTCTTCTCAACATCCAGTGCCTAGTATAAGTTGTATTTTTTAGGAAATCAAGTATTTGTTGAATTAATGAATTAAAACTCTTCTTCCAAAAGTGTTAAGAAAATATAGACATTCAGAGCTGTGTCCTTTAAGAATAGTGTTTGCAAAAAAGAAATAAATACCGTAAGTCTCTGTCCTGTTGGATGAATGAGTTAGGAGAAAAACAATTTTTTAATACTAATTTATTTCTAGGAACACATTTGGTGCAAATTTTCACAAAATATCTCCTTTTTGCCATCTGTTTATGATGGAATTACATAGCCAAGGAGATAGGCTTAGACTTTAAATTTCAGTTATTTTACAGGGTATTTTCTTCTTATCTTAATTTTTGGTAGACTGTTTTTCTCCTGGGATCTTCCACGTCTGTATTTGTGTGGTTTGGGTGTAGTTACTTATCATTTCCACCTTAACAGACAGTAGTCATTTATCAGAGATCACTTTTGGTTTGGAGTGTAAAGGAATTTGAAGAAACAACTTCTCTGCCTTTCTAACATTTAAGAGTTCATTTGAGATGTTTAAAACATTTTTTTCCTATTTCTACTTTCTGTAGACTGACTGCGGAAGAAAATGGTCATAGTTTCCACACACCTCAAAAAGGACCTCCCAGTGAAGATACCAGCATTGCTTCTTCTGATGTTCTTGAAAGTGTTTCTAAGTCAGCTCTTCTATCCCACACCGTTCAGGCATCTGAAGAGCAGAGTTCAACACCAACTCCAGTGAAAAAGTCTAGCAAGCTGAAGCAGCAGATAGATGTGAAAGCAGAACTGGAGAAGAGGCAGGGGGGGAAGCAACTCCTCAACTTGGTGGTCATTGGTAATGCCCTTTGTTGCTCAGCGTTGTCAGTCAGCTCTGCGTTAGGCCTGACATACTTTCTAATGGCCGCAAGGAAACTCTCATTCCACTCTGAGTTTCTGTCTGAGTGTAATTGACGTGGACCAAGGAGGCATTGCATCATAATGCTCTCTAGTCATCCTTCCAAATCTCCCTGGGGTAAAACACTGCCCAGTTACCAAGCAGGTCATTAGACTCTGTTATGGCACTTTCATTTTGTGAATATTTTGAAAATGTCCTGTCTTGTTGACAATTTTTAATTTCCAAAAAGCAAGGGAGTTTTTTCTGCTCTTTAAGAGACATGGTCTTTTATTCTCCATTTAGAGATGTCTTCACTGTATTTGATAAAAATTGGTATTTAATTACTCTAGATACTGACATGAACTATTGAATTAAACATTCATGTAATGCCTCAATATCAACAGCAACTGAAAAATGTATCTAGTATTAATTCTGACTCAATTTTCCTTAGGTCATGTTGATGCTGGGAAGAGTACCCTGATGGGCCATATGCTTTATCTTCTGGGTAATGTAAACAAAAGAACTATGCATAAGTATGAACAAGAGTCTAAAAAGGCTGGCAAAGCTTCATTTGCATATGCATGGGTTTTGGATGAGACTGGCGAAGAAAGGGAAAGGTAGTCACTATGTTTCACAATTTCCAGTTTGAAATGATATGTAGTCTTTTAAAATAAGTAGGTAATATGTGTTGAATTTATATGAAACACACCATGAAATATTTTAGAGATTGAATATTTTTGGGAAAAACCTTAAGTTATCAGAAAAATTTTTATTATATTTTTCATTGTAACATTCTATATATATGTATTTTATCTTCAAAATTTGGTGAGAATAGTTTAAAAGAATGTTAGAGCTACACAAAAGAAAAAAGCAGTAAAAACCTTATGCTAATTATTTGTGGAAGAAGGGTAATTTATTCCTTTCCTAAGTACATACCACATTCTTGATTTTGACTTAGTATTATGAGTAAGACTCTTAATTTTATATCAGGTTATAAAGAAAAGTTAACTCTCTCTGAAATAAAGATGATCAGGAAATCCAAATTACTTTGATTTAAGTCATCTTTATACGTTTTGTACTATGTTTTTATGGGGTAGAATTAACACACAACTCATTAAACACTTCGATATAGATTTAACCCAGTCCATAACTCCTCTGTTATTGTGTTCAATGCTAATTTTATGGGGATTCTGGCAGTAGAATGCAGCTACTGACATATTTCCGACCAAAGAATAGTTTCTTTTGAAATCTTTTTAGAGTGGAGATGTGTTCATATATGATGTTAGTGCTGTTAGGGATGAGGAGCCAATGGCACCTTTGTCAGAAAAGAGGACACCTTAGAAACTAAGAGAAATGGCAGGTATATCAGCTGTGTCAAAATAATGACTCTAAAGTCCTGTGAACTCCTGTGAAAATCCATCTAAGTCAACAAAGAAATTAAAACATGATCCCTGATATCTTCATTCTGTATATGAGTAGAGAATGTATTTGGATTTTCATACTTCTTTTTATGTGTATGTTTATTTTCTTGGAGTCATGGATAGTCTGCATTATAACATAGAAGATAATTCTCAGTAAAGCAGGTCATAATATTCCTCAGCTCTTCTGGTAAATAGGAATTTATATTACAGTTTTTATTTTCTCTCCCTTGTAGGTGTCCTCTTTAGTATCACAAACTTGTTTTCCAACCTAGTGAGGTGAACTAGTTGGACCATTGCCAATTTTGAAAAACAGTGGAATTGTATGTTGTTGTTGGGTGCCATTGAGTCTATTCTGACTCATAGCGATCCCTATGTACAACAGAACGAAACAGTGCCTGTGCCTACAATTGTTATGCTTGAGCCCATTGTTGCAGCCATTGTGTTAATCCATTTCATTGAGGGTCTTTCTCTTTTTCATTGACCCCGTACTTTACCAAGCATGGTGTCCTTCTCCAGGGACTGATCTCTCATGACATGTCCAAAGTATGTAAGACATAGTTTTACCATCCTTGCTTCCAGTTGGTTGGCCAGGTAGCTGTCTTCCAAATTTCTTCGCATAGATGAGTGAGCACTTCCAGTGCTGCATCCGTTTGTTGAAACATCTCAAATGATATTATTCTGTCAATTCCTGGAGTCTTGTTTTTCTCCAGTATACTCAGTACAGCTTGGACTTCTTCCTTCAGTACTGTCGATTCCTGATCAAATGGTACCTCTTGAAATGGTTGGGTATCGACCATTCTTTTTGGTATAATGACTCTGTGTATTCCTTACATCTTCTTTTGATGCTTCCTGAGTCGTTTAATATTTTCCCCATAGGATCCTTTACCTTTGCAACTTGAGGCCTGAATTTTTTCTCCAGTTCTTTCAGCTTGAGACATGCCAAGCATGTTCTACCCTTTTGGTTTTCCATTTCCAGCTCTTTGCACATGTCATTATAATACTTTGTCTTCTCAAGCTGCCCTTTGAAATCTTCTGTTCAGTTCTTTTACTTCATCATTTCTTCCTTTTGCTTTACTACTTTCAAGAGCAAGCTTCAGAGTCTCTTCTGACATCCACTTTGGTCTTTCCTGTCTTTTTAGTGACCTTTCGCTTTCTTCATGTACGATGTCCTTGATGTCATTCCACAACTCCTCTGGTCTTCAGTCATTAGTGTTCAATGCGTCAAATCTGTCCTTGAGCTGATCTCTAAATTCAGGTGGGATATACTCAAAGTCATACTTTGGCTCTTATGGACTTGTTCTAATTTTCTTCAGTTTCAACTTGAACTTAGCAATTGATGGTCTGTTCTGCAGCCAGCCCTTGGCTTGTTCTGACTGATGATATTGAGCTTTTCCATTGTCTGTTTCCAAGACATAGTCAATTTGATTCCTGTATATCCCATCTGGTGAGGTCCATGTGTGTAGTTGCTGTTTATGTGGTGGGTGAAAAAAGATATTTGCAATGAAGAAGTCGTTGGTCTTGCAAAATTCTGTCACGCGATCTCTGGCATCATTGCTATCACCAAGGCCATATTTTCCAACTGCTGACACTTCTTCTTTGTTTCCAACTATTGAATTCCAATCACCAGTAATTATCAATGCATCCTGATTGCATGCTCGATCAAGTTCAGGCTGCAGAAGTTGGTAAAAATCTTCAACTTTTCTTCATCTTTGGCCTTAGTGGTTGGTGTGTAAATTTGAATAATAGTTGTATTAACTGGTCTTCCTCGTAGGCATATGGGTATTATCGTATCAGTGGAATTGTATATGATATCAGTATTAACAGCCTGAATAATTTTCACCTATAGCTTAGCAAGCAATTTTGTAAGGTATTTTGCTTTTTAGTTTTCTTTGCATCATTTAGTATGTAGGTAAAGAAATTGGGACTAGTATCATTTAAGTTAGAAAACTTGCTTAAGTTTACTTAATATGTTAGTTGAGTTGGAAAGTGAGCTTTCAGTCTCTGATTCCTAGACTTATCAGTCATTTTAGCTGTCTCTGATGGTATATCTGCTGGTTGACGGTCTTTTAATGTTTGCTGCTGTTCATTCAGCATAATGTAGTTTTAGAATATTCCTTTATTGATAGCAGAAGCTTTTAGATACATACTGGGAATTTTAACTCACCATCAAATATTCCTTATTAGCATTTCAAAAATATAATTAGTGTTGCTTATCACACAGGTGTTATTTATATATCCTCTGTTCTGCAAATGTTGAGAAACAGAAATTAGTAAAATAAGTGACATTTTCATATCCTGAGGGTTATAGTTACAGACCAGAGTTGAGTCAAAAGAGCGCACTCTGGTCAAAGCAGTCTGGGACAATTTCAGTGTAAGTCTCGGTTCATTAATGTTCTTAAGGTGCTCATGGATCCTAGATTATTTTTGGATTATTAAAGAGAATTAAGCATCACTTTGTCAGATTTGAATGACTCAGTTTCAGATTGAACTAGAATGGCTCGACTAAGGAGACCCACAGATGCCTTACTGCTAGGACGAACATCTGTCATTGTAATTGGGACTCTTCGTATTAAAAGGGAATGTTGTTATTCATTACTCTGAAGTATTCTGGGGAAAGTAGCATGAATGATTACCTAATTTATTGTCCACCTGAATTCCCCTCCTAAATTCCTGGGCTCTATTTTTAGAATGACTCAGTACTCTTCTAGATCCTCCCAGAGCTTTTTTATAATCTCAATCTACTGCATGGGTCTCCAGGAAGGATAAAATGGAGTGTGAAGCAAACTACTGTTAACCTCCCTCAGTTTTTTTCATTGAGCACCTCCTTTGATTCCTCCTTTAAAAAAATAAAAAAATGGGTAGTATACTGACTAACCTTGCAAATGAAAGTTTTATACATTTATATCTATAATTGATGAAACATAGACATAGAAGATGAGGAAAACTGCCATCTGATAGTCATTCTTCATTTAATCTTTTCTCATCTGCAGCATTTTTTTTCTTCCTACAGAGATGTGCACATATCTTTCTTTTAAAAAAATTTTTTACACTACTTCTTAAAAAAAAAAAAAAGGGAAATACAAGAATAAATTTTTTTTCCCTTAATTACACTGTTGTACCCACAACCTTGTTTCAAAGCCATACAGGTGTAATTCTATTGCAGCAGAAATTTCAGCTCTAATTGATAGCTTTAACTATACAAAATAATAGCCTATGTAATAAAATTTCCATTGTTACATAAGAATTTAGATTGTCATTTAACTTATTATTAAATATTTAATCCATTACACTGATGATATAGGGTATTCTAATCACTTTATGTTTTGTTTAAGGGGAGTAACAATGGATGTTGGTATGACAAAGTTTGAAACCAAAACCAAAATTATTACGTTAATGGATGCTCCAGGCCATAAGGATTTCATCCCAAATATGATCACAGGAGCAGCCCAGGTACCAGCTATTTCTTTAACTCTGGTGTACTGGTTGTGTGTAAAATTTCCTGATGCTGAGTTTATAATTCTAGGATTTAAACTTCTAAAATATGAAGTTTGAAAAATAGAGAAAAATTGTATTTTCCAGGATGTTTTCATCTATACTTCATAAAATCTTTTCTAATTTATTACAAAGGAGCAAATGTATAAATGCTATGAATTTCTTTATAGTAAAATAATGATAAAGTACTTCATGAGATGTAGCTTTATATTTCATTTATTTATAGGTTGGAGTATTTATTTTAAGACCTGCCTTTTTACTATATAATATTCAAGTTCTATTATTTTTAAAGGGTTAATATGTGCATAAATAGTGAAGCTTGTAGTTTCCCCCCCGGTGGTTTATTTATTTTTTAAGATTAAAAAATTGCTTTGTAAACCTACATAATATTTAATAAGAATACAAAAAAAAAAAAGGTTGATAACTTTAAATAATTAAAACAGTGCGAATAATTTCCTTTGTAATGGATGATTGTCAGAAAACATTGGGAATTAAAAAATTTGCCTATCGCCGATTAAAAGCAAATGCTAATGTGAGCATTTGTCAATCTAAAAAGTATATTACATGAATAAATTAGGATATATTTGGGGATAAAAAAAATTATTTGGTTCTATTTTAGGAAGCTGATATATAATCTCACAATGTTACTTTAAGGTTCGTGGATTGAATGAGAGTGAAGTTTGAAAAATAATAGTTATTACTGTTGATTGAGTACCTAATATGGGCCAGACACCATACTAGGTGTTTCATGTGCACTTAATCTAATCCTCATAAGAACTCTGTGAGGTAGTTATTATCCCTGTTTCTCACTGCATTTTCCAAAGGGCACAATATGTTTTTAATGTAATCTCTCTTTCTCTCCTTATATGTATCTCTCTCTGTGTATATATATTTTTTCATTCAGTGAATACTTATTGAATGCCTGCTGTATTCCAACCCTTTGGTAGGCTGTATGGGAATACAATGGAGTACAAAGCATATTTTAATAGTTTAATGGCAGAGGCAAACACCTGAATAAGTAGTTATAGATCTTTATGGATCTTTAGAGGCCAGAGTAATCATAAACATCATTTATTTCAAACTTCTTGTTGAATTAGGGTAGGAAAGGATTTTTAGGGATTATCTAACGGAATTCCTGTCTTAGTTATCTCTATATCTGCTCTGGGGGAATGTCCTTGCCTACTTTCAATATCTGTGGGCCTGGCATTCCTTGGAGATCTCCATGTATCTTGGTATCAATCTTCCCCTGGGTCCAGGAGGTTTTCAGCGCAGGCGTCCCAGGTCTAAATGACATGCTGTGTTCTCTGCTCTTCTTTGTGGTAGTCAAGTCCCTCTCTGCTTGCTTTTCTCTCTTTTTATCTCTTGTAAGATAAAAGGTTACAGGGAGACTCCCTTTACGTCTAATCAAGGCTGTGACCTGAGTAAGGGTGTTTGATCCCACCCTAATCCTCATTCACATGACCTAATCCTGCCTCATTAACAAAACAGCTCACTTCAAATGGGACCATAACCACAGGCATAGAGGCTAGAATTTATAACTTATCACAAAATGGAGGATAATCAGATCCCAAAATGGAGGTCAGCCACACAATACTGGGAATCATGGCCTTGCCAAGTTGACACATGTTTTTGGGGAACGCAATTCAGTCCATGACATTCCACCCTTTGGCCTCCCAAAATTCATGTCCTTGCCACATGTAAAACACTTTTACTTCATCATATCATCCCAAAAGTCTTAAATCAACTCCGAGTCCACATTCCTTCCTGGGGCAAACATCCTCTTCATATGTGAACCTGTGAAATCTAGAACACAAGTTACCTGTTCCCAAAGTTCAATGGTAGAACAGGCACAAGGTTGTTACAAATGGGAGAAATTGGAGGGAAAGAAGGAATAACTGACACCAAGCAAGTCAAAAACCTAGCAGAACAATTTACATTAGCTCTCAAGGCTGGAAAATAATCCTCTGTTCTCTGAGACCATCTAGGCAGTGGCCATGATCTCTGGATTCTGGGTGGAGGTCCCTCAGCCTTGGGCTTCAGCTCCACCTTCCAGGCACACTGGGATGGCAACTCTGCTCCCTTGGCTTTGGATGGCCCCATTCTCTTAGGCCAACTGAGTGGGTTAAGGAAGAAATTCTTAGTTATCTAGTGGTGCTGTAACAGAAATGCCATAAGTGGTTTTAGCAAGCAGAAATTTATTGCATGTCATGGTTTAGGAGGCTAGAAATACGAAATCAGGGCACCGGCTCTAGGGGAAGGCTTTCTCTCTCCGTCAGCTCTGGGGAAGGTCCTTATCTCCTTTCAGCAACTGTGGGCTCTCGGTTCCTTGGAAATCTCCACATGTCTTGGCATCAGTCTTCCCCTGGGTCTAGGAGGTTCTCAGCGCAGGGACCCTGGATCCAAAGGATATGTTCCTCTCCTGGCTCTTTGTTGGTAAAAGTGAGGCCCCTCTCTTTCTGCTTGCTTCTGTCTCCTTTTGTCACTAGTCAAAGAGATATCTTCTTATCAAAATGAAGAAATAGACTCAAAGCTATTAAGCAGTTTACTCAGTGTGCAAAATACTGTGGTAGACTTTGGAGATATAAAAAAGCATACAGGGCATGCTGCCTCTCCTCCAAAAAATCATAGCATAGATATGTAAGACTTGTAAGGATGGAACAGTTAACACAAATGTCCTATAAGCATATAGATAGTATACATGATGAAGAAAAATTGCTTTATATTACTTGATCATAAAAACCTTCCTTAAAAATGTTTTAAGCATTTGAGCTCCCAAAGACAAGAGCTGTTGCATAGAAAGAATATTAACAGAGAAATTGCTCAGTACTTTTTTTTGGAGATGGCAATAAGAAAGAAGATTAGGAAGAATACTTATGGCCTTAGATATCTTAAATCCAGTTCAGTGAAGTTCAAATTTTAATCTAAAATGGTAGATGTAATTTCACCGTTATTAGCAAAATCTGATGGGAAAGAAATTTACAATTATTGAACCTAGGATTTGCAAGGTCAGAGCTGGGTGTTTTATATAAACTGTGTTTAATCCTTATCGTTTGTGGGCAGTAAGCAAATTGATACCCAGTGAGATTAGACTGTTTGCCTAAGGTGTAAGACCCATTGGTAACTAAGCATATGAGTGGAAGGGCCAATTTTCAAATTCATTGCTCCAGTTTGTACTCTTAACAAAGAATCTTTGATCAAAAGAATTGGGTCTAATTGAAGAAATTAGAGTCTAGCATCATAAGTCAGGAAGGAATGGATTTGAATGCACTTGAGGATAGATGTAGAACAGAGGGAGTATTTGGGTATGAGTAAAGGGAAAAAATACAGTAGTGTAGATTGCCCCACCAGACAAAGCATATGAGTGATACTTCTGATTTAAGTTATGAAATTCTCTTCTAGGAGCAAACTATCTGGTAAATTCTTGGCTTACTTTATGACATTTAATTTTTCATTATGGTGTAGATATATGATACTGTATATGAAATTCTTTAAAAATTGGACAGCACAAGTACAAAATGTCATTCAGGGAGCAACAGAGAGAGAGGCTATTCTGGACTCTGTTCTGACCAAAAGGCCAGAGCACTTAATGATGTGGATGGAATATAAGAGGACCCTGAGAGAAAGTGACTATCCTGGAAGAGTCTGGAGAGCTGAAGTGGGGAATACCAGATTTAGTCATTGTGTTATAGATTATAGAAGAGCAGGCTTCTGTGAGATTCAGGAATGCGTGCAAGGCAAAAACTATAGAAGAGAAAATGACTTGAAAGATAGTGTATTCCTTTAAAAAAAAAGCCCTGACAGGCCATTGACAAAAATAATTGATGAGAATGAAAATGGAGGAGCATGGATGACTGCACAGACTATTTTTTTTTTTGCATATTTCCAAAGGATGCATCCATAGGATGCAAATGGATCACATAAAGAAGAACCAACACAGATAGTTGGAACCTATAAAACTAGTTTCAATAAGGCTAAAGTTAGCTTCTTTCTGTCTTTTTATTTGATATATATATATATATATGTATATTTGTGTGTGTGTGCGTAAATTGTGTATGAGAAAAAAAGTGTCTTTCGTCTGATTCTCAAAATGATCCACAAAGATTAGGAAACGTACACAAGGTTCTGTTTCAGTGGCTCAAGAGAATGAATGTGCTGGTTTTTTTGGTAATTATTCACAGTTTTTCATTATTATAAACAATACTGTGATGAATATCTTTGTAGATCCTTAGATTTCTTTGGTATAAATTCCTAGAGGTAGAATTGATGTGAAGTAAAATATAATTTTTTGAAAAGTCTGTGAAAATTCCCTCCAGAAGGGTCATGTACTTGACAATCCCACAAACAGTGTCTGAGAATGCCCGTCTCACTGCCACAGGGAATGATTCTGTTCTTTTCATCTTCAACAGTGTGATTCCCAGAGCTGGGGAGGGAGGGGTATGTCAGTGTTTTCTAAATTTCCTTTTCTTTGGTTACTATTGAATTTTAATTTTTTCATGTTTATCAGCTGTTTATATTTCTTCTTTGTAAATAGCTTGCTTGTATCCTTTAACTGTTTTTCTTGTGGAGCTGTCTTTTTTTCATTTTGGGGTAAAGACTATACAGTGGTAGTATGTATAGCCTTTACTGTGTATCTGCAAATATTTGTCCCTGCTTAATTATCTTTTCATTTTATTGTTTTTTTTCCCCCTTTGCCCAGACATTTTAACTGTTATGTAATCTATTATGGAACTATTTTATTGTTCTTTATCTCATTATTTTTGGTGTTGTGCTAGTACTTCTTTTTATTTTCAAATTTTAATCCATCTGTAAAATTATCTTGTTTGGTTTGTTTTTGGTATCTGGTGTCAGGTTTGGATATATCTGCCTTTAAAATCTCTGACTGATACAATTAATTGAATAATCCATCCTTTGAATTAAAATGCTGTGACATTATTTCTAATTTAGATTTTTTTTTTTTTTCCCTCAGGCAGATGTAGCTATTTTAGTTGTGGATGCTAGTCGGGGGGAGTTTGAAGCTGGATTTGAGACTGGAGGACAAACTCGAGAACATGGCCTCTTGGTCCGTTCCCTGGGAGTAACACAGCTTGCAGTTGCAGTCAATAAAATGGATCAGGTATTTAAGGCTTTATGAGACTTCTTTTTAGATGCTAATTCAGATATTTCTGTGTCCATACAGATGACCTCAGCTGTGACTAGTATACATTTCATTAGTTTGGTTGCCATATTTTTAAAAAATAAATTCATGATTCTGATATTAAGATATTAGTAATTTTTAAGCAAGAAGATGGCTTTTCATTGTCAAAATGAATAAAGGAAAGCTGTAACATTGTTTTTATTTATAGAATAATACACATTTGTTGTAGTAGAATGAAAGCATAGTAAAACTAGAAATAACTTATATTGCCAACTCCCCCTCAAAAAAAAACCCAAAAACTTCTAACATTTTATTTTGCATATCCATCCCATTTATTTTGTAGATAAAAAGATTTTTTTTGCATTAGGTCATAATCTATTTTATTACCTGCTTTTAAAAAAATTTGACAATATTCTTGTGTATGTTTCCAAGTAATTAATGATTCTTATATAAAGAGGTTGTTTTTGTGGCTTTATTTTAGCCTATTTTAAAGATATACTATAATTTATTCAGTCCTCTACTTTTGGACCATTTCTAGTTATTTCTTATGTGTGTTTGTGTTTAGAAATGGTTCATTCTGTGGGAATGTCTGGCCTTGCGTATACATTTGAAGATTTGTCGAACACCATATGAATGCCTTTGAGAAAAGTCCTTGTTTTTTTACTGTGGGCACATATGGTGTATTCACTTTCTTAAGCTTTTACCAACACTGCTATCATTAAAAAATTGTTTTCTAATTTGATATGTACATCTTTTAATTCACTCTTCTATGAGTTTTAATAGTATTTAAATATATTTATATGTTAACCATTTGTATTTCTGCTGCGGAAATTGTTTATATAAATAATTTGCTCATTTTTGAAGCTTTTTTAAGTCAGTTTATAAATGTACTTTATTAAAGGTATTAATTCTATATCCGTAATTTTCCCAGTTTGTTATTTGACTTTTAATTTTATTTATGGTGTATTTTTCACATATATTTAACTTTATAAATACTGTGTAATTTCTTCCTTTATGCCTAAGAATTTTCTTACCCTGGAATCAGATGTTCAGTTAGTTCTTTTATGATATCATTAGTATGTATTCTTTTTAGCTTTCCCCATCATTTTAGTATGAAAATTTTAAAGTATAAAGAAATAGTTAAATAATTTTACAGTAAACACCCATATTGAACTCACTAGTTAGATTCTACTAGAGATAATTTACTCTGCTTGCTCGATTACCTGATTTTCTATCTATCCTTTCATTTATCATTCAGTCCATCTTATTTTGAGATGCATGGCTGAGTTTTAATTTTAATACATGTTTATGTTAATTTGATATTTGTATCTTACATAGTTTTGATTGATATTTTGTGGCAGAAATTTAAATTTTGTGTATAATATATTTGGAAGGACAGTTTTAAAAATAATCGGGTCTTTATCAGGTTAATTGGCAATACGAAAGGTTTCAAGAAATTACTGGAAAACTTGGGCACTTTCTTAAGCAAGCAGGTTTTAAGGTAAGAAGGTTTTAAAGTTATTTATTACTCTGTTTACTTAAGTCTCATTTTACATATATGAGAGGGGAAAAGAAGAATATCCTGAATTCTTGTCTTGTTAAATATGTTTAATTCTCATTTCTCCTTGGTTTCATGTATATATTATTTTATTTGGATTACCTTATCTTGGAAGGGGAAACCCTGGTGGTGTAGTGGTTAAGAGCTATGGCTGTTAATCAAAAGGTAGGCGGTTCGAATCTATCAGGTGGTCCTTAGAAACCCTATGAGGCAGTTCTACTCTGTCCTAAAGGGTCGCTATGAGTCAGAATTGACCTGACAGCAGTGGGTAGTTTTTATCTAGAAGGAAACCCTGGTGGCATAGGGGTTAAGTGCTATGGCTTCTAACCAAAAGGTCAGCAATTCCACCAGACACTCCTTGGAAACTCTGTGGGGCAGTTCTACTCTGTCCCATAGGGTTGCTATGAGTCGGAATTGACTGGATGGCAATGGGTTTTACGGGTTTATCTTAGAAAATTGTGTATGTTTTATAAATTGACTTGGATTAATATAAGTGAAAGGTTTTTTTTTTTTCTTTTTCCCTTTCCTTACCTATTAAGTGAGGTGGTGTATGGTCAGGAACATCGCAGAGGAAAGTAGAAACTGGTAGAAATTTCATTGAGCAAAAACATGAAGCATGCGTGTATCACTGGTAGAAATTTCATTGAGCAAAAACATGAAGCATGCCTGTATCACTGGTTGAAAATGCTTCAGTGTTTTTGAACAAATTTGCAATGTCTCACAAAATCAAAAATTTGAAAACTAGTGTATCAGATAACTGTAGGCAGTAGTTTGTGATTTCTATCACTTTTTAAAAAGTACATCGCTATCATTATTGACAGACTTGATGCAATTATGGTGACAGTAAACATTTTAACTCAATCTTTTTTAATAGGAGAGTGATGTAGCTTTTATACCTACAAGTGGTCTCAGTGGTGAAAATCTAATCACAAGATCTCAATCAAATGAACTCTTAAAGTGGTATAAAGGACTGTGCTTATTAGAACAAATTGGTAAGTAGTACTGCCATACTAATTTTAATGCAATATAAACATGATATAAATTATTATTTAGAGTTCTTTATGGAAGACAGTAATTATATGAATAGGATTTGTAATCAGAAAAGCTGGGTTATTAGCCTTGAAATTGGATGTAATATTTAAATTATCTAATGTTCAGTTTTATTTATTTAATGAGGCTACTGCCTGCCCTGCTGGCACAGTGGTTAAAGTGCTCAGCTGCTAACTGAAAGGTTGGCTGTTTGAATCTCCATGGGAGAATAGACCTGGTGATCTGCTTCTATAAAGAGCCTAGGAAAAGCCTAGGAAACCCTCCGGGGCAGTTCTCCTGTCCTATAGGGTAGCTGTGAGTTGGGATTGACTCAGTGGCACACAATGACAGCAGCCCTACCTGCCTACCTGATAGACTGTTGTTGAAATCAAATGAGAGAACATGTGTGAAAACATTTCATAAATTGCAGAGTACTCTATAAATAACAGTAAATTTGCTATTAGTACTTACAAAAAAGCCGTTATTTTCTAAGAGAAGTGGAAATATAATGGAATCATGAGACGGGTCAAAAATTCCACTGTAAATTAAACCCTGCTTTTTTTCCAGATTCCTTCAAGCCTCCTCAGCGATCTATTGACAAGCCTTTTAGATTATGTGTATCGGATGTTTTCAAAGGTAAGTGCTGTCTCTGCGGTGCTACCTCAGGATGGTCCCTTCCTTTCCATTTTCTCCTTCTTTTCTTGGACTAAGTTATTATATTGTCTTCAGACTCTCCCTTCTCCATTCCAGTGTAAGGATTACTCCTAAATTATTCTTAAACTTTACAGTTCTAGTCGCCTAACTCCCTTGCTGAGGAAAACCTTCATTTTACTCATCATTCCCTGTTTCGTACTCATCTTTCAGGCATAAAAAACCGTATCGTTTATGTTTCTAGCCTTGTAGTTTTTTCCCCCAATAGATTCCTTTGGTTTCCTTATTCGCTAACAAAACTGATTGTTCACTGTCTCTTAACCACATGAAGTCTTTATTTGCAGTATGTCTACCTACGTTTTGCCCGTTTCTCTGTACTTGCTCATCTCCTACCCATCTTTAACAGTCTAGATCCAGTTGAGAAAGAGAAAGCACACAGTAGGTAAAACGGGAAGTTTAATATAAAGAATTATTAGCTATGATAAAAGAATGACTATAAAATATAAGGAAATTCTATATGGTACCCTAAGGCTGAGGGAGAATACCCAAAAAAGGACAAATCTGGAAGGGGCTCAGACTTTGTTGGAGGTGTGGTTCAGGCCATTGGGTAGAAAAGAAGTTTGCTGGTTTGGCCAGAGCTTTTCTGGAGTCTCTGGGCAAGCTGTAGGCAGCCTTCTGGAGTATAGGTGGGAAGAACAAGTGATTGATTAGCAACTGGTGATATGGAAGTGCAGTGGGAGCCTGGGCTCTGGTGAGGGCGGGAGGACTTCTGAGCATGTGGGCTGTGGAGGAACTCGCAGAAGGAGCAGCAGCGTGATGTGTGACTCAGGGCGGTAAGTGGCGGCGTGCAGAAGTCTAGATACCAATGGGGTCAGGAGGGGACTTGCAGAAGGAACACAATGTTTGATCTTTGGGCCACAGGGAGTTGTACACAGTCCATTGCAAGGCTCTGGTTTCCATGTTGAGGGGGCTGTAGGCTGAACATGCAAGGTGGAAAAGGAACTGCATTCTGGGCCCTTGGATGGGGCAACACTCTACCAGATAGATGTCTTCACACCAGCACTGCTGAGTTTGGCCACTGCTGATTCTGGCCCACCTGGAAACTGCAGGAATGCCTCTTCGTCCTGCAGTGTCCCGCCACCTCCCTCTGTTGAGAACACTTCACGTATCACACTCACTTTAAAGGAGAAATACTTACAGGGTTTATTTGTCTCAAGGCATATGTATTGAAACGGTGCATTTGGAGCACAGAAGCAATAAATTGATGACTGATGTACCATCCTTTGAGGCTTATCGCAAATTTCTTCTTTCCCCACCAGATACAAGACTACATTTTATTTATATTAACCTTTTTTAAAAAGAAATAGTAGTACACATATAAAATAGTATTCAAAAGAAATGTTTAGTGCATTGATTTTTTTTTTTTTTTCCTCCAAAGTGAGTAGCAATGTAACTACTGCCCATGTGAAGACATAGAATAGAGGATGGCAAGAATTCCAAATATTCTGGAATTGTCCATTTTTGCTTTAACTAATCAATTATTTTTAAGGAAATCTTAAAAATTAAGAAGAAATGTCTTTTATATTTACCCACTTATTTACCATTTTTAGTGCTCTTCGTTACTTAGCGTAGATCCAGGTTTTCGTATTGTATCATCCTCCTTTGTTTGAAGAACACCCTTTAACATTTTTGTAGCCCAGTCATCTGGTGACAAGTTCGCTCAGCTTGTTTGTATTTTGAATGATATATTTCCTCAGATAAAGATTCTAGGTTGATTTTTTTTTTCCTCTTCCAGCATTTTTTAAGATATTGCTTTCTAGCTTGTATAGTTTCTAATGAGAAGACTGTGGTATTATCTTTGCTCCTATGAACATATATGCACTTATTTCTCTGACTTTGCTTAAAATCTTCTCTGTGTCACTGGTTTTAGACATCTGATTTTGACATATCTTGGTTCGGTTTTCTTTGTGTTTATGCTGCTTGGAGTTCACTGATATCTTGGATCTACAGGCTTTAGAGTTTCAGGTTTGGAAAATTTTGGTCACTATTTCTTCAAAAAAAAATTTTTTTTTCTATGCCTTATCACTTTCTAAGAGTAGTGTCTAATGTTATAACTTCTAGTAAATTCTCATTTCCGACATTTTGCATCTCTGGAAGTTTAATATGGTTTTATGTATCTCCTGTTCCTTTCCTTACTATATTCAGGTTTTCCTTTAAATACTTGAACATAGTTATAATAGCTATTTCACTATTCTTGCCTGGTAATTCCATCATCTCTATCATTTCTGGGCCTCTTTCTTTTGACTGATTTTTTTTCTTCTGTTAAAAGGTCATATCTTCCTGTTTCTTGTCCTGTCTTGTAATTTTTTACTGAATTCTGGGCAGTTTAATCAAGGGTCTGGATTCTTTTTCTCTAAAGTGTGTTGTACTTTGTCTGGTAGGCAGTTAGGTTACTTGCAGTTAAATTTGATCCTTTGAGGCTTTTTAAGCTCTGTTAAGATGGGTCTATAGTAACCTTTACTCTAGGGTTGATTTACCGCCATTACTAAGGCATGGCCCTTCTGGAGTCTTCATCTGAATGCCCCAAGTGATCAGTGAGGACTCATCACTCTGACTGTTGTCAGCAGAACAATGATCAGTCCTGTTAGCACTCTGAAAACCAGTAAACGCTTACCTCCCTGGTTACTCTTTGCCTGACCTTGCATGGTTTCGTGTTACACACGTGTATCTTAGTATTCAATAAATAATCAAGGGGAGCACTGTTGCTGATTTCTGTAGTTCTTTTTCTCCCTCTACTCCAAAATTCTTCTCAAATTGCAATCTGGGCTCTATTTGGTATCCTCTTTTCTATGCTGTGGTCCAGAATGTTCCTCCAGACAGAAAGCCAAGCGATTGTAGGGCTCACCTTGTTTGATTCCCATCTCTCAGGGATCATTGTCCTTTGTCTGAAAACAGGTGTTCCATGTATTTCATCCAGTTTTCTAGTTGTTTAAAGCAAGTAGGTAAATTTGGTTCCTGTTACTCTACCATTGTTGGAAATGGAAGCATCTGTTTCTCCCTGTCATTCTGCTGCATTTTACTTTATACATTTTGAAATCTTGTTTTTAGCAACATACACATATATACTTCTTATCACTTCCTAGTGAATTGAACCGTTTACCGTTAGCAGTGTTTCTCTTTATCTGTAATAATACTTTTTACCTTAACCTCTACTTGAAGGTTGCCATTAATATAGTTATAGCAGCTCTCTTTTATTTCGGGGCCTACAGAAAAGCACAAAACTTATCTCTGAGTTTACTTGAGTCTTGGTGAAGGGGGAAGAAGATTGCTTTCTTAGCATAAGGAAGAGAGAAACGACATAATTGTCTTAAGTTATTTGAGAAGCTGTAAGTGGACAGGACACGGGTATTTTCTGTATTGTTTCAGAAGGAAGAGATGGGTGACCAGTGAGCAAAGTTTAGGAAAGATTTCATCTTAATATAAGGAAGCACTTTCTAATGATTAAAAAATGATTAGAGACATCTTAAAGGGGAATGAGCTGCTTTTGGGAGTGGTGAATTCCGCTAACTTCAGACATACTCAAACATGATTGGATCTGACACAGTGGTTGTAGAGGCTATGAATGCTTGGGAGCATTTCTTTTAAATAGGACATTCTGCTCTTCTAATTGTTATTTCCCATAGAGTTTCTATTAAAAAAAAAAAAAAATATTCCGTGCTTCTGATTGTTATTTCCCGAAGTAGAAAAACTTGAATGTTTCCCATTTCCATCGTATGTTTATCTATACACATATCTCCTATCCTTCTTCCTGATGAACTCTTCTATATTCTTCAAAACTCAGCAGAAGTGTCACTTCTGTGACTCGTTTGACTGACACTACCCACTGTTATCAATCAGGGTCTAAACAGGAGATAAAAACTGCACAGTAATTTGGACAGGGAAAGTTTAACTTCTAAATTATTAACCATAACAGGAGATTAGAATAGTGGGGGATTCATCAGGAGTAAGGAGAACTAGAGAATAGCATATATGGAGAATAGCTTCTACTCCTATGGTTGACATAGAATACCCAAGGAAGAAAGAGGACCTCCTTCCGTCCCTGGGGTTAAATCTAGACCTTGTTGAAGAGGGCATTGCCAGGGCTCACTGAATGGTGGAGAAATTTGCTGAGGCTGCAAAGTCATCTAAGGTGTTGCCAGGGAAAGCTGCCCACAAGGAGGTGCCACATACTGCTTGCCAACCACTGATTTGGTCACTCCTGGAGCCAGGCACTGTAAGACCCTGTGAGAGAAGCACATTGGAAGCAGGAGGAGAAACTCCTTCCTCCCCCAGTGTCCCTCAGGGAGGGACTGAGAGCTTGACATTGTGTTCACTGCAAAGAAGAAATATTTGCAGGGTCCATCTCCATTGTCACATAGCAGACATGCAGGGTAGATTTGGAATGGAAAGGCAATAAATAAATTGATAACCGTCACACTGATCCACACACATACCCTAAAGTGTCCTCTGTGCTCTCCATACCCTCCATCATTGTATTTTTCATGCAGTATTATGAATGTTTCTGTGCTGTCTGCCTATTACACTTAGATTATAAACTCCTTAAGAGTAGGTACTGCCTTTTCCATATCTATATCTGGAGGACCTAGCCCAGTGCCTGACACATAATACCCATTTAATAAATGAATAATAGATGAATGAATGAAGGTGCTTTGAAAAAAATCATGCAATGAAATTGAAATGTATTATTATTAGCTTCAAGCATTCTAGTAGAGGAAATATGGTTATGGTTTCCAAAATACCTGTTATCTACTTAAAATACAAGAGATGCATGATTTTCTTTTTGTTAACCATGCCTGCTGACTACTTTCTCACTTCCTGTTCTGTCTTCCATCTGCTTTTTGGTTTCTGCTTCTCTCAGTGTTCCCACTAAGGTTACCAAATGGCTTCTTGTTTGCCAAAGTCAGTACGCACATTTCAGTTCTCTCTTACCTGATCCTGGCATTACTTCTAATGCTGTTAGCCACACTCACCCTGAAACATTTCTGCCTTGGTTTCTGTGACCCACTTTATCCTGCTAACCTGTATCTTTCTCTGACCTCTGCATCTTCTCTGTGGGCTCCTCTTTCTCCATCCTTTAGTTGGTATTGTACTGCCTCAGCCCTCTTCTTATTCCACAGGCTCCTTTTGGACACCTGTGAGTTCATCTGCCTCCTGCATCTTAATGGTTCCCAAATCTGTATCTCCATCCCAAACCTACTCTGCTGCTCTCCAGACATATGTGTCTAACTGCTGCTGGACATTCCCATAGGAGTGTGCTCCTGAGGTACCATTCTGGGTGGTTGGTGCCTCTTAGGGTACATCTTCTCCACCTTTAGTCCTCAAAGGCACAAGGCCAGAATGAATCTTGTTCTCTCATTTCCTGTCTCACAGTTAATGGCATCGTCATTTCAGATTTCTTTCTTTTTGTCATTATCCCTCATTGACCTTATCGCTCTAAACCTCTCATTCCTTATTCCTAAATTCTTGAATTCATTCCCTTTTCATACCAGTGCATGTCCATTTCAATCAACTGTCTCTTTGTCCTAACACAGAAATACAATCATGTCTCTTTTCTGTTCACAGTCTTCACTGGCTTTCATTACTTAACTGAAGGAGGAAATTCAAACACCTAGTGTAATTTATGAGACCCCTTGATGATTCACCCCTTTCCTGTCTCTGTAGCCTCATGTCTTGCCTTTTCCCAGATTTCCATATTGTCCCGTCATGTGAGGTGCAATTGGCTCTTAGCACATACCACATTCAGTTATGACTCTGTGCCTTTGTACATGCGGTTTCGTGGCTCAGCAATGTCTTCCTCCTACACACAAGTCACCTGGCAAATTCCTGTTTCTTCTCCTTCAAAGTGTAATCATTCTTCTATCATGGATTCTTTATTCACCTTTTTCTTTGTTTCTGTTTCACGTTATAAATACGGCTTGTCTCAGTACAATGTAATTGTTTTTGTTTTTCTCTTCACTAGTGTAGACTCCTTAAGGGTAGGAACTTACATTTTCATCTCTTTATCCTCAGTGTCTGGTACTGAGTAAGCACTCAATTAATATTTAAGAAGAATGAATGAATCCCCACTTTTTATAATATGAATATTTTCATTTTCAATAAAATCTTAACAAGAATAGAATGTGGTATGCTGTATTTAATAGATATGTTAAAGATTAATGTCCATTGAACTACAAACATATAAATACCAGTGAACTACGTATAGCTGCTAGAGTATTAATCATCAGATAATATTGCTATATGAATCTTTATGAGATTTTGGTATGTTTTGCAGATCAAGGATCTGGATTTTGTGTAACTGGCAAAATTGAAGCTGGTTATATCCAGACTGGTGACCGACTACTAGCAATGCCTCCCAATGAAACTTGTACTGCAAAAGGTATTCCTCTACCAGACTCTTGCTTAACAAACCTTAAAGTTAAGACAGCAGATTATTTTAAGTAGTTTAGTTATTAACTCTTACTGAAATTGTAACTGACTGTCAAAATGATACTAACTGTTGAAGATAAGAATGTGAAAACATTAAACGATTTTTTTCTGATGTGACTATGTATGTGTATATGTGCATATAATATTCCAGTTGTGGCAACATTTTCTTTTTTGACACTGATTCAAGAAGTCTGGTTAGGGTTTAACCAAATGTGTAGACACCTGACAGATACATTTAAAATTGTAATGTGTAGCAGAAAATAAATCTAAACCCAGCCTGACACTGAATAGTCACTGGCAAAGCAGACTGCTACCATCTGTTGTTTGCAGTGTGTATTTCAGAATTACTACAAGTTAACAGCTTTGATCATGTTTATACCAAAAAAAATATTGTACAGGAAGATGTAAATATGCAAATAAGATGCAAATAAAGAAAAATCTAATGTTGAAAAGAGAAATTGAGCTAGGGTAAAGAACCACAGTCCCTGCTTTTGCATATAGACCTAACGTGCATCCTTTCATAATGACTGACCATCATTTCTACCTTTTAGTCATTTGTCCTTACTCATTGATTCTTCTCCGAATTCTGATTAACAGTTTATAATTTCATACTTACTTTGATCTGGCTTCTAACTAAGCCTTTGACTTCAATCTATTGAAGATCTTTTTTTATACTGTAAAATAATATTATTTGTAACAAATTTAAGCTAAAGTATGACCTATTGAGATTATTATTATTATTTTTATTTGAGTTTCAGTATTTTTCCTTCTGTTATTTTTTAATTTATAGTTTATATTCAGAGTTGTACCTGACTAGTTTATAAATTTCATTTAACATTTAGAAAAAAAAATTTTTAGGTTGAATTAATCTATTCACTTTTAAAACAAATTTCTTGACGATAAGAAATTAATGAATATCTGCTTAGATATAGTGTAACCTAAATATAAAGGTAAATAAGGAAATGTTTGTAAGTGCAACTCTCTGCTTTTGGTCTTTTTAGGTGATCAGGGTTTACAGAGCTTTTTGAAGTATTAATTTCTTTGTTAGCAAGCTATTTCGAGAATAAGACTTTTTTTTTTTCCCCTAATCAGCAGACATGAATTACACTGTGATCCCAAATTTATCAGACCTCACAGACTGGCTCCCTCATGACCTCCAAAATCACAATTCTCAGAACTCTTAAAGCTCTCCTTGAACTCTAAAAGCCTATAAACTGTCCCTTAAGAGTATGCTGCGTGGAAAAAATGAGTATTTTCAGAACAATATGGGTAGATTGTAATATACTAAAAACATGTTAATCAGGGACTGTTGCACAGTGGATGGCCTATACACTGTCTTCATCAAAAGGACTGAGTTCTAATAGAAAAAAGCTTTCTCTATAAATTTGCCCATATGTTCAGAAAATATGGGATCTCTTTTAAAAGCTTTTGAATGGAGTGACTGAGGATTGCCATTTGGAATTGCTTTCCAGGACTACCTCTAGGTAGTATAGGTAATATGCAACACCTGGAATCATTTTAAAATAATTTTATTATCATTATTTTCTTAAAAGCATCTCTTTTCATAAGCCAGTTACCAATGTGCAGAGCTCTTTCTGGGAAGAATTCTTTTTGAGCCAAGAATAGTTGAGGGAACTGATGAAAACCCTCTGAAATACAGACTGAGCACTGTATTACTTGTAGAAGACAGTTCAAGTGGCTGTCTAATTAAAAGCAAAGCTCAAGAGAATGAAATATTACTAGGTGTCTTACCCAGCTCTATATTTTATGTCATTAAAAATAATTTAAATTGTGGCATTGTTAAGCCTGCATCCATTATTATAAGTGAAATATTTAAATAGAACCTGTTTAATGAATATAAGGACCTGGTGGTACAGTGGATAAGCTCTCAGCTGCTAACCGAAAGGTTGACAGTTTGAACCCACCAGCAGCTATGTGGGAGAAAGATGTGGCAGTTGGCTTCCATAAAGATTTACAGCCTTGGAAACCCGATGGAAGAGTTCTGCTCTGTCCTATAGGGTCACTGTGAGTTGGAATCGACTTAACAACAATGGGTTTTTTTTTTTTTAATGCATCTATCAGCTGAGCAAATGCATATAAAAATCTTGATTAAATAAGTAGAAACCAGCCTTTTATGGACAAATACAAGTTACTTTATGTTTAGGGTGGTGTTCTAGAAGAGCCAAGTCTAGAGGAAGTGTGTTTCCACAATGCTCACAGTTAAACTTCTCACTCTCAATCCATTCATATTGAAAATGATGAGTACTGTCTGATGAAGCACAAATCAGCCAGACTTTCTTGGTTGTTATGGTTTGACACTGAGGTGTTTCACTGTATGCTTTGGTTCTTACTCATTTCCAGGAATCACCCTGCATGATGAACCTGTTGATTGGGCAGCAGCTGGAGATCACGTTAGTCTTACGTTGGTTGGGATGGATATCATCAAAATCAAGTGAGTGTGAAAATGAGTTTAAGCAACCATTGATGTGGATATAGGACCCCAGATCACACAGCCCTTGCAATCCACTAGCTTACAGGAAAGTGTTAGTATTAATTTTGAATCTCATTTGGTCAAACATAGACACCAGTGCGTGGAAGCATAGTAATGAGAAGAATAGCAAATCTACTTAAAATTGGAATTAATATAAGTCAGCACGCGTCCTTGTCATGTTCTCTAGGTGAAATCTGCAGTGTAAAAAAATGCTGAAAGGTTCGTGGTATAAACCATGCCTTTTCTAACCCGGAAAGGAGTGTTTAGTAGAAGTCCGTAATTGTACTTTCTCGGTAAGTGGCTTCAGAGATTTTCCTTCTGGATGTAAATTTGTTCCTCATCTACCTTATTATTTATTTTCGTTACAGTGTTGGCTGCATATTTTGCGGCCCTAGAGACCCCATCAAAGCCTGCACTCGTTTCAGAGCTCGAATCCTCATCTTTAATATTGAACTCCCTATCACTAAAGGGTTTCCTGTAAGTTTCAAAAAGTTTTACTGTTACTGTTTTATCAAGTCAAAATAACTTTATCTTAAAAAATAGTAAGTTTCTTTACAAGCAGTGATGCTGTGGTTGTTTTCAAATAATATCTTATTACTCTAACCCAGAAAAACAAAATTAGAACTTGGAAATTATTACTGTTTTTTATTTGTTCCTTTATCCTGAGGAGTTTTTTAAAAGAGGCATTGGGAAGATACTTCATAATCAATAGGATACAGCCTGATGATAATAAAATGATTTCCCAGGGGAAATGGTAAATAAATGCTTTCTACTGTGTTCTAAAGGCCACTTAACTGGTCTTCTCAGATGGAGTGTTTCTGTTTTCGTTTTGTTCAATAATGCTTATGAGTAATTTTTCTGAATAATAGTATTACATTGTTAGAGAAAATTTTGGAAAACACAAAAAGAAAATAAGAATGCTATGTAAATGGAGAATCCACATTACTGTTTAGATTTCAGTGTATTTTCTTACGCACGTATTTTCTTACCACACCCCGTGGTATTTATGGGTGTGTCTGAGGCTTCTCCACACAGAGGGATCCTAATTGTGTGGAAGCAGCACACTCAGACCCTGCGCCCTGTGAGGTTGGTCTGCAGGCCATCACTGACCAGTGTCATTTTAAAATGCACGTTTCATAGGGAGAGGGAGATTGGATACTATAATGTTACTCATCCAGGAAAGATGTGACTTGTGAATAGGAAGAATTCCTTCTTGTTTTCTGTGTAATTTTTTTTCTTAACGTTTGGAACCATACTCTTTATAGTTTGGTACCTTGCTCTTGTTAGTTAACAGATGAGTATTTTCCCATGAGACTTCCTTTTGTCTGATCAGCTCATACAGTGTAGACTGTGCATGACAGTAAAAACTCTTCTCAGTGGGATTAAATGCTTTGCCTTTGGAAATACAAATGGGTTATTTTGACTATTTGATGGCATCTTTGAAATAAAAATAAGACAGTAATAGTAGCATTTGACCTTTAAACTTTTTCAAGTTAGTGAGAGCATTTTAGATTTGGGAATACATTTATTTATTTAGCTCACTGAAAGTAATTTTATGCTGATATGTTTGTATTTGAAATTAAGCAATAGCCATGTACTCTGCTTATAATTCTTTGTAGCTATTTTTTATATGAATTTGGTCATATAAAAATTGTATTTGTAAGATACATTTAGGTACTTTTGTAATTACATTCCATTTCTCCTACATGCTAAAAAGGAGTAAAAAAGCCCTTAAAAAAAAATTGTTATAGTTGAAAATATTTAATTTTTAAATATTCAAAATTCATGTATAGTTAGCACAGTAACTACAAGCTAATTGCTTATGGGTAAACGGAACTCATTCTTAGAAAGCAACGTATCCTGGAGAACGCGGAGAGGTTGGTTACTGTATGTTTTTACTCATGCCACAATAATATTTGCCAGTGTAGAGGTAGAGAGGTCAAGAAGTCAGTAGTTACTTTGAATAGTAATACTGTCTTCCTGTTACTGTTTTTTTCTTAAAAATAAACATGAATTGAAAGTTTTTCAGTGCAGCTTTATGAGATTCCACCTCAATATATCGATTCACAAATAACCGGATGAAATTTGTTTCACAAAAGGTCAAATTTTGTCATCCAATTCAATGAGCACACCCTTTGGGAAAAAACTTGATTTTTTTTTTTTTAAGCCAAGGAAAGCCTCCTAAGCAATGAAAATTTCACTATTTTGGGACTAAGCTTTAATGTGACACAAGTATATTCAAGTTTCCCATGGTTTATATGGTAAACTGTATGTTTTTAAGAGGAAGAATGGATTTAATTTTAAATTCATCTTATCTGATATTTTTTAAAATAGGTTACCTGTAGGTTTAAGGAAAATAATAATTTGACTTATGGGTAAACGGAACTAACATATTATTTAGCCCATTGTAGTTTGTAGAACACTGGATAATTCGATTCTCATAACCCCACATCAAGCACAGAATCCTAAACATTATCTGAAACCCTTTGGACCAGTGTGTTTCAGAATTCAGGTATCTCTGGACTTTTGAAATGTAATATGACACATATAAAACCCCTAACGGAGAATGAAACAGCACACTAATCAAATTAATGTGTTTGGCGTTAATATTTCTGCCACACAATAGGTTTTTTTTTTTTTTTATAAATTACCTCACTTAAATTCCCATCTGGTTTTGCTGCCAAAGGGGCTGAGCAGATTTAGAAAAAAACTTTAGGCTTTCAGTCTTCAGAGATTTTAAATCCCAGCTAAGGGTTTGTGGGCCTGCATTATTATTGTCCCCATTTATAGATGAGAAGTTGGAGGCTGTTAAGAGGTTGTGACTATATGAATAGTAAGTGGTTGAGTCAGGTCTCATACTCAGCTCTTTTCGCTCTGAAAACCATTGATTTTTTTTTTCCTTCTACACGATGCTGCAGATTGCTTTGAATTACAGATGACTCTGGTTATGTACAACACGAGTTAAAAATGTAAGATATATATAATCACTTCCTATTTTTCTGCATGTAGATTTTTTTCAGTCACGTATTCAACTACTTGTTTTTTTGAGTCACTACTTGTAAGATGCTCTGGAGATAGAAAGACAAATAAAACCTGACCCAATCCCATACTGCCATAACTCAGTCTTCATCCTTCTTTGAGTTTACCCCAGAACCCCCAAAGTGTTCACAAAAGTTAGAAGGAATTTAGTTAGGGTCTCATGGCTCCTTATGAATTTGGCAAGCTGTGGAGACCAGTTCCCTAGTCACACCTAAGCTAAATGAAGGGAACCCTGTCTACTTACCTAAGTTGCCTGTTGTGAAAGAGATGTGTCTTAGATATTTTGTTGTTGTTGTTGTTAGTTACCCTCCAGTTGGTTCCCACGCACATTGACCCTGTGTACTACAGAAGGAAACACTGCCAGGTCCTGCGCCATCCCCACAGTCGTTGCTGTGTTTGAGCCCATTGTTGCAGCCATCGTGTCAGTCTGTCTCATTGAAGGTCTTCCTCTTTTTTGCTGACCCTCTACTTTACAAAACATGATGTCCTTCTCCAGGGACTGATCCTTTTAACATGTCCAAAGATGTGACTTGAAGTCTTGCCATTCTTGCTTCAAGGAACGTTTTGGCTGTACTTCTTCCAAGACAGATTTATTTGTTCTTCGGGTAGTGTGTGGTATATTCAATATTCTTTGTCAACACCGTTATTCAAAGGCATCAATTCTTCTTCAGCCTTCCTTCTTCATTGTCCAGATCAGCTTTTGCATTCATATGAGGTGATTGAAAATACCATGGCTTGGGACAGGCACACCTTAGTCCTCAAAGTGACATCTTTGCTTTTGAACACTTGAAAGAAGTATTTTACAGCAGATTTGCCCAATGCAATAGGCCCCCCCTCCTTTTTTTTTTAATTTTTATTGTGCTTTAAGTGAAAGTTTACAAATCAAGCTGGACTCCCATACAAAAATTTATAAACACCTTGCTATATACTCCTAATTGCTTTCCCCTTAATGAGACAGCACACTCCTTCCCTCCACTCTCTCTTTTTATGTCCATTCGGCCAGCTTCTGACCCCCTCTACCCTCTCATCTCCCCTTCAGACAGGAGATGCCAGCATAGTCTCATGTGTCTACCTGATCCAAAAAGCTCATTCTTCACCATTATCATAGCCTATCCCATAGTCCAGTCTAATCCCTGTCTGAAGAGTTGGCTTTGGGAATGGTTCCTGTCCTGGGCCAACAGAAGGTCTGGGGGCCATGACCACCGGGGTCCTTCTAGTCTCAGTCAGACCATTAAGTCTGGTCTTTTTATGAGAATTTGGGGTCTACATCCCTGTGCTCTCCTGCTTTCTCAGGGCTTCTCTGTTGTGTTCCCTGTCAGGACAGTCATCGGTTGTAGCTGGGCACCATCTAGTTCTTCTGGTCTCAGGCTAATGTAGTCTCTGCTTTATGTGGCCCTTTCTGCCTCTTGGGCTCATAATTACCTTGTGTCTTTGGTGTTCTTCGGTCCTTTGATTTCTTGGCTGCTGCTTCCATAGGTGTTCATTGCGAATCCAAGTAAAATGAAATCTCTAGTCTTTCCTTTGTTTATTATGATGTTGCTTATTGGTCTAGTTATGAGAGTTTTTGTTTTCTTTAAGTTGAAGTGTAATCCATACTAAAGGCAATAGTTTTTGATCATCATTAGTAAGTGTTTCAAGTCCTTTTCACTTTCAGCAAGCAAGGTTGTATCATCTGCATATTGTAGGTTGTTAATGAGCCTTCCACCAATTCTGTAGTCACGTAGTCTAACTTCTTGGATTATTTGCTCAGCATACAGATTGAATAGGCATGGTGAAAGGATACAACACTGATGCATACCTTTCCTGATTTTCAACTGTGAGTATCCCTTTATTCTGTTCTAACCACTACCTCTTGGTCTATGTACAAGTTCTGGAATTCCCATTCTTTGCAAAGTTATCCATAATTTGTTATGATCTGCACATTCGAATGCCTTCGCATAGTCAGTAAAACACAGGTAAACATCCTTCTGGTATTCTGTGCTTTCAGCCAAGATCCATCTGGCATCTGCAGTGGTACCCTTCTTCGCAAGTCCTCTTCTGAATCTGGCTTGAATTTCTGGCAGTACCTTGTTGATGTACTGCTGCAACAATTTTTTAATTATCTTCAGCAAAATTTTACTTTTGTATTATATTAATGGTATTATTGTTAAATAATTTCCACATTCTGTTGGATCATCTTTCTTTGGAATGGGCACAAATATGAATCTCTTCCAGTTGGTTGCCCAGGTAGCTGTCTTCCACATTTCTCGGCACAGATGAGTGAGCACTTTCAGTGCTGCATCTGTGTTAAAACACCTCAATTGTTTTTCTGTCAATTCCTGGATCCTTTTTTTTTGCCAACGCCTTCAGTGTAGCTTGGACTTCTTCATTCAGTACCATTGGTTCTTGATCACGTGCTACCTCCTGAAATGCTTGAACGTTGACCAATTATTTTAGGTACTCTGACTCTGTATTCCATCTTCTTTTGATGCTTCCTACGTCATTCAGTATTTTGCCCACGTTGTTGTTGTTGTTAGGTGCCTTTGAGTCAGTTCCGACTCATAATGACCCTGTGCGCAATAGAACAAAATAGTGCCCAGTCGTGTACCATTCTCACAATTGTTGCTATGCTTGTGCCCATTGTTGCAGCCACTGTGTCAGTCCATCTCATTGAGAGCCATCCTCTTTCACTGACTCACTACTTTACGAAACGTTATGTCTTTCTCTAGGGACTGATCCCTCCTGATAACATATACAAAGTATGTGAGACGTAGTCTCACCATCCTTGCTTCTAAGGAGCATCCTGGTTGTACTTCTTCCAAGACAGATTTGTTCGTTCTTTTGGCAGTCCATGGTGTATTCAACATTCTTCACCAACACCACAATTCAAAGGCATCAGTTCTTCTTCAGTTTTTCTTATTCATTGTCCAGTGTTCACATGCATATGAGGCTATTGAAAACACCATGGCTTGGGTCAGGCACACCTTAATCCTCAAGGTGACATCTTTGCTCTTCAACACTTTGAAGAGGTCTTTTGCAGCAGATTTGCCCATTGCAATGCATCTTTTGTTTTCTTGACTGCTGCTTCCATGGGTCTTGATGGTGGATCCAAGTAAAATGAAATCCTTGACAACTTCAGTCTTTTCTCCATTTATCATGTTGCTTATTGGTCCAATTGTGAGGATTTTTGTTTTCTTTATGTTGAGATGTAATCTATACTGAAGGCTGTGGTCTTTGATCTTCATTAGTAAGTGTTTCGAGTCCTCTTCACTTTGAGCAAGCAAGGTTGTGCCATTTGCATAACACAGGTTGCTAATGAGTCTTCCTCCAATCCTGATGCCCTGTTCTTCTTCATACACTCCAGCTTCTCATAGTATTTGCTCAGCATACAGATTGAATAGGTATGGTGAAAGGATACAGCCCTGATGCACACCTCTACTAAACCGTGCAGTGTCCCCTTGTTCTGTTTGAATGATTGCTTCTTGCTGCATGTACAGATTCCACATGAGCACGATTAAATGTTTTGGAATTCCAGTTCTCTGCCGTGTTATCCATAATTTGTTATGATCCACACAGTCGAATGTCTTAGCATAGTCAATAAAACACAGGTGAACATCTTTCTGGTATTGTCTGTTTTCAGCCAGGATCCATCTTATGTCAGAGGTGATATCCCTGGTTCCACATCCTCTTCTAAATCCGGCTCGAATTTCTGGCAGTTCCCTGTCAATATGCTGCTGCAGCCACTTTTGAATGATCCATGGCGGCTAGGTTTCAGCTGAGCTTCCAGACTAGGAAGAAGGGCCTGGCTGTCTACTTCTTAAAAGAATTAGCCAGTGAAAACCTTATGAATAGCACCATGGGTGACCCTGCTGGTATTTGAAATAGTTGGAGCAAAGCTTCCTATATCACAGCATCATGCAAGCCACCACAGTGTGACAAAGAGACACTTACTTAGACCTGCATTTGCATTACATTGTTGTTATTTGAGACCTGAATCCACCAAAGGAAGAAAAGTGGTTCTTAGCCTTTTACCGTGCTTCAGGACAATTTTTATCCTAAGATAAGAGCTGGTTGTTAATTCTTTTGGAACCATTCCAGTTCATCATAGTCAAATACTGTTAAGAAAGGAAACCAGTTTTGCCTTTGTAGAGTGATGGAGGTTCAGATGAGCCTTTAGTTTTTTTTTTTAAACGCCGTGTGACTGATTTTCTCCATGTGTTTTAGGTATCCTTCATTCCTTCATTCTTTTAGTCGTTTCACAAATATTTACTGAGTGCCAGATAAATGTCTGGCACTGGTATACATAGATATTTTTCTTACAGAATTTATAATTATATAGGATGATGGACATTTAAACTAGCAGTTACAATAAAGTGAGATGTTATGTAGAGGGATCATTGTCCACAGAAGGAGGGTACCCATCTCAGGCTAGTGGTTCAGGCTTTTGAAGGAAGTGATTCTATATTGGGATCTGGAAGTTGAGTAGGCTGTGTAGGAGTTAGCCAACTGAAGCAGCAGGGATGGGCAGTGTGTGCTCCCCAGAGGGCATAGCACATGTAAAAGTGTAAAGGTTAGAAAGCTCAGTATGTCTACAGCATAGATCGCAAGGAAGGGTGGAGAAAGATGAGGCGGGAGAGGTAAGCAGAGGTCATATGGAGACTGGTGGAAGTAAAGTTTCCAAGGTTTTAAAAAGCAAGATAATGTCATTGAATTTGTATTTTGGAAAAATCAGCCTGAAAATTAGTTTGAGGAATAAATTATATGAAGAAAAATTTATAGAGGGATAAGAGTAGTGACAGAGAGACCAGGTAGGAGACTGTATTTTAGTTCAGATGAGAGATGAGAGTACCATGGACTACTGCTGTGACAGTGGCAAAGAGGGACATAGACAGAAATAGAATTGGTAAGATGCTTCCCGAATGACTTCCTACCTTGGTATGCAGAAAGCTCCAAAGTTCAGGGTTGTGCATCCCGGTCAATCTTGCATTTTTGTTTTCCAAATATATGAACCATTTTTGCCAGAAAATTCCCAAGTAGAGGTGTCAGTGTTTCTTCAAACATAGCATAAAATGGTATTTATGAAACAATTTGATGGCTTTGGTCCTTGCTGGAGATTTGGCTTTTCTACTGTATCTAAACTATAGACATTTACACATAAAGGCTTATAGATGTCTTGAATACTTATTATTTGAACAATAGCTCTATTCTGATTTGGATTAGGATCTCTCCTCTTTTATAAGGGGAGAAGTTCCATCTGTGATTTCTACAGGCTCCTTATTAAGCTATAATGGCAGTAGCTTGAGGTTTGTAATTACAATGTATCTGAGCATAAAATTCAGCCTTGGCGCATATCGCCGTGACCACTTACTTCATCTTTCTGATAGTAAATTTCCTGAACAAAACATGGGCAACGATAGCTAATATAAAAGGTTATCAGTGAGCTGAATATTTACAGTTTGCTGGATACCGCTTTAAAATCACATCATCTGATGTCCCTTGTTTTACTGATAAGGCTGGGATGTTGGGAGTAGTGGCTTGTCAAAGAACTTGCCCCAGATCACACAGCCAGAAGGTGATGAGCCGGGATTCGAACCCAGCTGTCTGACCTCAACACCTGGCTAACCTTCTTATATAACTTAAATAATACATGTAAATCACATCACACAGTGCTTTTTTTTTTTTTTCCTTTTCTCTTTACCTTTATATTTGTAGTATTTTATTCTCTTGTTCCAACAATGAATGTATTAATTGCTATTGACTATGACATGGCCCTTCCTCCTTTGTTTTTATGATGAAACAATTCACACTTGTTGAAACATATGTCAGGCACTGTATCCAATCCTATTTAATTCTTCTCACAGCCCAGTAAGGCCTATGTATTTTACAACTGAGGAAATTTGAGGTAGAGAGTAAAGTGAAGTATTTGGGGTTCAAGCCCAGGTTCTTTTCTTACTGCTCCTTATAATATTAATCATAACAATAATTGTCCTAAATGATAAATTTTTTCTCTTAATCTTTATAAAACCCTAAGATGTTGTTTTTCTCCATCTTTTACAAAAGAAAAAATTGACAGGAAGGTTAGGTAAACCAAAGTTGACACAAAGTGGTAGTGTCGAAATTTTCCTGTCTCCCATGAC